>NC_092803.1:140210110-140523567 GCF_040954645.1 Diabrotica undecimpunctata | reverse complement strand
CCAATATATTCATTCTTAATTTTATCCTTTTTTATCACTCCACTCATTCATCTACGCATTCTCATTGCCCAACAGCCCAACATTAGTTGGGTACATCATAGCTGGTCTTATAGCTGTTTTATAGAATTTTGTCTTTAGCTTCATTGAAATTTTTCTGTCACACAACACACCATTCGCTTCCTCCCACTTTATCCATCCAACCTAAATCTATTCCATGCATCTCCATCTATTAACCCATTACTCTGTAATACCGATTCTAGTTACTTAAAACTAATAGTTTTCACAATCATTTCACCATCCAAAAACATCACATTATTTGCGATAACTCCATCTTTAAACGAGTATTTCATTTTTTGTTTTTTGTTTGCTTTCACTATTTCCTAGTAACACTACATCATCAGCATACATTAAGTCCCACGGAATATTACCCTGTAGTTTCGCTGCTATTTGATCCAAAACTAATGGGAATAAATAAATACCGAGCCTTGGTGCCATCCTACTTTCACATAAAATTTATCAGTCTCTCCCACACCTGTCCCAATACTAGTTGTTACTCCCTCATATATGTCTCTTCACCGGGATTCCTTTCGTATTGAATGCCCACCACAAAATATCTCGAGGAACTCGAAATAATCTCCCATTAGCGGTAATACAATCATTCCAACGCTTTTCTAATTTTTCGATGCCCTTGTAAAACGATTTATGTTTACTTTCAAAATAGGCTTTAATTACGGTGATTACTTCTCAATCGGACGATATATTTTGCCACGAAGCATTTTTTTTTAGATCGGAAAAAAGTGATAGTCACTGGGTGCTAGATCTCGACTACACGGTGGGTGCGAAAGCAATTTAAATTCCAATGTTTGCATTTTTGCATTGATTTTCATCGACATGTGACACGGTGTATTATCTTGGTGAAACAACAGTTTTTTCTTGAACTTATGTGGTGTTTTCTTTGAGATTTGGTCTTCAAACGCTTCAATAAATCATTATAGTATTCGCTGTTGATTGTTTCTCGATGTTTCAAATAGTCAATGAAATAATTCCTTGCGGGCCCCAAAATACAGAGGTCATAAACTTTTCGGCGGTGTGTTGCGTTTCGCTTTGGACGACTTTCTCCGGATGCTGTCCACTCAGATGACTGCAGATTTAATTCCGGAGTAAAGTAGTATATCCATGTTTCTTCCATAGTGACATGTCAATGCAAAAACTCAGACTTATTACAATTAAACATGCCCAAACAGTGCTGAGATTCAACTGTTGTTTTTGCTCGAGTGTGAAAAAAACACGGCACCCATTTGGAACACAAATTTCTCATACCCAAATGGTCATGTATAATAGTCAAAATGCTATTGCATTTATTAACTTTATAGTGTCAGCTATCTCTTGCAACTTCACTTTGCGGTTTTCCATAATAATTTTCAGCATTTTTTCGATATGTTTGGGAATAAACGTATAATTTGCTCTTCAGCTCAGCATTTTTCTCAGCATGATTGGTACCGGTACGACAGCATTTGAATTCGGCAAACCATCGTTTAATGGTTATAATCGGTAGAGCAGAGTCCCGGTAACACTTTTTAAGCCATTGATCAGTTTACACTGTATTTTTCCCATCAAATACCAGTGATTAATCAACATACGAAATCCATTGTTTATAAAAATCACAAGAATAAAGTCGCATAAAGCACTGTAACTCGGTAAATAATAATCCGAATGACATAAACATTTTAACAGTACCTATGCTTTTGAAGGTTACTACTACCCAAATGTCAAATGGAAAATTCATTGTTAAGGTGGTTAGTTATTCTAGCTTTGCAATATTTGTTTTTGATTTGGAACCTACACTGATTAATTATTAAATAAAATCTTATCTGTTTTAGGAAAAGCTGGAGATCTTCTTTACATTGGACACTCAATGGGAACAACACAATTCTTTGTTTTTTCATCCCTTTTACCCGAAATAGCTGCCAAACATTTTAGACTGATGGTGGGACTAGCTCCCACCGCTTACATGACTCATATAAGATCACCAATAAGGTACTTGGCCCCCTTTTCAAATGATTTAAATTGGATAGCAAGTCATCTGGGAATTACAGAGATAAAACGGGAGAGCAAATTTTTCGAGCTGTTAACGTTTATTTGTGAGACGTTTCAAAGTAAGAAAATTTGTTCGAACGTGCTCTTTCTGCTTTGCCCTTCAGAAAAAAATGAAACGAATACGGCTATACTTCCGACAATTTTCGCCCACGATCCAGCTGGTTCATCTGTCAAAAATTTTATCCATTATGCTCAGGAAATAAAGGACAAGGGTAACTTCCAGTATTTTGACTATGGTGCTAAGCAAAATATGATTATATATGGCAATGCTACACCACCTTCATATCCCATTAAAAGAATTCAAGTTCCTATTTACCTTGTGTATGCTCCTAATGACATGATGACTAGCTCTATAGATGTATTAAGGCTATCGAAGAAACTAAGAAATCTTGCCGGTTTGTACAAGGTGCCTGATAACAATTTCACCCATTTAGACTATATTTTTGGTAAATATGTTTACCAGTTAGTGTATAAGCCAATATTACAAGTATTACGTAATTATACGAATGTGTAATTATATTTATAGATTTTTATTATTTTGAGGGGCGAAAAATTCTTAGAGAAGATATTGTTTTGTATGACTAAAAGGCAGTACATATATACATATATATATATATATATATATATATATATATATATATATATATATATATATATATATATATATATATATGTAATTTACTGAATATGAGGTTTATTTATAATGAGTTGCATTTACACTTTAATATTTTATGAAACGACATTTTGTGTGGAATAAATAATTTTTCAGAGTTTTTGGCCACATTTAATTTAATTATAGAATAAGGTAATGGAAATAAATTTTAAAAATCTGGTTTTATTTTATAATTTACTCATTATGCCTCCAGTTACATAGATTATATATGAACACAGCTTTAAAAACTATGGATCGCGTAAAATTATGATAGTTTTGAGTTTTAACTCTAATAACCATAGATCAATTTAGGCCAGGCAATGAAGCAGTAAAAAGCTCAAAACCTACCAATTTTTTGCAGTTGAACGGATCTCAATGAAATTTATTATTATTATCCAGATTTAGCCATACAGCTCACACTCCCCATAAGGGGAAAATTCACTCATCCCAAATATGGTATCTAAAGGATTGAGCTGTGGTGGAACTCTTTCCGTGATATCGAGACCTAGGTGAGTTGATATGGTGAAGTATCTCCCAAAAATTTTCGTAAAGTAAGGTTCATAAGAAATATTACTGTAATGTTGACAGTTGTTCGTCGTGTCTTTAACCCATCCAGCATTGTTGCTATGAGTGGCTGGCATCGAAAGTTGGTTTCCCCACAACTCATGAATTGCTTCTTGGCTTGGGTAGAATTTATTTTTATTTTCTACAGTGAAATTCAGTTTCCTATAGAAAGCCTTCTCTACATGCTCAAAAAGTAAATTGTAGCATGTTCGGTCGTTACTAACTTTATATTTCCTTAGACGACCTGAATAAACGGAGAGTTTTTGTTTTAATGTGTCCAGGCAGTGTTGAGCTGTGTTGTTTTCTGGATCATGTTGTAAGTGTCTTGGAGTGTTCATAATTATTCTTCTTAATCCTCGGATTATTCTGTAATTTGTCTAATATCCCTTCGCAATAATTCAATTTTCCTCAGCAGTCGTTTTTGCCAGGGTGCAATTCTGTTTTCAGTTCTTCCGATATTACTAGCCGATACTAAATCAGCATATGCAAATATTTTAATGTATGGGCTTCCACAATATAATTGAGTAGGACTTCAGTGTTCACAATTTATAACAGTTCACCTAGTTTCTTACAAGAGTTTATTTTTGGTAGCAGTGGTCTGATAAGTGGGTTTGTCCCATTAAACTCTTGTACGGCACGTGCCATTGCACTTACAAAGCTATCGTGCAACCGGTTGTTGTCCTGCTGTGTATTAATAACAGGTTAAGTTTCTTGCATGAGAGGCTTAGGAGTCTACTCATTAGGGATTTCATTAGGAATTTGATCTACAACTAGCTCTGGGTTATGAATCTCCCGTTCGACTTCGTTTCTGATGGTGTCGCGTCTAGTCTCTGAAATAAGATTATTTCTTATAGTTACCCGATATTGATCTGCTATTCTCTGTTCAGATACTTGAATTTCTGGGTCCGGCCTGAAAAATTCGACATACAGATGTTGTCGATAGCTGATCGATTCTTGACTGAAGTTCGTCACCTTGTACAAAATTACAAAAAAAAAATACAAAATACAATTTTTTGTTTAAAACAAAAACAATATTTTAACTATAATATAAAACGGTCAAGTCTGTTTTTGAACTGGTAGAAAAAAAAGAGACATTGTTTTCACTTAGGTTATTCCAGTTCTCAAAAACTCTATTTGGTAGAAAGTTATGTCTTGATCTTGTAGAAAAGTTCTCTTTTTTAAGTTTAAACTGGTGACCTCTGAGTCATTCATCTTGATTTATGGTAAACATTTCATCAAAATTTACAAAATTAAATTTTAATATTTTAAATGTGGTAATTAAGTCTCCACGTTGTCGGCGAAGTTCAAAGAAGTTAGGTTAGCCATACTAAGTCTTTCTGCATAAGAAGATCTTCTCGGTCTCAAAGGAATTCGAGTGGCTTTTCTTTGAACGTTTTTCAACAAAGTTTTGTCTCGAACCAAATCAGGATACCACATTGGTCTAGCGTATTCAAGAATGGGTCTTACGTAAAGAGTGCAAAGCTTACAAAATGACTGCATTAAAACTCTCGAAAAACACCTCCGAATAAGATATAGTCTGGAGTTCGTAAGTTTACAAAAGAAGTAATATGCTTGGACCAAGTTAGGCTGCTGTTTACGATAACGCCAAGGTCGTTACACTAGAATACAGAATCTAATTGTTGCCCGTTAAAAAGGTACGGCACAAGTGGATTAGTTTTACCAATTGGAAGCAGTACACATTTTCCGCATTTAAGGTTAGTAGCTACTGGCAACACCAAGTTAAAATATAAGTCCATTTGGAGTCCTTCTGTCACAGCGCATTGAAATATAACAGAGCACGTGTTTGGGGGTTGTGTTTCGTTACTTTTAAAACAGGTGGCGCAACGTTTTAGTTCATGTAATCAGAAAAACAGGAGGTGGCCACTGTAGAAACAGAGACTCTGGCCACTGTAGATCGCCCTCCCCTACTGCGATCCTAGCAGTAGGTGATCCAAGCGAAAAAGCAGCAGACAAATTATAGTTGTTAATAAATAAAATCCTAATTGGAATAAAACATGAATAATCAAACAAAGTGAATCTAAATCAATTCACGTTAATTTTTTAATTAAAAAAATCCAAAACAATACAATTGGAATAAATGATGCAAGAAAATGATGATACAGAGATTGCAGAATAAAGTATTAAGGAAGATCGTTGATGTTGCTTAGTACATCAGATACGCTCCACAAGGACCTTGAGATGGAAGAGGTAGATAAAGTTATCAAAAAGATGGCAGGTAGTCACGAACAACGCCACCTTAGTCGCTTAAACATCGAAGCCATTAAACTTCTCTAATATACTAGGTTAGAAAGAAGACTCTAACGAATGGGATAGATGAGAGAAGGGGTAAATCGAGGGAAGCAATCCAAACAACATGCGCGACTCTATTAAAGCGTGACAGACGAAGAAGAAAGAATGGATGTCTGATGAGATAATGGATATGATGGATGAAAGACGTAAATTCAAGAATAAAAATGCAGAAAAATACCAGCAGATCCACAAAATCATAAGAACGAAAATTTGAGAAGCCAAAGAAAAATGGTTTTCCAACGAATGCAGGGAAATAGAACAATACGAACGAAAATACGACAGTTACAATATGCACAAAAAAATAAAATCAATGACAAACAAGAGGAAATTCAATAATTCACTCAACAGCATAAAAGATGGCGATGGAAATCTTATCTCGGAGCCATCAACGATCTTAGAAACATGGAAATCATACATAGAAAAATTATTTGCATCTGACAGGACTGATGATCACCTATATGGAGAAGGAGAAACAGGACCTTCAATCCTTAAATCGGAGATAGAAGATGCCATTGCAGCACTAAAAAACAATAAGTCGGCAGGTCCGGACAATGTACCCTGCGAAATATTAAAGATCCTATGTAAATCAGACAAACAGTTCCTTGATAATCTAGTTGAACTTTTTAACAACATATATAATAGCGGTAAAATCCCGGAGAACTGGCTGCAGTCAATATTTATTATAATCCCGAAGAAACCAAATGCCCAGATCTGTGATGACTACCGGCTTATAAGCTTAATCAATGATATCACTAAAGCGTTCACTAAGATCATTCATAGAAGAATATATGATAAATGTGAGTCAAATATTGTTAGATCGCAGTTTGGCTTTCGGAAAGCACTTGGTACTAGAGAAGCAATTTTCGATTTCCAGGTGCTTATACAGCGGTGTAGAGACGTTGATAAGGACGTGTATTTGTGCTTTGTGGATTTTAGAAAAGCATTTGACAATGTCAATCATGAACAATTGATAGATATTCTGCGAAAGACAGGTATTGACGACAACGACATTCGAATTGTGGCAAACCTATACTGGGGTCAAACAGCAAGAGCAAAAATTGGCAACGAACTCACTGAAAGTGTGCAGATCCAAAGAGGTGTCCGTCAGGGGTGTATATTATCCCCACTCCTATTCAATATTTATTCCGAAGAAATATTTAACAAATGTATGGAAAATGCAAATGAGGGCATAAAAATAAATGGCGAGTTAACGAACAATATAAGATATGCCGACGACACGGTGATCCTTGCAAGTACCATAGACGAATTACAGCAGGTAATGGAAAGAGTTTATTCAGTTAGTGAGGAATACGGCCTGAGCCTCAACTTCAAGAAGACAAAGTGGATGCTGATAAGCAGGAAGCAACAGCCTGCTCGACAGTTACGGATAAGTAACATACCAATTGACCATGTAGAATCTTATGTGTACCTTGGCACCAACGTAAATGCAAAATGGGAACAGGCTACAGAAATTAAGGCGAGAATAGAACGAGCTAGAGCAGCATTTAGCAATATGAAAAAGCTCCTCATAAGCAGGGATTTGTCTCTTCCCCTAAAACTACGTCTTCTTAAATGCTACATTTTTCCGATCTTACTGTATGGTGTGGAGGCCTGGACGCTGACGGAGACGCTCACGAGAAAACTAGAAGCATTCGAAATGTGGGTGTACCGACGCATTCTTCGTATATCCTGGACCGAACATGTCACCAACATAAAGGTAATTCAAAGAATCGGAAAGGAGAAAGAAATCGTGAATACAATTAAACAAAGAAAGCTTGAATATCTAGGCCACATATTGAGACACGATAAGTACCGTCTACTGCAATTGATTGTCCAGGGAAAAATAGACAGTAAGCGAGGGCCAGGCAGGAGAAGACACTCGTGGCTCCAAAATCTGAGGAAGTGGTTCGGGCTCACATCGGTCGAACTATTCAGAAGCGCCGCAAACAAGATCAGAATTGCCATGGTAATAGCCAACGTTCGCAACGGACAGGGCACTTGAAGAAGAAGAAGAACGAAGAAAACCATTTGAATTAGTGTAAACTGGTAACTAGTGTACAAGCAGAGCATAGGGCTGTGTTGTATGTTATTTATAGAGCACAGTTTTTAGATAAAATAAGAGGGACACCATAGGGTAAGCTCGTATAATTTAAATATCATTTAGTAACTGAATAATATTACAAGGAATACTAGTGATCGTGAAAGTTGGAGTGCAAGCTCCGACAGAGGCAGAACATCGCCAGACTAAAAGGCTACCTCGGTCGTAACTATAATCAGAATTATCAAAAGACGCCAAAGAATTATGGATTAAAAACCAATGTGAAGAAATGGAAGACTCTAACAGAAAATACGTTAGCTTCAATATGTACAAAAAAGTAAAATAGATAGCAAGGATTCGGAAGAAAGACTACATTGGTGTAAGAGAACAGAAATGGAAAGCCTTTGATAAATAAAGAGTGAATCCGGCCCTAATGTATTAAAAAAAGGAATAGAACACGCAATAACAAATGTTATAAATGAAAAAGCAACGATGCCCGACAAAATCCGTTCACGACTATTAAAACTCATGAACGACAAATCTATTACAATACTATTACAGATGTTTAACACCATATTATTCAATACTGAATATTCCTTAAGAATGGCCCACATTCAATACAATACCAGAAACAGCTAATGCAAGAAAATGTTTCGATCACCGAACAATCTCATTAATGAATCATTTGCTTAATGTGTTTCTAAAAATCATTCGTAACAATATACGCCTGTTTTATAGATTTCGAAAAGGGTTTTGACAAGGTACGCCATGATTTACTAAAAGAATGTTCTTGAGAGCGAAGACATAGAAGATAAAAATCTGAGAATAATCCTGAATTTATATTGGTATCAGCAAGCAAATATAAGAATAGAAGATGAAGTTTCAGACGTAATAAGATTAACACAGGATTATCGTCTATAGTGATCATATTTGCCAGGAAGTTTTATCAAGCGCAAATGAAGCACTAATCGTTAATGTGTAAGTGATTAATAACATTAGATATGCAGGCGATACTGTGCTGTTGGCAACAACATTGGAAGATCAACATTTACTAGGGAATATGAATAGAGAATGCAATAACTATGGTTTATAGATTAACACCAAGAAAACCAAGTACATATATGATCTTTATCAAAAATCCAATTCATTATACAAACATAATTATAAATAATACCCCCATTCAAACGGTAAATAATAATTATAAATACCTGGGAGCTGTGATACACGTGGCAAGTAAAAAAAATATTGAGTATTGAAATTGTTAGGCCCATTTTCATAAAAATGAAGAAACTGTTTAATAATCTTGATATCTATAAAAATGTAGTGTAAAAAATTTTAAGATCATAAGCGTTTAGTACCTTTTTGTATGGCGTAAAAGTATTGACTCTCAATCAGTTGCCTTGAACGAGTCACAAATAAAAAAGTATTGCGTCGAATGGACAAAAGGCTCAAAGTACATATAAAAAAGAGAAAAGTGTAATAATTGGACCATCTAATACGTGGACAAAACTACACATTCCTACAAAATGTAATGCAGGGAAAGATTGAAGGACAAAGGAATCCGGGCTGCAGAAGAATCTCCTGGATGAGAAATCTGAGACAATAATGGTTTGGTTGCACCACAAACGAACTGTTTAGAACAGCTGTTAACAAAGTTCGAATAGTCTTAATGATAGCCAATCTCCTACATAAGAAACAGAAAGAAAAACAAGTCTTATCGAAGTTGTAACTCATAAATAAAAACTATTTAGGGGATTTTTTAGAGTTTGGCAACAGTGCCTTCTCCTCTGTTCCTACACAGTCACTAAAAATTGGTCTAAAAAATTAACGCACTCTCTTACACCCGTTGTCGATGTAATAAATATTATTTCATACAGATAATGTCTAACCTTGAAACTGACGAAGAAATAAACCCTTGGATATTTTGTCGATAGATACAAAGACTTCCATTGTTTATATCGTTAGAAGTGATAGCGCAGGTAATTTTTGAAACAAAGAAACTATTTTTTAACGTAATAAATAAAAACATGGGTTGTTTCTCCCTCCAGCACAAGACGTGACGAAGTGTGTAACGGCATTATATTTTGTTTTTTATATTTAGTATTAGCGAAACTGGTGTACAGGCATTTTTAATATTAGCTATTTCTGTGATAAACGTTTGTTAAACATGGATTCATCTAAATATACATTTGAAGATTTGTTTAAGTTTGATTTAGGGTTGAATATCCAGAAGCCTATAGAAAATATCCTTGAAGAAACAAATAAATCGACTAATAGTTTTCATCACGAATCTATGGACAACAGTTGTAAGTAAAAGTTTGACTCGTCTATTTGTGTTATTCATTTTTCAGTTTCTGTAAGAATTAGGTTAGGATTTATCAGATAAATTAATTTTAATTATTTGCCGGTTTTTTAAAGTTTTTTAAAAATTTAAATTAAATTAAATTTAAAACCCAATGTTACTAAAAATCTCACTAGATTCTTCTTTTCTAAGTATATCGACTTTTCACTTACTAGTCACTAGATAATCAGCAATTTCCGGGAGACAAATAGCACTATATGCAGCTATTCTTGATATTTATTATTTTATTATTTATTATATTTTTATTATCTTGTCTTTTAAGTTATCATTAACCCAAGAGATGCAACATAATAGTGTAAAATTCTAAACGGATTTGCTACTTAGATTAGAATACTCTGGTGTGTCGGATCAACCTATGGATGAACGGTACGGCAAGATGTGGAAGTTTGTGGCTCGGTGTGACTCCATAGATCTGTACAGGATGGGCTTGTACGGTGTACGCCTAATAAACGGGTATATATATATATATATATATATATATATATATATATATATATATATATATATATATATATATATATATATATATATATATATATATATATATATATATATATATATATATATATATATATATATATATATATATATAAACGAAATAACAAGAAGTCCAGAGACCTCTCTCTGATAGCAATTTAGGTGAACCGCAAATTCAACTAGAAGTATCCTTTTATGCATCTACGATTCACCTTTGAAAATACTATCTTTTTCGCTCTTTACGTAGAGAAAGACGTTTAAATGAAAGTAAAAGATTGCATTTCATTTCAATCGGAACTCCACCATTGCTCTACACGTGTTTCGAGTTATTTAACTCATCATCAGGAACACTTGTGGAAGTTCAGCTGAAATGAAATGCAGTCCAGTATTTGGTTTATCGTAGGTGAATCGTAGATGCATGTCGAAGTAAAAGGATACTTCTAGCGTCGTTCAAGAGGCTTTGAATTTGCGGTTCACCTAAATTGCTATCAGAGAGAGGTCTCTGGACTTCTTGTTATTTCGTATATATATATATATATATATATATGTATATATATTCATATATATATATATATATATATATATATATATATATATTCATATATATATATATATATATATATATATATATATATATATATATACCCGTTTATTAGGCGTACACCGTCCAAGCCCATCCTGTACAGATCTATGGAGTCACACCGAGCCGCAAACTATATATATATATATATATATATATATATATATATATATATATATATATATATACATATATATATATATATATATATATATATATATATATACATATATATATATATATATATATATATATATATATATATATATATATATAAAATAAAGTTTTATTTTGAGGTTGCAGTCATTAATAGGGCAGGAAAGTGAAACTCTTTGTTCTTTAATCAAGAAGCAAATAAATTTTGCGAAAGCTTGATTAAAGAACAAAGAGTTTCACTTTCCTGCCCTATTAATGACTGCAACCTCAAAATAAAACTTTATTTTACATAACGTGTCAGTCAATAATACCTAACTACTTTATATATATATATATATATATATATATATATAATATATATATATATATATATATATATATATATATATATATATATATATATATATATATATATATATTTATATATACAGGATGGCCCATCCTTTAAGCCCTAGTATTTGTACTGTTTTTTTCGTAACGAAGTTTTTTTCTTCACAGAACTATACAGGACCATTAACACTACAATTTAAAAATAATGTGAATTATACAGGGTGAATAAAAAAAGTGGTATATCTAAGTTATATTTTTTCTTCTAGAATATTTGCTGACCTTTTTGAATTGTCCGTAAAAAATAAGCTATACTTTTATGAGTTTCCTGTACCTAATACAGGGTGTTTTGATTTATTAGACTTTTTCTAAAGAGTTTGCTTCTAATTAGGTTTTAGAAAAAATTAAATGTCTACGAATCCAAGAATTGGAGACAAATTTTGTCTTGGGACTTAATAATAGACAATTTGTTATATTTAAACACATGTTTATATTAAAAAACTTTTACAAATTGGTCAAAATATTAGATTGTTCTATTAGCAAATTCAAGCTGTAATAACGTGTTTATTTTAAATGAAACATTCTATATTTTATGAAAAATTGTCTGTCGTATGAAACATTTACTTAGTTTTCAATCTATATTAGGGTTTTGTATACCTATCTCCCATTTTTGAAATATTTAAAGATTTCCTAATTTATAAACTTTAACAATTTATAATTAAGTATGCCATGATACATATCATCAAAAATCTGCGATATACCCACCTAGTCTAGATTCTGTTAACAACAACATTTAAATTTTATCATTTCATCACATAGGATGTTTTATCATTTTAGTTGAATTTCGCCTACATGTGGCATTGAATAATATTCTTATTTTAAATGGCATACCATATCGTCGGTGCAATGTTAAAGGCACGAATGTGCATATTTAAAGTTTTGAGAAAACTACTTTGTAAATGGTTACAACAACATATAAAAATCAAATAATACATTTTCAAACTATCTATCTGGCAAGTCTATGCTTGCCGCGATTTACAAAAATGTCACAGCATAACATTTATTTTTTTGTTTTTTTTTGAAAAAAAAAACACATTCGTGGTATTAGCTTTGTAAAATTTATAAAAAAAATCATTTTCGTTAAAATAGAAAACTAGATTTTGCAGTAAACAGGAATTTATGGAAACATTTTTTTTTAAATTGGACATGCTGTCAAAATACAAAAAATAAAAAATCATCCTGGCAAACAAAAATACACTAAATGGCAACTTAAACTGTAGTATGAAAATAATAACTTAAATTAAACAGAACAGTTCCAAAATTCTTAAAAACAAAAGGTTTTCTCATTCTTAGTCATGGTCACTGTCTGTGGCTTCGTCAATATCTGGCTCGGCTAAGCTATCCCGGATGGTTTGGCTTGTTTGTAAATTTTCGTAAAAATTATGATAGGCTCTAGGAATCGTGTGGTCTTGGCACATTTTTTGTAAATCTTTTTTTTTTGCTTCACACATAGGTAGTGCTGAATTATAGGCTTTTTTACTGCTGTGGGACGACCTGGGTTTTTTGTTTTGAGACAGTTTACCTCAATAAACTCTGCAGAAAAATCAGTCTTGTAATAAATTTTTGATGGCTGTTTTTTTAAGTAACGAAGCCAGCAAATGCTTCTCCAGGGAATCGTTAAATTAAAGTTTGTGCTTGAAAATAATTTGAAATTAAAAATATCGTCATACAACATAATGCGTACATCAAACGGTCCTGGTGATACGCGAGCAGTTCTTGCCAATTGTGCCCAACTATCTGGAGTGTAGACTGGCACGTGTTTACTCTTTTTCTCAATTTTAGGAGTCACACTCCATTTCAGTGTGACCTGTTTCAAAAAAACGATGGTCGATTACCTCTAACGATCGATGATTAGTAAGAAGTTGCTTACACATACTAGCAAAGACAGTGTTTTTTGCTGGCCACCACATCCGTCTAACATCATACGAACTGTTGTTATTTCAGTATGGGACATAATGAAATTGTATACAAAGGAAGCTATTTTATTGGCTCCTCGTTTTCCTTGTGTCTCGTCCCATAGATAGCAACTAACGTTTTGATTGAGCAAGTTGTCTATTGTCAAATTGTACACTGCCAGCTTTCTTAAGTAAAAAAATTGACCTGCAGACCCTTTCGGGGTGTTGTGGACTGCTTGAAGATCAAAATTGAAGGCTAACACACTGGTATCTTCTTTCGCAACAATTTTATCTTTATTGCGAGCTTCTCTAGCAGCATTTTTTCTATCTAAATGTCTTTTTAACTCCTCCTCGTTTAAAACCTTTTCTTCTTCGCTTAAGTTCTTTTGAGACAAACATTTTTTACATTGGTCCTTCTTTGTAGTCTAATTGTACTCGCAAAATATTTGTCTGTATTTTTCAAAACAAACTGGTTTCAAACTTTGTATAATGCAGCTTTCCTTGTACATTCTATACATCACTGACAAATTTAAAGAAGAATCTACGTACTTTTTGCTACTAGAAGCCCTGCAATAATGGGATTCAACGGACGGGAAAGAAAGAATGTGTTTCCGTATGAAACCTTTAGCTGTATCGGATATTTTGTTAGATGGTAGCTTTCCGCGTTTATCGTCGTTCAAAAAACCACGTGAAGAGAAGAGCTTTAAACAACTACGCATTAAGGCATCTGTTACATTTACTCTACATACCTTGTGTTTCGTACCATTCACTGTTAAAAAATATTTGCAAGTAAAAGCTCTACGAGAGTTTTCGATATTTCGTGTAGTTCGTTTTTTTTATCTGTTCTATGTGGCTGCTTAAAAATTATCGCTGGTGGTCAATACTTTGTAAATTACGAAACTCCGTATAAATTTGCAGGCGGCATTCTTCATTAATAAGATCAGTGCATTTGTGTTTTGCTTTGCCGAAGCAAGGGGTAGGCAAAAGGGGCCGTGCAGGTTTCTCAACTCCTCTATGTCCAATGTACGATTCCGAATGTTTCTTTTTCCAAAGCATCTCGTTTCGTTGCCTTTTTTTTAAACTCTCTTGTCATTCGTTTCTTTAGTATCGTTGATTTTGGTATTTTCATTGGGTGTACGATTACTGGATTTATTTTCTGGTAAATCTGATGAACTACTTGAATCTGTTTCTGCTTCACTTTCTGATGGCTCATAATTATCAGAAGAAGAACAGGAAATGTCCAGATCGTCAACAACTGATTCGTTTTCTAAAATTATTGGAAGGACTTGGGGGTGCGTAGTAGAAGTGGACGCCTGTGATTCCAACTCAATAGTTTCGTTTTGCAGATCTGGGAATGCAAAAGTTCCATCACTTGACGCATCTGAAATTAAAAATAAAATATAGGTTTATAAGACACTACATAGAAAATGTCTCATTTGCAAATTAGAAAGATGGCAAAGAAAACGATAAATAATAGCAATCTGTTAGTTATGAGTAGAATAACAAGCACAAAAATGGTTAACTAAGCACTTACAAAAGTATATCAACTTTGTAACAAATTAACAGTTTAAGAAAAAACTAAAAGAACACTCATGAAGCACCCCACTATTTTTTTTGGCAGTAAACTAAATATTATTTCTTATTTTAAAAATTTAGGCCAGTTTCCGTGATACCAAATTATCACTACAACTATTGTATTGCCATCGGTCCTTTGTAAATAATAATATACGAAATTTTAAATAAATAACATGTAAAAGTGGTTATAAATTAACTACATTCAAAGATTATGTTGCAATGATACATCATCATCCAGCCTCAAGAGTCCACTGCTGAACATAGGCCTCTTCCTCATGTTTCCAACCCCGTCTATCTTGCGCCGCTCTCATCCAGTTTTTATTGAGTCTTCTTAAATCGTCAGTCCATCTTGTAGGTGGTCGACCGTCGCTTCTCTTGTCTTCCCTTGGCCTCCATTCCAATAACCTCTTTGTCCATCGCCCATCTGTCATTCTGGCTATGTGTCCTGCTCATCTCCATTTTAGTCTGGCTATCTTCTCGATGATGTCAGTCACTCCGGTTCTTCTCCTGATGTCTTCGTTGGTTATTCTGTCTCGCAGAGTTATTCCTAACATGGATCGCTCCATTCTTCTCTGCGTGACTCTCAGTTTGGTAGCTGCTGCTTTTGTTAAGGTAAGTGTTTCTGCTCCGTACGTCAAGACTGGGAGGACGCACTGATCAAATACCTTTCTCTTTAGGCATGTGGGCAGCTACCTTTTAAAAGTTTCTCTCAGTTTTCCAAATGCTGCCCACCCAAGGCCGATTCTTCTCTTCAGTCCATGAGTCCGGTTATCCCTGCCAATCATAATTTCATGTCCCAGGTATTTATATCTATCTACGAGTTCTATTTCTTTCCCACCAATACTGATGTTCTGGTTGGGTACCAAATTGGTCATGATTTTTGTTTTTGAGATATTTATATTTAAACCTACACTTTCTGTAGCCACAACGAGTTCCTGTACCATCTCTCTTGCCATACCTAGATCTTCAGCTATTATAAGTATATCATCGGCGAAACGTAAGTTGTTTAGATATTCTCCATCTATTTTTATTCCCTTTGTCATTCAATCCAAACTCTTAAAAGCATGTTCTAGCACCGTATTAAAAAGTTTAGGTGACATTGGGTCTCCTTGTCTAACCCCCCGTTCTATTTTTATGCGATTACTGTTAGTATGTAATCTGACAGTGGTTGTTGCCTGCAGGTATATTTTGTATAATAATTTAGTATATCTATAATCTAGCCTGCATTCTTTAAGCGCCTGTAATATTTTGCTTAGCTCAACTGTGTCAAAGGCTTTGTGAACATCGATAAAGATTAGAACTAGCGGTTTATTGTATTCCACTGCTTTCTCTATTAGGGTTTTTATACTTTGTAGATGGTCATTTGTTCCGTAACTTTTTCGGAATCCTGCCTGTTCCCTTGGTTGATAATTTTTCTTTCCATTTGATAATCTTTCCATTCTCTTAACTAGTATTCGCGTAAACAATCTATATATATGGCTGAGGAGGCTAATCGGTCTGTAATTCTCTAAATTTGCTTTGTCTCCTGCTTTGTGTAATAAAATCATAGTAGCGTTGTTCCAGTCTGTTGGAATATTGGCGCTGTGAAGGCAGATATTGAAAAGTTGTTTAATTTTTTCAAGTAATACATCCCCTCCAATTTTTAGTGCTTCTGATACTATTCCATCTTCACCCGGGGTTCGATTATTTTTTATTTTCTTCAGGGCTTCTTTGATTTCTGATTTTGTTATATCGGGCATTAAATCTGATCCTTGGTTTAATACCCCAGTTTTTAGTGTAATTGGAGGTTCCGTATTGTTATCTTTTTTTCTTGATCTATATAACTCTGTGTAGAACTTTTCGACTATTCTTAATATTTCATCTCTGTTCGTTGTTTCTTCTCCAGTGCTGTTTCTCAGTTTGTTAATTTCTGATACATACCTACGGATAAGTGAAAAAAACCTAACCGCGTAAAAACAAAAAACGATAAAATAGGTAGAGCAATTCTGCCTCATTCTTCAAATTGAAGATTCACGTGTACTAAAATAATAATAAAGGGATTATCACTTACTTTTCAAATACAACATTCGACTCCGTTTCATTATTTCTTTTGTGCGAGATCGCATCTTGTAATCCAAACAGTATCACGAATGTAATAAAATTAAACTGTTAAAAACACGAATGTGACACATTCACTATTTCAGACTTAACAATGCAATACGGAAAACACCATTGTGGTACATAAGTAACTTGGGTATTGAAGTAAATGAAAAACATCCACTATCGCGGAACAAACATTGAACACTGGGAAGAGCATAGATTACCGAATACATTCGTGTATTTTGCATTGACAACTTTGAAAGTTAACAGGTTTGCCAATGTGGGTACGCGAATGCGAAAATACCTAAATATGCACATTCGTGTCTTTAACATTGCAGCGACGATATATTCTATACCGTATTCTGGAAGATATTTATGTTTTGGATAGCTAAACTCAACGATTATGTAAATTTAAAACCACCACTTTTTTATTTGAATCTTTGTGCCTTTTAGGTCTTTCAAGAGGCAAAACTTAGTGTACTTATAGGTGAACCAAAATACTTTAACACTCGGTATTCTATACTGTATAATGAAATATATTTAAATTATCTTTCATTGCATTCATAATTTCATTAGGGGTTATTGACGTCTAGAATGCTAAAAAATTGACATTTTCAACAATTTCTTTGTATCCTATCTATTACATATGGCAATCAAATTTTTTTATGAAGAAATTTTTTTTCTTTTTTTCCCATTGTTCCTGTATTTTAAAGACGGCCGTCGAGAAGCGTTTTAAAAAAGAAGAGCTCTTACGTGTTAGACTGCCAGAAAAATTTAAAATTTCAAAAAAAAAACCATATGATGGACATTTGAAATAATTGTTCAAAAACGGACCTTTCAAGACGGATTCATCCAATATGCACAAAAAAAGTTAAAGAAAGAAGCTGCAGGCTTATACAAGCCTATAGTGTATTTTTATGTATGAGAGAGTAATAAAACAATAAATTATGTATGCAAATCCCTAAACTGTTGATACGGGTGACTCAATGAAAAACAGATATTTGTCAACAAGTTTACAGAAGTATATAGGAAAACAATTTTAAATTGAGTATGACCACCAGGTATAAAGGTTGGAGCAGAATAGAATATAATAGTTGTGAGGTTTACTAATCCCTAAATAAGGTTGCCAGTGTCGGAGAGATGGAGGTTAACAGGTACTAATGAATTTGCAAGAAATGTAAGATGTTTATTTTATTGGTTATATATAACCAATAAAAGTTTAATAAGTACCTACCTATTTGCAAAATAAAGTTTAATTCTTTAGATAAAATAAAACGTTTTATTTTATCTGAAATGAGTGCATTCCACGAAGTAAGGGTTTCAACAATCAAACATTTAATTCTTTAATTCCAGGAATCTACGACAGTAATTGACTAGATAATTACCTTCTAAACTTATTCCACAGAAAATGTGATAGTGGGTTTTTCCATTTTGTATATAGGAAGGTCCAAGTGGCGTATTCAAAATTCTTAACAGTTCACTAAAAGTAGGTACTTCAGTTGCAAGGTGCAGTTTATTGTGTATACTAGTGTTATGGAAAATTTGGAAGTGCCGTGTAAACGCCGAAAAATTGGTCCTCTAACAGTTAATGAAAAAATATTAATATTTAATTGTTTTAAATCATTTACAGACAAACGTTTATGTAAAAGTGTTGATGAGACCGTTGAGTTAGTTAACAGTACACTTGGTGTTGGGAAATCTACGATTTACAGAGTTATTAAAGAAGAGAAATGTGGTAGTTTTCAAATGCCACGTAATGCTCCAGGGAAACCAAAATTTCAAATAGAATATCATTTTAAAGAAGGACTTCGACGGAAAGTGCATGAATTCTTCTTTAGACAAGAATTTCCAACATTGGATAAAGTTCTTGTCTCAGTTCGAGATGATAAGGATTACCCAGAAATGAGTCGAAGTACGTTATGGAAACTTTTAAAAGAAATAGGCTTCCGCTGGAAAAAGAATCCCAGAAAGTCTATTTTATTAGAAAGAAGCGATATTGTCATATGGAGAAGACATTTTCTAAGAACCATAAAGGAAATGAGAAACCAAAAAAGAAAAATATTTTATCTTGATGAAACATGGATCAACGAGGGTCATACACCAAATAAATTTTGGCAGGATGAAACTGTTACAAGTCAAAGGGAAGACTTTTGTTAATAACTTATCTACTGGTTTAAACCCACCATCAGGAAAGGGACGCAGGCTGATAATAGTACACATTGGCAGTTCAGACGGTTTTGTTGAAGGTGGTTTATTAACTTTTGAATCAACTCGTACCGGTGACTACCATGAAGACATGAACGCTGATGTCTTTCAAGAATGGTTCGAACAAATGATAGATCTTCTTCCTAAGAACTGTGTAATAGTAATGGATAATGCAAGTTATCACTCCAGACTTATAGAAGGACTGCCCACAACCAAGTGGTTAAAAAAAGACTTGCAGAATTGGCTGAGTTCAAAAAATATTACGTACCATCCCGGATCTATAAGAAAGGAACTTTATTCGTTGTGTGCCCTTCATAAGAAAAAATTTAAAAAATACGAAATTGATGAAATTGCCAAAAATCGTGGAATGACAGTACTTAGATCCCCACCATATCATTGTGAATTAAACCCGATTGAACTGGTATAGGCACAGATAAAGAGTGAAGTTTCAAAAAAAAACCCACTTTTAAAATTCATGATGTTAAACAGTTGTTTTTGGAGGCCGTAAATAATGTAAAACCTGAAAACTGGGAAAAGGCAGTAAATCACACTATTAAAGAAGAGGAAAAAATGTGGAAGTGGACAATATTACTGATAAAATGATCGAGCCAGTTATTATAAATCTTGGTTCTGAAAGTTCATCTTCTGAATCTGATTTGGATTTGTAACACGTAGCTGTAAGTTTTATATTAATATTTTTATTCATCTATTTAACATACCTTAGACGGTTTTAAAAACTCTTTTTCTCTTTTGTAATTTTTAAAAATTAAAAAAAATGTGAATTTTTTAAAACCCTTTTTAATGTAGGCCAGTCAGTTCTAATATAGTGTGTGATAAAAGAGGTCACTTTTGTTTACATACACATAACACTTTATAACACTGAAATAATTCATTTATTTTTTACAATTATTCAAAGTAATTTTTCAATTAATCTTGAGCACGCCCATGGAGTGGTCGGAGCTACCAGTTAAAATTATGCTAATTACTCTCTCGTTCATAAAAATAAACTATAGAAGAGTTAGATGTTTGGCAGACAACCAAGTTAATCCACTACTAAGTGTAGAAGAGAGACTAGACACTTGAAAGAAATATGTGGAAGTAACATTTGCAGATGAAAGGCAGATTGCCATTGAAGACATAGAATGCCAAACAGAATCCAACATAACTTTATCATGACCTTAATTTGCATTTTTGTTTCTTTAAAAATTTGTTTTTGCCGGAAATGCGTAAATAAGCTAGCATAACTACAAATTGCAAAAAGAAAAAAATCAGTAAAGTAACACAATAAAATGCATCTGGGTCAACACTAATACCGTGTAGGCCCTCCTCTACGTCTTATGACTGCATTTATGCGTCGAAGCATGCTTGATATCCAATGTTCAACAAAAACTTGCGGAATATTCTCCCATTCTTCAATAACGGCCTCAATGAGTTGGTTGTGATTGGCAATAGGGAGTCTAGGACTGCGAATCTTTTTTTTTGAGATAGTCCCATAGATGCCCTATAGGCTTCATGTCCGGACTGTTAGGTGGCCACTCTAATAATCGAATATCATCATCATTTAGATAGCCAATAACATGAATAAAAAATTAGGTCCAAGAAACGGAGCAAAAGGCATTACATGTTCGACAATAATGTTGTCTAAGTAATAATGGGCATTCATAGACCTCGTACGTATGGAGATCAACTCCGTACGAGCTTCAAACAAATTCCTCCCTAAAACATTTTAGAGCCACCACCAAAAGGTACTTTAGGAGAGATATTCCAGCTGGAAAACCTTTCTCCTTCAATTTTGATGCAATCTTGCAAAATTCAATCTCCGATCCCTGTGTTCTCTGGTAAGCAAGGGTTTTTTGGCCGGTTTCCTGTTGCTCAATTCTGCTTCATGTAAACGTCTTCTAACTGCTCGAGACGATATCGCGACATTTCGAACATCTGCTAGTTAATTTTTTAGCAAATTGCTGGTGACTCCCCTGTCTCTGAGAGCACGTTGTCTCAAAAAAACGATCATCAATTTGATTAGTGCAACGTTTTCGCCCTTGCCCTGGTCTTCGATGGTACGACCCTATTTCAATATATCACCTCACCTTGTGACTGATGCTGGAATGATGTCTTCCTAACACACCTGCAACGTATCGCATTGAATATCCTTCATCTAAGAGAGTCGATGCTCGCACTGCCTCCTCCATTAACAAATTTCTTTGGCGGTTCATTTTTTTATTTGATTTTTATGCAAATGAACTTTCAAACATGCATGTGATAACAAATGCACTTTTTATGAAAAAAACTCACTTTTAGTCTAAAACGAAGTTTAATTCAAATTATTTTTAAAACAAGACTATTATTAGCTTACATAACAACTGTCACTGTCAAACAAGGTCCATAGGCAACTTGTCGTACAGTAAATTATCAATAAATAAAGATTATTGAGAAAAATATGAGTGGTGCGTTAATTTTGTCCAGGAGTTTAGTTGATACAAATTTTATTTAAAATTGATTTCGCTTGCGTAACTGACAATCAAAATTATAATAAACATTTTTATTTAAAATTGTCTTAACTACATTTATTATTTGAAACATTTTTTTCTAGGGCATATAGATTCTTGTTACATCGATTTTTTCCGTTTTCTCACCTACGAGGGGGGATTTTAGGCGGAAGCCAAGGGATAAAGTGGTAAACTTTTTTGCATATTGTTTGGGATACCAAAATTGACATTATCTGCAAATTGTAGCTTGTTCGTATGATTTTTAGAGGTTCAGTGGCATTTTCGTCCCTGACGACTGGAGGAGAAATATAATTCTCTTGTGTAAATCTGGCCATGTTTGGGATAATCACAATCAAACAGGCAGGCAACTTAATTAAATGAATCTTAATCGTATTCGTCAGCTATTTTACCTTTTAAATTTAAAAAGTATTGCTGGTGTCTGTTGGTTTTAAATTTCTTCCTATTCTAGCTAGCGTTCTCATCGTACAATATCCTAGATATTACAGAGATCTCTTATTTCGTTATTTGTTATTCTATCTCTGACTTAGGTGAGGAAATAAAGCACTAAAAAGCACTAAACCTACCAATTGTCTGCATAAACATAAATCGCTGTGTAACTTTTTGCATTCGATTCGGAAAGATTCAGGAAGTTTGTGAACAAAATTTATGGTAGTAAAATGAAAATTGAATTTTGTACATAAGAAACATGCATCTCCAAAGTACATAGAAAATGAAAAATTTGCAACTCAAAAAACATCGACAGGTATGAGTTAAATTTTGTTGAGCTGCATGGTATCCAGGATGGATCTCGTCTTCTGGATTATGTTAGTTTCATTCTAAATCAGTCGAGTCATTACTCGGGAGTTTCAGCAGTTTTCGGGGTCGAGAGTTTTCGGGAGTTTTCGAGGTCGCTGAACACCAATATTTGATAAATGATCTTAGAATATCTCATGCTATTTTATATAAAACTTCTAAAAATTATCCAAAACATTATTTTTTAAATTAATCGCTTTTAAGCAATTGATAGCACTGATTAAGTGCCAGGTGATACATATTATAATCTCACCTGTGCACTTATATTTTTTCTCTCATTCGTACTAGTATACAGATATCCTCCAAGTAACATAGTTAAAGTGCGTTTTTTCTCATCCTTCTATTTCTAATTATTATAAAAACCATTGGTTTTTTTATACAAAATGTGAATGTAGAAAGAATGGCTTGGTTTACAATTTGGTACGTAAAAATTGTGCTGGCTGAAAATTGCATGAATATGGAGAATTGTGAAGAAACTCAATTATACAGAAGAAGATGAGGAAGAAATAAATTTGAATGATAAGATTATTTGTTAATTTTTTTTTGTATTTATATTCAAGAAATCACACAATTAACTCTTATTTGATACCCCTTTCATAAAAACCTTAAATAACAAATTAACAAAAAAACTTCAAGAGACGAGATGTACACTGGGCACCTGCTACCTTAGAGATCATCGCCGTCGTAATGTTCCTGTTCAGCAACCCCAAACACCCGCGAATAATGACTTGTGACTGATTTCGAAAAAAAAAAAAAAAAATAACATAAAACCACACTGGATTCCAGGTAGCTATCTTCCAGTGATCGCTGTCATAATATTCGTGTTCATCGACCTCGAAAACCCCAAAGTAATGACTTTTGACTGATTTCAAGTAAAAATATATAACATAAAACTTCAGAAGATAAGGTTCAGCCTGGGCACCAGGTAGGTTGAGGATCATCGCCTTTATAATATTCGTGTTCAGCACCCCGAAAACCTCCAAGTAACGACTTTAAATTGATTTCGAACGAAAATAACATAACTCGTTTGGGCTTCATTGTTAGCACTAGAGATTTGTCTGAGATGTTGATAGTTTCATGCAGTGTCTCCGCCGCTGCTTTGAATATTTATAGCAAACATTTGGCGGATTCCTCGAGTGGATTAATATCTATTTCCGATGTTAGTTAATTTTTGACTTTAATTTAATTTTTTTTTGTATAGTTTTAATTATGGGTACCACTCTGCCCAATTGTTTATTTAAAGCGAAGCTTTTATACTGGCGTTGTATTACTTTTTTTCTCTCTAGTAAAATGCTGAGGCGAGTGTCACGAAACTAGCGTCACGAGAATGCGTCACCAGTAGCGTCACGAAATAACGGGTCTTCAAATCGATTCACTACTCTCGATCAATTCGTTTCTAGTCATCATAATATTTATTCTAAGCAGGTTTAAATTAAATACTGCATGATTGCATGAAAATTGTCATAACGATTGTCAAAATTTAAAAGTCATAAATGTCAACAATCACAATCAATAACAATTTTGAATCATCTGTTTAATGTTTTATGACACTTCTCGTTTTGAAATAATTTTATATAAATGTAATTTATATTATATTATAAATGTAATTTATATTTGTATTATAAATGTAATTTATATAAAATTATTCACTCTGTCAGAAGTAAACAACGTTTGCTTTGTTAATACGTTAGCAGGTGGCATTATGAATTATATAAACAGCGATGAAAGCTGTGACAGGAGCAGCACAAAATTTGTTTATGTGATATAATCTAATAATATTCCATGTTATTTATACTGAAGGTTAGGTAATAGTGAGGCTTTGGTTTATATATACTGTTTTATTCATTATTTTTAATACAACTAATTAATTAATCACTAATGTTTATATTTTGAGAACGATTTCCGAAGTGGAAATTGAAACGTCAATAAACGTACTTTAACCTTTAATTGTGACTTATTCCCATTTAAATAGTAATTACAACTAATTAATTCAAAACATTTTTTAAAAATGAGTGATTCTAAAGAAGAAACACTTTCAATTTGGAATGCTGTTAAATATATTGTTAAACATGCGAATAAAAAGTGTAAATCCTCTTCACTCTCTATCGTTATCATCAATAGTACTACAGTTCTGTAGTAGACCTTCGATCTTCCTAAATCTATTTCGCCAGTCAATTCTATACATTACCAACATATGCCAAATTATTGCACCTACTTTTCCGGCATTGTGGTCTGCACCATCCTTCAATCTAAGTTTTGGCCACCCTCTCCATCTACTTCCCCCAGACTGTGACATAAGGATACTATGTCTTTACCATCAAGTATCTGTTTGTATTTGTGGTACATCTCATACTTGTACCTCCTCCTTAAATATCGTTTTCACAGATGTCGCCGAATATTTCTGAGCATCATCATTGGCGCTATAACTCTTCGTGAGCGCTGGCCTGTCTCAAAACATTCTTCCATATTTTTATGTCGAGTCTCTGTCTTCTTCATTCCCTTAATACAATCTCCCTTAAACCGTCCTATACATCGTCCAGATACCTGAGTAAGTCATCTCCTTCTTCCTTCGACCGGCCTATTTAGCATGGTTATTTTAGAAGGCCTATTGAGCCTTCTGTTGAAGCTGTTTTTTAAAAGTCATCGACAAAAGAATTTACTAGAAACGCGAGGAACGCGTTTGGTACGAGGGAAGCTTTATTTAGCGTGCAGGTATTGTTTCAGAAATGTAGAGATGTCAGCTGTGATGTTTCTGCATGAGGGAAGAGGACAGGGATTGACGGAAGAGACCTAAAAATAATACCTAACCTGTATTGAAATAAATCAGCGGTGCTCCCAATAGATGGAGAATATAGAGATCAGGTGAAAATCTTAGGGGAGTGAGACAGGGGTGCATAGTTTCACCACTGATATTCAATCTGTACTCGGAGCACATTTTTAAAGAGGCTCTAAAAGATATTGATGAAGGCATTTCAATAAATGTAGTCAAGCTCAATAACCTGCGGTATGCAGATGGTAGAATAGTGTTTTCCAATACTATAGAAGTGCTGCAAAACTTAATGAACAAAATAACGGAAACAAGTAGAACATATGGACTTTATACAAACACCAACAAAACCAAGCTAATGATCATCAGCAAGGAAAACATAACTGAAGCAAATCTCTATGTGAACCGAATGAGAATTAAACGTGTCTCACAGTACAACTACTTGGGAACTATAATCAATGAGTCGTGGGACAATACCCAAGAGATTAAATGTCGCATCGGAAAGGCAAAATGTGTATTCTTGACTATGAGTTCTGTGTTCAAGAGCCATGACCTCACCCTAGAAATAAAAATGAGGCTCCTTAAATGGTACGTGTACTCAGTGCTTCTGTACGGAGTATATTGAAGGCGGAAACTCTATCAAAACTTCACGCTTTGGAACTAAGGTTATAAAGAAGGATCCTGAAGATACCATGGACAGACAAGGTCACCAATGAAGAAGTACTGCGGAGAATGAACACAACCGTGGATTTGCTCAACATTGTGAAGGGCCGTAAGCTGCAGTACTTGGGACATATAATGAGAAATTAAGGAGATATGAGCTACTCCAATGCATTTTGCAAGGTAAAATTGAAGGAAAAAGGGGCCCAGGACGAAGAAGAATATCCTGGCTTGCTAACCTGAGAGCATGGTATAGAAAGACCTCAACACAGCTATTTCGTATAGCAACCAACAAAGTCATCATAGCCAGAATGATGGCCAACGTTCGGAACGGACAGGCACCCTAAGAAGAAGAATTTTAGAAGGAGTACTTTCATCCATCCATATAACGTGGCCAACCCATGGTTTATTTTAATGGTTTTCACAATATCAGCATCACCAAAGAATCTATAGAAATATCGAAATTATATCGCCTTATCCACAGATCCTGTTCGTTAACTCCGCCAAACTCTTTATCTCGGGTCGTCATTGCCCATGTTTCCAAACCTTAAGTGAGCACTGAGCGTATTATTGTTTTATAAAGTTTGCACTTTGTAGCTTTTGACATATTTCTTTCTCTACGTTGAGGGCCTAGGCCAAAATAACAGCGGTTAGCCACGCATATTCTTTTTCTTGTTTCTTTGGATGTGTTTTTTTGCAATCAACTAGTGACTCTAAGTAGCAAAACTTTTTCACCGTTTCTATAGTTTCGTGTTGCACCTATAAGTTATTCTGTTGCATTTTTGATATAGTGCTTGCTTATATATAGTGAATACTGCGTTTTCTCGATGTTTATTCATTTATCACTATAACACAACCACAGAAGTCTGAAAGTTTTATTGAGTTAGAGACGGCTAACAAGATCTTGACTATCTACTAGTTCTAACATTTTTCTGTTTATATAGTTATGGTGTCGCTTTTCGTGATCATTGACAATCTTCTTTATTTCTTCTTCAACTGTTATTATATGGAGATCCCGATGTGGGGGATATACTTTGTTGCGGATATACGACGGAGCGTTGACTATGTTCCTTAGTATTCGTTTTTGGACTCTTTGAAAACAAGTACATTACTTTCACTAGTACAAGCCCATATTTGTAGACATAGGACCATGCTGGTTTAAGCATTTGTTTGTAAACTAATACCTTGTTTTTAATTTTAAATTAAGAGCTTAACATCCAATATAACTTCGTGTATTTCAGTTTCAGTTGTTCAGTTTTCTTTCTGATATGTTACTGCCATTTTAATTTGCTATCCAAATGTATCCCTAAATTAACTGTTTTCTTGTACGGTACAATTTTATTCTTTAGTCTAACTGCGTGATTATTAATTTTTTTTTGAAACTGAAATCGATATGGGCAGATTTCTTTCCTTAATTTTTATGCGATATTCTTTATTCTAAGTGCTTATATTGTTTACTGTATTTTGGAGGTGTCTAGTTGTTTCTTCTATTTCGCTTATTCTAATTGGCTTTATATTATATTGTTGCTGATCATTTTTTAGAATGTTAAAATTTTAAACAGATTCACTTTATGGCAACGTAAAACTCCCAACAGGGGTTGCTGGACCTGGGACATCGTCTTTATATGGACTTAAGTTAGCAACTTAGTTAAGCAACTTAAATCTCCTATAAAATTAATATAAGATAATACATTAATAATTATCGCTTGCAATATAATTTGTTTATACTGATAATCTAATGTCGACTCGGTGGGCTTATATAAACAGATCATATGTTCTAGAAATAACCAGCTGAGGGAGGTAGGCCGAATTTTGGGTGATAACACGAAATTCCAGAAAGTTACCGCGACTAGAACATCGATATAACCGGTGCGTGAAACACAGGATCGCAATTAGAGGCATGTAATACAACAATATTGAACAGAGTGGAATATCAAATAAATTAGTGGCTTATATCTTAGATCATTCTTTAATATATCGTCACTGGCAGTATTAATATTATCTTACAATACGGAATATAATACTAGAGATATATTTATTTCGTTTTTATTGTCAAAAAAACGTTGCTCATTTGAGTCAGCATTTTAATAATAGTTTTTACTTCTAGTTGCTAAATACCAGAATAACTCAAACGCTTATAAAAGTGAAGTGGGACCAATTTGTAAAGTAATGCAACCTTCAACTGCCTTCACATCAATCAACGTAGTTCAACCTTCACTAAAATATTTGTTTGATGAAATTAGCGGTCCCACCGATGAGACCGACAAATATTACGAAAAATTTAACTTGGCTGAAAACGTAAGTAATATGTTCTTATACAAATATAATAAAAACTAACAGGTTTCTTGGGTTTATAGCTTTGCAAAAACTTTCCATTTTACGCGGTTCGTAGTCTTTACCTTTAATCTCTTTAACCTCTTTAAAGGCTTTAACCTCTTCTCTTCCATCTTGGTTTCTATCAGATTTTTTGTCTTCCTTCTTCATATATAATACACGTAGAGTACTTGAGGATGGAGATCGATAATGCACTATGTAATTGTGAATGAAAACTAATCAAGTATACTGCGGAAGTCACATATATTCCGACCTCTATCTAATAGTTAGAACAATTCGAATACTGGGTCGATGGAAGACGATAAAGAATTTAATATCATTCGAAGAAGACAAAATAAGAGATATCTATCAAAGACACTTAAATCCATATCTAGAACAACAATCTACGAATCCAGATATGAATGACGAATGGGGGAATTTGAGAAAAATATTGCAAAAGTATTTGGTACCAGAAACAACCAACCTGTTGTGATCAACAACCAGGAAATTAAGAGAGTGGTGGAATTTATTTATCTGGGCAGCATCTTCTTCTTCTTCAAGTGCCATCTCCCTGGCGGAGGTCGGCAATCATCATAGCTATTCAGACTTTTGAGACGGCTGCTCTGAAAAGTTCATTTAATGTACATCCGTACCAATCTCTCAGGTTGCGCAACCATGACATTCTACGCCTCCCTATGCTTCTCTTTCCTTGGATCTTTCTTGGGCAGCATAAAGGCTCGTAATGCCTACAATATGCTTAATGACATATAAAACACAATAAAATACCGGAAGAATGGAGAACACTAATTCTACTATTCAAAAAAGGAGATAAAAACAGTCAGAAAACTACAAAAGTATAAACTTGTTAAATACTACGCTCAAACTTACAATTAAAATTTTACAAGTTCTTATAAATCAGAGGATAAGTTTAGCAGATGTACAACAGGGTTTTCGTAGTGGAAGATCGTATACAGATGCAATATTCGTTATAAAGCAAATTACTGAGAAATCACTAGAGTATAATAGACCGGCATTTCTGTGTCTGATTGACCTCAAGAAAGCATTTGACAGAGTAAGACTCTAAGATGTAATCCATCTTCTGTATAATAGAGAAATTCTTCTAAATATTATAAAAACTATCGATAACATCTACCAAAACAACAAAATGGAAGTCAGAATAGATAGACAACTTACAAAACCTATAGAAATAGGCAGTGGAATAAGACAAGGGGATTCATTGAGCCACATCCTCTTTAATTTGATCATGGATGAAATCATCAAAAAGTACAAAAAGAATGAAGGAGACCCGTGTCGTCAAAATAGCAGAGATGTCACCAATCGGCAGAAGAAGTATCGGACGACCGCGCAAAAGATGGAGTGACAACCTTCCATAGAGGTATTCATCCGCCGATGCCGATGAACAAGCAGAATTGCTTATAAGGAAGAAGAAGAAGAAATCGAAATTAACAATCTTCAACACAAATATAAAACCTATATTACTATATGGCTGTGAAACGTGGAAGATATCATCATCCATAAGTCACTAATTACAAGTTTTCATCGATAACTTGTTACAAAGAATCCTTCTTATATTTTGGTCTAATCGAATCTCGAATGAAAATTTATGGAACCAAACTAACCAGGAAAATAAGAAAGTGTCATAAAGCAAATAAGGCGAAAACAATAGAGATGGCTGGGCTACACACTCCGTAGTCCACCAGATGACATTGCCAGGACGAAAAGTAGGCAGTCCTAAACAAACTTGGTAAAGAACAGTACTGGATGAAGGGAAATACATGGGAAATCTTGGCTTAATATAAAATCACTAGCCAGAAATAGAGTTCGTTGGATGCACTTTGTGCAAGCCCTGTGTGTCCTTGATTATATATATATATATATATATATATATATATATATATATATATATATATATATATATATATATATATATTGAACTTCCACAAGCGTTCCTGATGAGGAGTTGAATAACCCGAAACACGTGTAGAACAATAGTGGAATTCGAATTGCAATGAAAAGCAATCTTCTACTTTCATTTTAACGTCTTTTCTCTACGTAAAGAGCGAAAACGATAGTGTTTTCAAGGGTGGACCGTAGATGCATGTCGGAATAAAAGATTATTCCTAGCGTTGTTCAACAGCCTCCAGTAAGAAGCTTTGAATTTGCGCTACACCTAATTTGCTATCAAAGAGAAAGCTTGATTGAAAAATTGCTCTTGATTAAGAACATCAAGCGCCTCCGTAAGCTTCATATCTTAATTATTTGTAAATTGTTTTTACACTTTATGTTCTAGAATTTTTCCTTTTGAGGCCATTTATATTTTTTAGTGATTTTGTTAAGATCTGTGAGCTCTATAGATATCTGCTAATTATTCTACTTTTAGCCATTGGGTATTTTCTATGTATGTACTCGTATGTATAATAGTCTAGAGCGCAGCTGGGCCACCGTGGCCTTTTTAATTCTGATGGGTCCTACCAAGTTTTTTTATTGTATTTTTTACTGCTGATTACAAACTTCGAGGGTGGATTTCAATCCGAGTGGTCAAACAATTATTATAAAAAATTTAATTGTTTTTAAGGCTCCAGCTCGTGAACTAAGAAAAAAAGAAAGAAATCTAGAATTCGAGATATTGTAAAATTAGTGTAACATGGTTATACTAGATAAGCGTAACTCAGCTTCTACGTATTGGAATGAGCTTTACAAAGTCTCATTTTAAAGCTTAACTTATAGACTTTTTGTTAAATTTGTTAAATTTATTCATCTTTTTTTTTATTTATTTATTTACGCTGTAACCACCAGGGTTATTAGCGACCTAAATATATAATACAGGTAAAGTTATAAAAAATTACAATAATTGATACAGTCCTGAGTCTTTAAGATAACTTATTGTGTTTTTAATGTTCATGTTTTTTCCTAAGGCTTCCTTTATATTATTTGGTATAGTGTGCTTCTTTCTTGCTGCTTCATATGTTTTGCACTGAGTTAGTATATGCTTCACGGTGAGTGTTACTTGACAATTTTCACACATTGGCGGCACAGTTCGCGTAAAGAGGTGTTTATGTGTAAAGTTACTGTGTCCTAGTCGCAAACGTGTTATTCTCACTTGGTTCTGTCTATTCGCTGTGGGTTGGAACCATGGTTTCACTAATTGTTTGATTTCCTTGAGTTTATTTTGTGATGCACTCCACTTATTTTGCCACGCACTTAACACTTTATGTTTTATTTCTGACTTAAAGTCATCTGAAGAAACCTCATTAATAAGAATGGAGTCCTGGCTGAAGGATGCTAAGCGTGCTAGTTCATCTGCTTCTTCATTTCCTTGTATACCTGAATGTGATGGAACAAACATGAAGTCAACAGTGATCTTATTATTATTTAGAATCTCTATTTCTGATTTGATATGTGAGGCAATTGGATTATTGGCATATAAACGTTTGATAGTGTGAAGTGAGCTTAGTGAATCGGTTATTATGAGAGACGGGGACCGTTTTGACTCTTTTATGTGGATAAGTGCAAGTTTCCATTTCTGTTAAGAATGATTGTTTGATCAGGTCTGTTATAGTCTCACGTTTTTTATATATACTAAGGTTAGTATTAATCTTTTTATTCATCTTTATTCGTATAAAGTTATACCCGTTTGAAGCTGTAATTTTCCTTAAAAAATTATAAATTAATTGGTTTATAAGGGTTTTAAGCAAATTTAAGCAATAAACATTTACACTTGAATTAATAATAATGATAGAAGAACTAAAAAGGAACATTTTGAGCTTGGGAGAGTGTTCGTAGGTTTACTTTTAGCCAAGATATCGATATTTTAATTGCGGTCTGAGGCGCAAGATCTGCTCTCAGTGAAATGATACGCGCGCGAACCGCTCGATACAAATTATAATTATTATATAAAGTTATTATTATATATCTTCATTTTTAAAGATCCTAATACAATTTTCTTATATAATTCTTATAATTAAATCATCAAAACGTAAAAAGTAGATCACTTTCATTCTATTTACTTTTTACTTCCAAGTTTTTGAACTACACGAAAAAAAAACGCGAAATACTACGATTTCAGAAATATAACTGATAACTAATAAAGGAAATTGTTCTTATTTACTAATATTATTTTTACAAATATTTTCTTTCATTCATCTACATCAATATATACAGGAAATCTCAGCTTTTTACATTTACATAAGTTTTACTATCTTAACATTTACATGATGGTATTAAGTCTGTGCTTGGAGGATTAAAATTAAAACTTTTTGGGGCTTTAGAGCCTCATTGTCTATGTGATATCCATAATAAAATGGATCATCATCAAGGCACATCAATTATGTGTACACTACATAAAATGCTCGTCATATATGCAATCGGATTGAGTTAGATGTTGGTGGAAAATCTTCAACCAGAGAAACACTTCCATAGTGATATAAATAAAAGCCTAGTTCATCAAAACTTTAACATTTTCCGAGTTGGTCAGAATCTTTACCAAAAATTCTTCTGCTAGTTTAAGATTTTCTTGAATAGACAACTCCGAGAAATCTATAAATCAATTTTGTAAAAATGAAATTAACTAATAAAAACGTATCAATATAAAAAAATGTTTTCTCAAAAAGGACTATATTTTATTATGATGCAAAAAAACCTATTTTAAAATATGAATTATTTTGGATCAATGATTACGTTTCGAGATAGCAGCGAAGATTATTGAAAATTCATAAATTATACCTGTAAATATAAATATTTTTCAGGGTTTGTTTTTAATGCTTTAGCTTTTGTGCTGACTTTACTGATGTAATCTGCACCAGTAAGATGGTGCAAAGGTGGTAGCACTTGACATAGTTCTTCACCATGAAATGAAGCCAAATAATGAATTGGTATATTTCTTATATTTTTACTGGTTCTCGTACGAACGCACAAGGTCTGAAACAAAGTTCTTTATGATTATATATCACATGATAATAATTTAATAACTTTTTCTTTTTATTCTTACCTTTAAACCATTAGCCATAAAAATCTTGAGAAAATATAAGAGTAAAACAATCACATCTGTATCAGATGGTGCAGTGAATATGTTCACAAAATTTTTCATCTTTAGCATGGTCATCCTCAATCATAATTTTTAGAGCAGCCTCTTCGATTTCCATTCGTTGTAATTTTAAATTAATTAAGTGTCTTCTATTCGAAATACCTTGAACTTCATTAGTACTAAAAACTAAATATAAAAATACAGTATTGTGCGAATTAATGGAATCATTGTGGCATTTTTCAATATTCACAGTTGGCAACATTGCCCACACATTTACAACTGACCAAGCATTGAAAATTTTAACCTTACTTTTCTCTGCCTTTTATTTAAGGATATTTTAAGACATTTTCCACTAATCTTGTGTTGTTTTAGACTAAACAGTACTTTGTACTTGTTGTTTCGTTTAATTCCATCATGGATATTACGCCTAGAAGGCGTGAAAAGATTATCAAGATAAGTAAGGATAGTAAGCAAGATTTTGAAGCGTAAACGAGAAACGGGATTAATGGATGTAAAAAGGTTAGGAAAATGCGGAAGAAAGAGAAAACAACACTAGCAGATGAAAGATTTTTACTTCTAAAGAGCAAATTGGGCCCAAGAAAAACAAGTCAAGAGCTCCAACAATATCTAGCAACATCAGGTGTAGTGATTTATGACTCAAATGTTCGAAAAAGACTTTTGGAGAACGGTATAAGGGCAATTCGTCCACAGAAAAAAACAGCTTCCAACTGAACGAATGAAGAAACAAAAGCTATTGTGAGCCAAAAAATATTTTAATTAGAATGTAGATGACTGGAAAAAAGTCCTATTTACAGATGAAACTCACTTTATAGTTCAGGGACAGCGGTCGAAATTCGCCAGGGAGTCTGACAATGAAAACCTTACACCATCTCATATTGCTCAAACCGTAAAAAATTCCGCCAAAAAAATTTTTTGGGAATGTTTTTCATACATATTGGTTGGATCTTTGGTACCAATCGAAGACATGATGAATAGCCAAAATCACAAATCCATGTTGGAACAGCGTTTGGACACAGAACTTCAAAAATGTCAGTCCCAAGGAGGAAAGATTCTTCAACAGGACGCTGCTCCCTGTCACAAGTCAAAGCAAATGATGGAATTTTTCAAAAATAAGAATATTAATATTTTAGATTGGCCCGGTAATTCGCCAGACCTCAACCCCACTGAAAATTTATGGGCCATTTGCAAAGCAAGTAATTTGTATCGAGCGGTTCGCGTGGGTACCTTTTGCTGCGAACCGATCTTGCACCTCAGAGCGCGCTATTAAAATATCGATATCTTGGGCAAAAATAAACCCACGGACATTTTCTAATATCAAAATGTTCCTTTTGAGTTCTTCTATCATTACTGTTAATTTAAATGTAAATGTATATTGCTCAATTTTGCGCAATATACATTTACAATTTATAAAATCCTTATAAACAAATTAATTTACTAATTTTTAAGAAAATTTTAACTTCAAATGGTATAAATTTAATACAAATAAAGATAAAGTAATTTAATAAATTTTAGTTAATAGATTATAAATTAGGCTTTAAAATAAGACTTGTAAAGCTTATTTGCATAAGTAGAAGCCGAGTTACGATCGAAAAAAGCTTCGAAAAATACTTATTTTGCAACTATTTTGCACTCATTTTACAATATCTCGAGTTTTAATTATTGGATTAAAGCTTAGTAAACGCCATTTTCTTTGTTTTTTTTACAAAGAAGAAATTTTATTTGAAAAAAAAATGTTTTTTAGTTTACCAGAAATCTTTTAAACCATTAAATTGTTTATAACAACTGTTTGACCACTTGTATCAAAATCCACCCAAGAAATTCGTAACCAGCAGCCAAAAATACATAAAAAAACTTGGGTGCACCCATCAGAATTAAAAAAAAAAACGGTGGTCCTTAGCTGGCCCTCGATTATATGTTTTTTTGCTCTAATTTAATTGTGAATTCGTCTTACATTTCCAGTATCATACCTATATACAGTACGTTAAGTTTTGGATTAGATATTGCACACTACATAAAGCACTAAAATCGCCAACATTGCCTCGTACGAGGTAATTGTAATTATCCGATCCTCTTCGACACCTAGACAGAAAACGAGAAAATTATTTAGTAACAGTAACATATAACAACTTATGGGATATACATCACCGTCCGTCGATTTTTATTTTCATTATGTATACCCGGTTCATTTCTTATAACATAAACTCGATAAAAATACACTGACGTTTATAAGGCGGTGCAATTATGTCGGTTTATAATAATGTGAACAATTTTTGTAGTGGAATTAAAAATAAATGCGCATTTATTTAAAAAGAGAAAACAAAAAATATACTCTTATTAAAAATAAAAAATTATTCCGAATAAAATATAAAATAATTCTTTGTGCCGTACAGCAATGATTCAAATATATAACCTTCTACGGCTAAACAGTATCCCAATCTGTCATAAAAATTTCTGCGGACAGTTGTAAGACTTTCTGCTGTAATAGATTTGGAGACTTCCCTTATTCGGTTTTCTAATTTATCCAAATTTTGGGCTCTAGCCTCAGGATGATCTTAGATGACGCTTTTTAAATGTCCTCAAAAAAATAAGTCCATGGGTGTAAGATCTGGAGATCGAGCAGGCCACTTAATATCGCCTGTTCTACTAATAAGTCGATTCGGGAAAGTATTTTTTAGTAAGTACTATCTAATTATTCGAGCGTTGTGAACTGAACAGCCGTCTTAATGAAACCAAAAATTGTCCAGATTTACATTATCCAGGAAGATTGAAAATAGCGGGAAGAACATGATTCTGTAACAAATCGAAGAATACTCTACTATTCAAGTTGCCCTCACTAAAAAATGAACCTATTATGTGGTCTCCTAAAATGCCAGTAAAGAGGTTAACTTTGTGAGGACATTGAGTTTGGTAAACGACACTTCTGTGCTGGTTTTACCGTGCCCAATACCTCGTAATTGGAAGGATTGTGTCTCCCTACTATCTAAACAGAAGATTTATCAGTAAATAAAATGTTTTTAATATTTAAAATTATTGTAACCGTGTTTTTTCCATATTTTCGTTACAGTAACATTGCTAACATCTAACTCTCTATAAACGTTTCTACTTGAACGTATTGAATCTACCTCGATTGTTGCACAAATTTGTGTATCCCGGTATTCCGTTTCCTCAACTTCTTCCTGTGACACTTCTTTAGCGTGATATTGTCTGAAATTTTTGAGGCAATAACAACTCTCAAAATTTTTAACAATATTTTAAATTGACTGTACGCAAGGAATTGGTCTCCCCTCAAAAACACAGGAAATAAATCTACACACTGTTGTCCAGAATTACCACCATAAAACCATTTTATTATTTGAACCTCTTTTGCGGGCGTATATACAGACATGTTGTTTACAAAAATAAATTAAAAATCTACGCTGTTGTTGCTTTAAACAACCACTGTATAATGACATGACAAAAAATATTGGCGGCGGGTTAACGAAGGTTCGTGGAAAGTCGACGACATGCAGTGTTGCCATTTATAGTGTGTATATCTAATTTAAAACTTAACTTACTGTATGTAGACAATTCCGTTATTACTTTTTAAATTTCAGAACCAAGAAATTGTGTATTGTGCATTCTGTCTTAAAAATAATGAGCCAACCCACGTTGTTTGCTCACATTACATGAAAGAAAAGAATGGTAAAATTTTATGTCCAATTTTGAAGAAACACGTGTGCGAAATATGTGGCGCAACTGGTGAGTTGGCGCATACTCGCAAGTATTGCCCTGCCAACAAAAATCATGAAAAACGAGGACGAAAAACACGAAAACTAGCAAATGGAAGAGAAGTCAATCATTTCAACCATAAGTAGAATAGTTTTTATTGTACGTATTCTGAGAGCAGTATTGGTCTATATATTTTATTATTATCTGAAGATTGAGATAGGTATCGAAATTTTTATTTTCAATTATTTTTTTTATTTTGACGTTGAATTAAACTGTTAATTAAACGTTGAATTATATCACCAAATTCTTATCTCTCCTTTTTTACTCTAAAATACATAATGCATATTTTAAAATTTTTAACTAAATAAACAAAGTCATTATGCGATTAATTTTTCAAAGAAAGCATAATTTATTTGCTTCGAATATTAGGTAGAGCGTGTCTCACAAACTTTTTTTCACCCTTTTGCTTCCAACTGACAGTATTAGGAATCATTATTAAGTATTAATATAATCAACCTTAAGTATTAGGAATCAAAATAACGTAATAAGTAAAACCAATCCTTAATTCTACTAGCATTAACCCTTACTTGCAGGTGCTTAACGTTTTAAGTACAGTTACACCTGAACTGTATTTAGATGTATTAAATGAAATTATTTCGATATATTGAATAAGCATTTTTTATTAAATGTATATAATTCGTCAAGTATAAACTAAAAGAGACTTCTCGATATTGCATCCATCATAATTTTAACAAAGACGTTAGGAAGTTGACACTTTTCAACCATTTACATTTTTAGATTTTCCTTTCTTTAGTCTCTTTTCTTCTTTAGTCAAGAATTGACACCTAGATCAACAAGTTCGTCTTCGTCGCAAATTTGTTTTCATCCAATGAATCTTTTCGTACATGTGATTTTTCTTTTTGATTTTTTTTTTGGTTTTTGAGATTCTTTTGTCTTTTTTACATTTTCATTTTCGAAAATTACGTTTTTGAATTTTATCTTTGCACTAATGCCGCACTTTTTACTTTGTTATTTTAAAATGTAGTGGTTTGTTCAAATGTAGTGATGGTAAGTTCTTGGCATCTGAAATTTAAAATACTACTATATATTTCATATGGGGTAAATGCGCACTGCGTGAAATTACCCCAGTCCGATTGCGCGGATTTGCCCAAAACGCATAAACGTCTCGAGTCACATGAAGACGAAGACAGCGGAAAGTGATTCTTAGTAGAGATGGGCGTGCACAATTTTTCATAATATGTAATAGTTTACTAGTTACTTTATTGCGCGGATTTACCAACTGCGCGGAATTTCCCCGTTCTCACCTATATTTTGTTACAATATGTTATTGAATATGATTGCTCTGTAATATGAACCATCAAGTCGAGTTAACCAAACTAAATTTTCCAATCAACATCGCTTTAGTAAACGTTAATCTAATTATGTCATTGATTTTATATTTGCCTTATTATTAATTTTGACTTTATTTCGATTATATCAAGTTTAAATATAATTTTTGATTGAATTATCAACATCGTTTTATTATCTGACAATGAAAAAACCAACAGTTTTTTGCTATTGCTCTCAGAATATTTTTTTGCATCTGTTTTTACTATTTTAATGTTTATTATTTTTAATATTTGCCTTTAATCTGCGGGTGGGCGAGCACTTCGGAAATAAGAGACCGGTTGCGGGTCTGAAAATTGCTGCTCTCGGCTTCTTTAATATTTTTGATCCTATTGTTTAAGCTTTTAGTCATTTAATTTGTCATAAAATAAAAAGTATATAGATTTTCACTAATACTCATAAAACGTACAATATAGCACATGGCAATCTTTATGTTCTGACATGATATGAGGATCATTATTCATATACAGTATCAGCTCATTGTTTTATTTGGTTATAGTATATTATCATCAGTATGTTTTTTTAATAGTGTCAATTTCACTTTTGATGAACAGAGAAGATAATCAAATTGCTCACTTGCTATTTAGGAGAACGTGTTATTACGAAATCTTTTTAGAATGCAGATAGTGTTTGTTGGATAGTCCCGACTTCTGCGAAAGAAATTGTTGAATTTTTTTATTTTAATCTTATAAGCATTGCCACTTTCTTATCCCACAAATATTTGCGTGTTTATAATCAAATCTCAATGTGCCTGCGATGAATAGAAAATGTTTGTAGCTCATAATAGCTAGGACAACTTTAATGCCAGATCTATCTCTTTTCCAAATCTATCTACCTTTCGAATAGTGCCTTTTATTTCTATGTATATATATATATATATATATATATATATATATATATATATATATATATCCTCTAAAATAACAGCTGAACTGGTAGACGAAAAAAGGGGTTGAGGTTAATTGGGTATACAGCTGATTAAAAGCCAAGTGTACTCTGTTCAACAGTTCATAACTGTCGAACAGAGTACACTTGGCTTTCAATTAGCTGTATACCCAATTAGCTGTATACCCAATTGTGACTGTAAAACCCCAAAAGGGTTTTATACGACTTACTTATTTTATCATTGCCTATAAATAATCTTCCAAATTTTCGTAAACCAGCTCCTCGTCTAAAATATCTTACTTCTAAAAAGGTAAAGCCATTATTTCCTGTAATGTGCTCCTCATTCAATAAGACACTGTCCCTCTCCAAAATCTCGTCTATGTCTTCAATACATATCAAATTATTCATAATTCCTTGTAATTGTTCTGGAGTAAACATTTATATTTTTAAATACATATGTATATAAAATAAAATTCAGCTGTACTTTGTGAGTTGGGATCATAGCAATTCTATATATAAATATTCATATAATGAACGATAACACTACCAAGTAAAATTTAACTTTGTTGAAATATACATATATTATAATATAAAGATTGGTGTTATTTTGTAAGTTTTAAGAGCAGACGCCCTACTACAATTATTGTCGCGCAACTTTAAAATTTTAACATTGAAGATAATGAACCCTGTAGCTAATTTCAGCTACGCGCCCACCCGAAGGTTAAAAATTAGCTTTTCAGAATTGTTTATTGACTTTTTAAATGTTGCACTTTCGGTAGTTTTTCTGTAGTTATTTTTAGTTTTGACTTTTGTAAGCTTTGTACTTTCTTTATAATGCAATAAAATTTTTAAATTAAGAAAATTTTTGGTTTATTATTCCCTTTATAAATCTGCAGTGGCATAGCAACAATTCAATTGCCTAAATTTTTAACGTATTGTGTTTCTCAACTATTGTCATTATAGTTCCGTCAGGATAGCATTTACCTTGCATGACAAGCTGATCAAAAGTTTATTATTCTAACCTTTAGGGGGATGAATAGTAGTGTAAATTTAAAATCGCTACTGAATTCCGACGTTGCGTCAGCCGCCATCTTGATTTTAAAGAAAAACTGTTTTTGCCCAATATCTCCGCCACTTTTAACTTTTCGACAAAAATGGTACGGACTGAAATTGTTGCATATGCGATTTCCAATTAATTTTTTACAAATTTTTTCGAGTGGTCTATATTTTCCGAGTTATGGGAAAAATAGTTGGAGAGGGGAAGGAAGCATACTTATTGAATTATCTCGTTTATTATTATCCAGATTTAGCCATACGGCTCACACTCCCTCTAAGGGGAAAATTCACTCATCCCAGATACCTACGGTATTAAAAGGATTGAGCTCTGGTGGGACTCTTTTCGTGTTATCGAGCCCTAGGTGACTTGGTTTGCTGAAGTATCTCCCAAAAAATTTTCGTACACATCTGGACGTCGCGAGGAGTACAGCTTTCTGCATGGCCTTATAAAGATGTTCATTTAGAACCAGCTGTTTGATGTTCGCTAGGAGGTTTTTGGGAATAACACCAGTAGTAGATAGAATAATAGCTACTGTCTGGGTACTTTCCATTCTCCATTGTCTCCTGATTTGTATTTCTAGATCTCTATACTTGGCGATCTTTTCGTTGCATTTAACACGCAAATTATTGGTGTTAGGTATCGCCACATCAATAAGTGTTGTTTGCCTGGTAAGTTTATTAACTAGTATGAGATCCGGTCTATTATGGGCCACTGGTTGGTCTGTTAGCACAGTTGTAGTTGTGTAGTTGTCATTTTCAAGCATTCTATCAGGGACGTATTGATAATAAGGAAGATGGTCGGTTTGGAGAAGTCCCAGTTTGTCAGCTAGTTCTTGGTGGATAATCTGTCCTACTGAGTCATGGCGTTCTTTATAATCAGTAAGAACAAATGCCTGGCAACCACCGGTAAGATGTTGGATGGTTTCTTGGCCTTGGCATCCATATCGGCATTTGTCATTTTGGACTTGAGGATCTTTAACAATATATTTCAGGTAATTTTTAGTTGGAATAACCTGATCCTGAATGGCAAGTAGGAAACCCTCAGTCTCGGGAAACATCTTTCCTGATATCAACCAATAGTTCGACGCTGTATTGTCGACATATTCTTGGCTGATCTCATTGAGATGTCGCCCATGCAGAGGTTTAGTCATCCAGGTGCGCATTTTTTCTTGCTGAGTCAGGTGGATTATGTGCATTTCTTGTTCCCTCAGTTTAAGCAGCGTCGTATCATCTACTGCGCAAATTGCTCGATGTAAAGTAGATGTCTCAGCCTGTACCTGAAAATAAGTTCTTAAATTAGCAATTTGTTTATCCAATTGCTCACCTATATCCATAAGTCCCCTTCCCCCTTGATACCGCGGTAATGTTTTTCTTTCTACTGCACTACGTGGATGATGTTTTTGCGCCTTTGTGAGAAGTGTTCTTACTTTCTGCTGCAGACCCTCTATATCCGTTTTTGACCACTTTATAATACCAAATGAGTAGCTCAGCGCGGCACAGGCGTACGTATTTAATGCCTTAAACAAATTTTTACTATTAAGATATGACCGATTTAGTTGTCTTACTCTTCGCACGAACTCCGAAGTTAGTTCAGTTTTCATTTGTTTATGGTCAATTTTCCGCGCTTGTTTTACTCCGAGATATTTGTACATATTTTCACCCATTGCCTCGATGTTTTGGCCATCTTGCATATCAAAACCTCCGGGCTGAACCTTTCCTCTGACTATATTTAGTATACGGCACTTGTCTAGTCCAAAATGCATACTGATATCATTTGAGAAATTTTCTACAGTTTTTAGCATCTCATCTAGGTGGTTTTGAGTGGAAGCCATTATTTTAAATCATCCATATACAACAGATGATTAAGCTTCGCTACAACATTGTTGTTATTTTTGATGCTAAATCCTGAGTCAGTAGAGTTCAGCAGCTGAGATAGTGGGTTCATCGCTAGGCAGAACCAAAGTGGACTCAACGAGTCCCCCTGGAAAAGGCCCCGGTGAATATGGATATCTTCAGTTTCGATATTAATTTCACCAGGTATTTGAAGGTGAATTTTAGTCTTCCACTCTGCCATTATATGCTTTAAAAAGGTCACGAGATTATCATCGACTTATTATATATTCAATATATCTATAAGCCATTCATGCGGCACTGAATCAAAAGCCTTCTTGTAGTCAATGAAGGCAGTAAAAAGGTTTCTTTTTTTGGTGTATGCCTGATTAGAGATGACTGAGTCGATAATAATAAGTTGTTCTTTGCAGCCCATGGAGCCCTTAGCGCATCCTTTCTGTTGGGGCTTTATGATATTGTTTAGAGCACAGTGTTGGTAGATACGCCGGGCCACACAGGATGTGACCAATTTGTACAAAGTTGGAAGACAAGTAATTGGGTGGTACTTGGCTGGATCTTGGGTGTTATTTTGATCCTTCGGTATTAGATAAGTGGTTCCCTGAGTAAGAAATGATGGTATTTCCTGTGAATTGGAAATAATATTATTAATAAATACTGTTAAAAGCTCATGAACACTCCAAAACTTCTTTAGCCAGAAGCAGAGCTGTAAAAGATACTTTTTAGAAGTATCTAGATACTTTTAAGATACTTGAGGTAAAAAGTATCTTAAGATACTAAGTATCTAAGATACTTTTTTGTGAAAGTATCTAAAGATACAAAATACCGGAAAAGTATTTAGAGTAAAAATATCTTAGATACTTTCAAGTATCTAAGATACTTTTGAGTATCTAAGATACTTTTAAGTATGTAAGATACTTTTATGTATCAAAGATACTTAGATGCTTTTCTAGTATCTAAGATACTTAGATACTTTTGTAGTAACTAAGATAGTTTTAGGTATAATATAAAGGTACTCGGTACTCTACTACTCTACAGTAGATTGTCGATACTTTTGTTTTAAAAACATCATTTTAACCCTTTAAATTATCATACAATTTTAGTTTAAGCCAGCAGGTACTTTATTTTGGTATACTTTATTTATATTGGTATACTTTGGGCTTTGGGGTAGATAAGAAATAAAAGACGTTAAGTTATTACAAACTAATAACTATGTATTGAAAACAAAAATCCAACATTAAATTTTCAAAACAATATAAAATAAACATAAATTCGGGTGTTAAAAACAGCATAAGATGCATTATGCATTAAAAACAGAACATTCAACATAATTAAATTTTTAAACACAATAGGATAGGATATAAAAAATAGTAACATTTTAGTAGCCAATAACTAGTTAGTATAACCACTAGCTTTTAGTAAAACTAAATTTTCAAAATTTAGTTTTAAAAATTATATTTTTTTAACATTTGTATGTTGGTTTCAGAATCGGTTAAATATTGTAATAGTTGCAGCTCAGCTTGTCGTTTATAATCTAAATCAGTATAGCCAGTGTTTTCGTTTTACGTTTGAAGATCGGAGTATTCGGAGTTAATATGAAATTCAAAGAACTCGTTTTGCATTTTGTTACTTTTCATTACAGTAGTAATGTTATTTGTACTTACATCAAATTGTTTTAATTGTTCCTCATTTTCCTTCATAATTTTTATAGCTTCTGTAATTACCAAATCCTTAATTTCACTAAGATCATTTTCGATCTTCCTGATTCCTCGAAATGCAGTAAGCCAACGTGTTTTAAATAAAGGATTAGTAACTGCAGCAATTATTGCAGATTGGTTAGTCAACTTAAGAAGTTTTTCAAATCTGGAGTTTAAAGATACTGTCAGAGCGTTCAAAATAGGTTCCACATATTTAAACTTATTGGTTTTAGGCTTTTCAATTTTAACAAACAAGCTTACGATTGATGGTAGAAGGAAACCGTAGTACATATTTTGTTTGCCTTGAAGAATGTCAAGTGCCAAAGCAAACGATTTTAGTATTTGGCATAATTCTGCTAAATAATTTAGATCAGTATCTCTGAGCAGTATCTCTAATAATGCGGCGGGCCGGCTTGCGGGATGCAAAGAACAATACACATCGTCTCTACCGCTACGGCCGGCGCGACAGGTCGAAGCTTGTCGGACCATGAAAAGTATCTATTTCTCATGTCCTGAGTAAGTATCTAAGATACTTTTTTGTATCTAAGATACTTTTTTGTATCTAAGATACTTTTAGTATCTAAAGATACTTTTAAAGATAAAAGATACTAGATACTTTTAAGAAGTATCTAAAGTAAAAGTAACTTTTAAATGAACCAAAAAGTATCTTAAATAAAAGTATCTAAGATACTTTTAGTATCTTAAATACTTTTTTTATCTTTTTACTAAAGATACTTTCAGCTCTGGCCAGAAGTTTTGAACTCCGTCTGGTCCAGGAGATTTCCAGTTATGAAGCTCTTTGATAATGTTCGAGACTTCTTCAGTGGTGAAATGTTCATAGGGAATATTACTGTAGTGTTGACAGTTGTTTGTCTTTTCTTCAATCCATCCAGCATTGTTGTTATGAGTAGCTGGCGTCGAAAGTTGGTTTCCCCAAAACTCATGAATTTCTTCTTGGCTTGGGTAGGATTTATTATTTGCATTTTCTACAGTGGAATTAAGTTTCCCATAAAATGCCTTCTCTGCTTGCTCAAAAAGTATATTGTCGCATTTCCGGTTGTTACTAACTTTGTATCTCCTCAGGCGGCCTGAGTAAACAGATAGTTTTTGTTTTAATGTGTCCAGGCATTGTTGAGGTGTGTTGTTTTCTAGATCATGTCGTGAGTGTCTTAGAGTGTTAAACAATATTTCTTCAGCTCTTTTGATGATATTTCTACTTCTTACTCTTCTTATGTATTCTGTTATTTGTCCAATGTCCCTACGCAGTAATTCAATCTTCCCCAGCAGTCGTTTTTCCCAGGGTGCTATTCTGTTACCAGTCCTTCCGATGTTGGTACCCCGTCGTGTTCTGATCTTAATGCCCATAACATTAGCAATTGCTGTTGCTGCACAGAAAATCAGCATATGCAAATATTCTAATGTGTGGGCTTCTGTGATATAATTGGGTAAGACTTCAGTATTCACAATTTGTAACAGAGCTCCTAGTTTCTTAGAAGAGTTTATTTTTGGTAGCGGTGGTCTGCTACGTGGGTTTGTTCCACTAAACTCTTGTATATGTATATGTATAGCACGTGCCATCTCGTTTACCAGACTATAGTGCAACTCGTTATTGTCCTGCTGGGTATTGTTAGGTTGAGTTTCTTGTATGAGAGGCTCAGGAATCTGCTCATTAGGGACTTGGTCTGCAACTTGCTCTTGGTTATGGATCTCCCGTTCAATTTCGCTTCTGATCATGTCGCGTCTAGTCTCTGGGATAAGATTGTTTCTTAAAATTACCCGGTATTGGTCTGCTACTCTTTGTTCAGATACATGGATTTCTGGGTATTCCCTGCAAAATTCGGCATACAGTTACATACAATTATTATTATTATTATTAATATTTATTATTAATTATTATGAATATACATAAGCAAAAATGAAGAGAATTATATTTTATATAATTTTTATCTCTTTAATTTTTTTGCTAAAATCAATATTTAAAGTTGTACGTCACCGTCTAGGATTGGTTAGGCTACCTGAAATATTGTAAGCAAAAAAATGAAAGAAATCAAAATTGTATAGAATATAGTTGTCTACATTTTTGTTTATGTACATTTATGTCGTAAAGTAAATAATAAACGAGATAATTCGATAATTATGCTTCCTCCCCCTTCCACTATTTTCTCCCTTAACTCAGAATTTACCGACCGCACGAAAAAATTTGTAAAAAAGAAATTGTAGGAAATCGCATTTGCAACAATTTCAATGGTTACCATTTTTAAAGAAAAGTTGAACATGGCGGAGATATTATTCAAATTCAAGATGGCGGCTAACGCAACGGTTGGATTCAGTCGCGATTAAAAATTTACACTACTATTGATATTTACACTATTATTGATATATTTAATGTTAAAGTAATAAAATTTGGAGTAGCTCGCGATTCAAAGTTAGGTCTTTTTTTGGGACAGATAGGATATTATTAAAACGTGCCCTGAAGTCCATCTTTAAATCAACGAAGATGATACAAGAAAGTATACGATTGGCCAAAAAATCCAAGTCAACCGAAGAAAGTTCAAGTCCAATACTATTGTGATTTGTTGCTATAGTTCACTTTACATTGGAAAAATAAAATACAGAGTAAATACGTGATTGACTGAACACAAAAAGAACTTGGGTCACTATGAAAGATAAGCCGTTACAAAATACATCATCACACAAATTTTACTCAAAGAATTATAGTCACTGATGTTACAAGACAATGACAGAATGTAACAAGTCGTCATGGGATCCAAAATCAGCTCCCCAAGGAAACTAAAGAACGAGCTACCATAGGGATCAGTTCTTGTCCCATTGCTCTTTACATTTTTGACAAGTCAGAAAAAAATCAAGAAAATTTTACCATGTAGACGACTGGGCGCTTGTAATAAGTTGTCACTATATCAAAGAGTCAGAGGAATTTTAACAAAAGACTTACATAAAATGGGAGAGTAGTTTGGCAGATTCAGACTTCAGCCAAATGCAAACAAAGCAGAGTTCTCATGCTTTTACCTAAATAATTAATTTGCGAGACGAGGGGTCAACATACATTTTAAAAACACCAGATTCGCCCAAAACACTATTGATAGAACTTTAAACGGCAAGGACAAACTATTCGGTTATGCAGTGTTACTACTGTCTGGTGACTTCCGATAGACATTACCGGTTATTCCTCTCTTTAGATATGCGGATGAGATTACTGTATGTTTGACACAATCGCTTTTATGACCAAATGTCGAAACAGTTCGATTGACCATTAAGATAAGAGTACAAGTGCAAAATGATCTATCGGCGCAAATATTTTGCAAACATTTGCTAAATATTGGAAGCGGTAAAATAAAACTGCATCAAAACACACAATGCATCAAACTTCTAGATAATTTCTGCACTTTTTTTGAGACCAAATATGAATTAATTGTAAATGTCTTCCCGGCTATACTGAATATTTACTTGAATCATAATTGGCTCATTGAGTGGGCGCAATTTTGGCGGCGAAAAATGTTGACGTTAACGAAATTAACTTCCAGATTCAACAGTTGTTACCAGGTGATCTGATATCGTTTAAATCAGTCGACAGTATTGTTAATGAAGACGAAGCCCTAAGTTATCCAAAAGAATTTTTAAATTCTCTGGATATACCGGCGATGCCATCACGGATTTCATGACATTTACTTAACTCTGTTAAATTAATTGATTATAATATTAGTCGTATAATAATCAAACCACAGCAAAGCGTGGCCGAGTCAAAGTCCTCATTGAGTAGCATCTGACTAACTCTTTATAAGGCAAATTATTGATATGGTTAATTTACAGTATATTTTGGGTAAATAGTATTTTTTACAGTCCCATATAACTTGTAACAGATTATAAATTTAAGAAAAATAATGAGGCTGTATTTTAGAGGGTGGTAAATTATTATAACAATATGCATTAAGCAAAATGTAATATATGCTTAAACTTGGTAAAATAGTTTATCACTTTTTTAGAGAAAAGTAACCCACACTATTTTAATGCTTAGACGTTTCTAGGAAACTTTTTAATTTTAGTTTTAGTAAATTCCATTCTGCTTCTTGGATTCTGAATGGTATTAATTTCAAATTACTGACATAGAAGACATTAACGGAAAGAAAATTATTTATTATTAATCACGTTCACGGTTAGATTTAAAGCCATCATCATCTGATGGTGTCGCTGTAATGTCGGGTGATGGTTTAATAGGAGTACCTAAATCAAAACAAATTTTTGCATATCAGGCATGCATCGCCATAAATCAAAAATAATTGTCGAAAACATTTTAAAATTTTCTGTTTTTCTAAATGTATTAATTATAACAGAAAACTGTTTATTTCTATAAATATTTTTACGTTGCAATTATAATACAGATACTTGTATAACTTTAATTACCAAATCATTCCGATAATAATAAAAGTGCAGTTTTTGCGGGACATGCGAGATGTCCCGCGGAACAAAGCGTTGTCCCCGTTCCGCGTCCTGTCCCGCCCGTCCTGTGTGCATCACTAATCTCTAAACCTTCCATTTGATCATTTTGTGTAGTTTTTGCAATATGTATTTTATAAGCGGTATACCTACGTGCTTGATTGTTCTTGATCTCATTTAAAACTTTTCTGAGCTCCTTTACTTGTTTTTCTTCTTATGAATTGTTTTTTGTTTCTGTATGAGTTTTTTTATAGCAGATCTTTCATTCTGTATTCTGAAAACTTCTTACTTAAATTTTTTATTTTGAGTTTTGTCAGTTATTTCTGTTCTTCTATCATTCATTTTTTGGCCTTTTTGTGTTTTTCTATATAGTTTATCGCTTATTATTTATATTTTCCTTCCTCCTGAATGCTTCTTTATAGCGATTGCTATTGCTGTAAATCTATTTTTTTGTCCAGAACTTTTCAACGAGCTTCAGATCGCAAGTCACAGTTTAAAAATATTATGACTGATATGGGAATCAAAGGATATGTAGCTCGATATGATAAAACACAAAACACAATATGAAAGACGTTCTTTCACTTATGAAACACCATTAACAGTATTTACGCTTTATAACTCTCTTGGATTTTGGATCCAAAGGGGGAAATATATCGTAAAATACATACATTTATATACGTAATTATTCGAAATTGGTGTTTGTAGGTTCTTCTAATAATGGAGCCACATTGCTGTCAATCGTTAAAAAATATGATATATTTCTGGGCCAATCAATTCTCAAAACACGATATTTTTTTCCTCTCGGGCTATATTTTATTAAAGTTTGGTTTTCCATGCATACATAATGCAGAGAGGTTAATATCATAATTTTCCCCGCCACTGAACATTACATAAAACTCTCAAAAAGTACGCAGACAAAAAAAACATTATAATTAGATGTGTTCTTGGGTCTTCCCCACTTGCAGAAACTATCGTCAGAGTGTCACAACACACAACACCTCCATCTAAAGCACTTCAACAAACAGCGAGAAATTGTGATATTAAAATATCGATATTATCGAGCCATCTGTGATTTATTAGCGCATGCCAGTGTTATATATTTTAAACATTTTGACCAGTGCGTCACTTTACTGGCGTTTATTGAAATTAAATTGATATTCAAGCCGGTTTTGAGACTCAAGGTGCTGCTTCTCAGTTGAATCTACACCTCTCTCTTTTTTGATATCAAGTTTACAGTTCGTGATCAGAAGGCTACTTTTGGAACAAACACTACAAAGGTAAGTTTAAATCTACATCGTTTCTATTGTTTAATAATCGATTCGATTATTGTTGTTTAATCTTATCATTCATTATGGTATTGTGCTATTATAAAGACATTACTATTTATGTAAATAAATTTTGTTAATTTAAACTTATAATAAAAATTATAAATAATAATTTAAAAATACACAAAGTTTTTATAACAATTTTAGTCATCTTGTAATTTTTCATAGTTTTTGGTTGAAAAGTGATATTTGATCAATATTCCAAGTGTTAATTTTATTTAAAATTTTATTGAACCAAAGCGCAAAATTAATTAATTTAATTCCAGATACTTCACGTACATGGCAGTTCTTTATTTGATCTGTAAATTATATTTTACTAGGGCCTGTCTTTTAGGAACATTTAAATGTTTTTCTGTCATGTTCATTGCTCTTGCCAGTTCGTTGCAATCATTGCGTCTTCGTCTTCGATATCGCCACACCAACTTCTCGGTGCTCGTCTTATCTCTCTTTTCTCAGAAACTGGTTAAATATTTTCCGCTATCAATTTCTTCTGTCATCCTCACCAAACTACGTATATTATAATTAGATATTTGGATGCTTTTACATTTTTAACTTTTATATTTTCTAAGTTTAAGTCACATGTGTTTGTCTACTATTAGATGTTCACATTTTGACATATTCATTGTTAAACCCATGGACGTACGTCCATGGTTAAACCTATCGCATGATGTTCCTCTCATATAGATAAGTTCTTTTCCATTCCCAGCTATCACAATTTGGCTATCCCCGTAGAACAGTGTGAAAAGGTTAGTGATAATGGGATAAACAACCTGTGGGTTTTTCAATTTTTATGTTCGCCGCCAAAATATAAAGCCAAATATTTAAACTGTCTAAGTTGTGTCGCATTCTTTCTAATTTTATTTATTCTTTTTGATCATTGCCTGCGAAAGGACGATCTACCCCACTGTTAACTCTTACGACTTGTATAGTCAGCTTAATATTTTGTTGTCTGATTATAATTTATAATAATAAATTAAATACTTTCGATATTGTGTTGATACCAAGGGTTTTATGTATGTCCTTGTAAGCAAAAAAAAATCGTTCAAAATCTTCAAATTATGTTGTTGACAAATATTTATAAATCTTTCACCGTTACTGTTTATTGTTGTCTCTCCACTTATTCTTACTACTCTACTGTGTATTTATTTCTCTACTCTCGTGTTGATGTCTTCTCCAAATATTTCATGGAAGTTGGGGATGGGCATTTAGAAATTTCTCAAGGTCTTATGCAAAAGCTTCTTTTTCTTGGACCAAGTAGTTATCATTTACAATATATACGCCAACAAAATTGTTGTTTGCATTCCTCTTAATATAATCGTCATTTTGATTAGAAGTTTGCTTTCCAATATTTAATACAATCTTCGTATTTTTTTATATAATTGTTGATATTCCTGTTCCTTTTCGTTAAACTTTTTTGTACTTCTAGTCTATTGTAATTACATGACTAGTTTATATATATTTTTTTAGATATCTAAAGAATGTTTAAATTTCTCGCAAATTTCCCGTTATTGTGAAATTTCCGCAAATGTTTTTGTGTTTGGGATTTTGAGGGGTAATATCCTAAATTGACATTTTCGCACATTTATCTATTCCAATTTTGTTTAGCTTATTTTTCGTTATTTTTGGATATTGCTTTTAACCCGTCGCGGTCGGGTGAATTTGTTTCACATGAAAAACGGTTGGTGTCTAAGAGACACACATTATTTAAATATTTTACAAAAAAAGAAAACAAGCAATTTTTTGTGATACAATTCTTATTGTCTACCTTCTTTTATAACATAGAACATATTTTATTAAGATAAACAAACAACAATTCTTTATTTGGAACTGATACAAGCAAACCACAAAAAAAGTCAACAGTGGTAAATGTTTGGATCTTTTCTAAATCTTGACATATGGGCTTGTACATGTTCCAGGCAGAGCCATTTTCTACATTTTTTGCAATAATATCTTGTTTTGCGATTTCGGCAGTAGTAGCATCTTCCATGTTGTACAACGTCAGTTGATTGTCGTATGGCCACTTCTGAACTCCTTAGACCAGGGGTTCCCAAACTTTTTTGTACCACGCCCCCTTTTGTTGAAATGATAGTTTATCGCGCCCCCCACCCCTTACTAGGACTAGGAACAAAACAAAAACAAATAAGTATTACATAGAAAACAAAACATTTATTTATACTGCCATAAGATACAATAATATCAGTTTTTATAAAATAAAAAAATTATTAATAAAAGAAATATAGATTAGGTTGGTTAGTGAGATGGGTGTGCTTGCATTTTCTTTACTAGTATACCTATTCGTGGCTGAGTTTTAGTAAGCCCACAACGCAACTCACTAGTAGCATCAAGTTTATTCCGATACATTGTTTTAATTGCCACAAGTGTTGAAAATGATTTTTCGCACAAATAGGTACTTGAAAAAGGCAAATATAAACGAAGAGCTTCCCGTGATACACTAGGATACACTTTAAAATATTTTAACCAAAATGAAGGTTTGTCCATTATATCAAAGTTGTATTTGGCAGAGGAATCATGTTTTATTTGCAAAGCATCTTGTTGAAGTGATTCAGGCAGGGAGTCTATGTTGACATGGAATGGGTCAATTGACATTCTGAAAATACTATCGTCACAAGTGTTTGAAAAGTATTTCTGGAACTCTTCAATTAGGCTCTAAGTGGTTTGATATCTGAACTTTCAAACTTGATTCTTCATAAATGTCCTTGAAGCGTGTTTCTTCTGAGATTGACTCTACTTTAGGGAAAGTCGAATAATTGCAGAGGTTTGCTGATATTTTACGCCTCCAAAGTTGCAATTTCTCAATATACATCTTGATCGCATCACGATGAGTAACTAGATGAGTCTGACAAATAAGCCAATATTACTTGGGTACAATGTTTTTTGAAGGTCATGCTTAGTTCATTTTGCTTTTGCTGTTTCAAGAAGGTAATTACTTCTCGAAGGTCAAATAATCTTGCAAACATGTTTCCTTTTGAGAGCTTCGTACTTCTGTATGAAATAGCAGTGTTTTGTGATCACTCCATAAATCTTCACAAAGAGTTATAAACAGTCGAGTATTCAACGCACTGTTTTTTTATGTAATTCACTACTTTAATACACAACTTTAAGACAACATTCAGTTCGCTTGAAAGAGCTTTTGCTGCCAAGGCTTGTCGATGTATAACACAATGTATCCCAGTCACATCAGTATTTTTCTCTCTTGCTAATTGTACAAATCCTAAGCAAGAACCAAGCATTGAAGGCGCGCCATCCGTACATACGCCGATCAGTCTTTACCAAGAGAGTTCATGTTTGTCAAAAAAGTCTGACACTGCTTTCATAACATCAATAGCTTTTGTCGTGATCTCCAACTCTGTAGAAAAGAGTAGCTCGTCTTTAATTCTTCCGTTTTCAATATACCGAACATAAACAATTAACTGAGAACATTGTGCTATGCCTGTACTCTCGTCTAGCTGAATAGCAAAAAATAGCGATTGTTTTATTGCATTAACTACCTGGTTTTGTATGTCTTCGGCCATATCATCAATGCGACGTTTCACAGTATTGTCAGAAAGAGGTATTTGAGATAACTTGCTTACTCTGCATTCCAAGAATAATAACAGCTGCCTTTAACAAACACGGTTAACAAGCGGCTCTCCAATAATATGGCTCTTCTTTTTTTAGCAATCAGAAGTGATAGCTCATCATTGCTTTTCTTTGTTGACCTCATCTTGACTCCAATAACTCCTCTCACTCAAATCAACGAAATCAATCCGAGGTATCTCAAACACTGAGTCAGAGAACTACGAACACAATTGATTAGCTGCGATTAGCTGTCCTGCGTCTGATGGAGGGAGGGAAGAAGGAACGCAGTGCTTGGAAACGCTCGGTTGTCGAATGCGCGCTATTGCCACATTGAACGGCTCACATTCCATTGTTTTAAGCATTCGATTTCAAATTTATGTGTAAAGTCAGATGTTACAGTGGTTTGTTTTAATTTTGTAGACATCATGGTTAATTTAGAATTTTAGAAAGACTACCTAAATTTAATTTAATTTTCAACTTGTCTCGCGCCCCCCTAACATGTCCTCACGCCTCCAGCGGGGCGCCCCCACAGTTTGGGAACCCCTGCGTTAGACGCTGTGCAATAGCACGAGTTTTTTTTTAAGTGCATGTTTTTCATCGAGAATTAATACTTTCTTTAACTAAATCAAGACCATCATTTTCATCGGGATTGTTTGCGTTGTAAACTACATGCCCATTGATGCCGGCAATGTTTATTATATTGTATATTACCATAGGCCATCTTCTGGTGTTCCTGCTCACATTATAGACAGCTAATTTTTTATCAACACAATCTAAACCACCTTTTGAGATGTTGTAGAATGTGATAATATTGGGTTTATTTTTTTCACCAGTTTCGGATTCAATTCCATTATGTGTACCTATGTAGGGAGGGAAAAGACAGCAATAACCACGTTGTATTTTTCTGGAATATGTGATACTAAGGTAATATCTTTCGCAAAAGCACACATTGAAGAATTTACTGGTTGTAATTTACCGTTTAAAATTTCCGGCGGAATTTGATTTCTGTTTTTTCTTATGGTAGCAACTGCAGATATGTTATGTTCTTCTAAAAGCTTATTAACAAGAGGTATAGTGGTAAACCAATTATTAAATGTTACATTGCGACCGGATCATAATATTGAAGCACAAAGTCTAAGTACCAAGTCTTCAGTTTTATTATTAATTGCGAAAGGACCTTAATACCATATCTTATAGGTTTGTTTGGGATATAAATGCAAAACAAACATTTTTCCCTAAATGCATAGAGCATCTCATCTACTGAGACATACTCTCCTAAGCTGTAATTATTCCTATAATTGCCAACAAACGTTTCCCACAGTTTTCGAATCGGTGCCAAGTTATCAACCTTTTTTCTTTCGTTGCAAGTGTTGATATTGTCAAAACGTAGGTAGTGAATTAAGTAAAAATTTCAATCTTCTGTAAGGCATCACAGCAGGAAATATTTCCACTCCCGTTCCGTCAGTTGACTTAAACTCCTTCAGATATAATCTACCTCCTTTTAAAACTCCGACTAAAAGCAGCAAGCCAAACACAGCTTTCACTTCTGTTATTTCGTCAATTTCACGTACGTCATAAGAGTCTTTGTAACGAGGTAAAAATGTAGAGATATAAATATTGATATTTTCGATAATTATGTTCATCATATGATCTTTAAAAAAGATTGAAAGGTTTCTGTAGGTGTTCTAGCCTTTTCGAGCTTTCTTTGGGACCAGGCAAATGTGAAATTATATTGTGACTTCAAGTTCGCATTTGCTGATTTGGCACATGTTTTGTGGTACCATCTTTTGCTGTATAATAAAGATGCCTATTACTACCTCTGCAGACGCTAGTGCTAGCCGAAATTTCTGGAGTGTCTTTAAAATCTAACTCTTTTTAATATACCATATACGTCTTCTTCTTCGTTAGAGAAGTCTTTTTCTTCTAAATCATCCTCGTATTCCACTTCATCATACAACTTCTGTAGTTTAGCAATTTCTACTAAATAAGGATCCATTTGTGAAAGACATAAAATTATTTACTTTCTAAAATAATGTCTCAACAGAAGTTACAATAATAGTTTGAGTTAACGTATTATACTGCTTCTCTATTTTGTAACTGCAAAGCTCGGGTAGTGTCTCCTAGACACAATTGCACTGCACAAACTCTCAGAGACTTACTGTGGCCTCGGGCAGATGCTAGTATATTGTAAATATTGTAATTGATGTAGCTACTCAAGCGACCGCGCGTCAGAACTTACCGGCCTATTTGCAAATTGTAAAATTATGATTGATTTGTCTCACAATTCACAAACACGCACCGTTGCCGCGTATGGTTAAAAATAATTTATTTTGGGTTGTAAAATGGTAGTAGGAAAGAAACTAGGTACCGTAAATCAAACTATAGAGCGTTTCACGTTAAGAAAATAACATTGCGGAGATAGGGCCATGTATTTCTTATGGACGATAGAAGCGCAGCGATGCCACGATGAACACAAGCAGGATTCAGGGTGGTTGTATAATTTGTATTTTCGTTTTCACAGACATGAATTAAATTAATGTTTTTTAACGTAATTGACCAAAAGTACCCATTCGAAACAAGAGATGAAAAGTAGGGAAAATGATTTTAATTAAATAAATAGTATTTACAAAAGATAATTTTATTTATTCTTATTTTAATTATAGTAACGACAGTTTATTTGTTTTTCGGTAAGAATATCATATACCATGAATCATAGAAATCATTAGAAAATATTGCTTAGTTAAATCATGTACTTTGCCGGCTATTAAAGATTTAAAAGCAAATAAACGGGCCGCTTGGAATGCATATATCTAATTACTAATTGCAACTTAAAATAATACGGTGTACGTATGTCAGCGATTTTATGTCGTTCTCTGAGACTACATAATGATAATAAGGCTTTGTGGTTCTTCAGTTGTTATTCTGACTTTACAGTTAAATGTTAATTGAAAATGGAAATTCGAAAAATATATCGACAATCTAGTAAACCGCATGCCTGAGAGTTTTGGCAACACTGATCTCCATAAGCCTAATGTTATTTTCTTAACGTGGAACGCTGTTATAGTATGTATTTTCATTATTTAGCATTATCCCGGCAATAAATCTCTATAATCCATTTGTCAATGTTTGTGTATAATACTATCTTTCAACAATAGTATCACATATTCTATTTTTATTCTCTTTAAATATTTCCTCTTCAGAAATTATATTTTTATTTATCTTTGCTTTTATCTTGGTTTTTTATACATTTTACATATTTTCAAGCCCTTGTTTCCTCACGTTGTTACTGGGACCGTCTTATATTTCGTCTTATAGATATTTGTATATTTAAGTAAGTACTATGATAAAAAATCACTAATGAACATCAATTACGTTAACAATGGTAGGTATACGATTTTTCGACGTTTAATGACCTTGGAAATCAATTTAAGTTTCCGTCTAAATGTGTAAACAAAATGGTAAATATCGTAAATTCGTTTTTAGAAATTTATTTGAGGTGCAGTGGGGTTTCTTCATTTTGCTTACATAGTAATAAAAAAGAATTAAAGAGGAACTCATATTAACACAAATTATTCTTAAAAAACTTACTTTTTTCTTCATTTCTGCCCACGATTGTCTAATATTCGCTTTTCTGTGCCATGTTGTACCGGCCTGTTTTCTTATGTCATAGTCCCATCTTTAATTTTGACGTCGTTTTGGTCTCTTAACGCCTGTTGGATACCACAATGTAATTCTAGTGGACCATTCTATTGTCAGTTCTTCCCGCTAAATGTTCGGCCCATTGCCATTTTATTAATTCTGTAGATTATATGGGTTAGCTTGGTTTTCTGTTTGATCCATCCTATTCTTTTTCGATCTCGCTTTGTTATACCTAGCATGCATCGCTCAATTGACCTTTGAGTGACTTTAAGTTTCGCTATTATCTCTTTCTTTAGTGTTCAAATTTCGCAGCCGTATGTCATGATTGATAATATACACTGATCGAATGCTTTTTTCTTCAGGTGAAGTGAAGTGGCATCTTCGATTTGAATAAAACTGCATTTCTGCCAAAAGACGCCCAAGAAAGTTTCATTCTCCTATTGATTTCTGGGAGTAAGGAGCCAGATTTATGTATTAATTGTCCCAGGTATACATACTCGTCTACCGTCACAAGTGCAGTGTTGTTTATTATTACACCTTGGACATCTACTAGCTCATTGTATATGATTTTTGTTTTTGTCAAGTTCATTTCTATGCCAACTTCAGTGCTAGCTGCATTTAGGTCACTTATAAGTTCTTGTAGTTCTGCAGGATTATTAGCAATCAGAATGATGTCGTCTGCAAATCTTGATGGCTGAGCTGAGGTATTCTCCATCAATGGATACGCCTTTGTTCTGTCAGTTCATTTTGCTGAATATATTTTCTAGAATTGCAGTGAAGAGTTTTCTGCACTACCACGCCTCTGGTAGTGGGAAATTCTGAAATTTTTTTTATAAATTTTTACTATAAATATTAAAACTTTGTCCTTTATACACCAAAACTAAACAAAAAATAATTACTTTTGAAAAATGCAACGTTTTATATTCCATATCGTGCACAAACCGATTTGTTTTATATTGGTGAGACTGGTAGAAATCTATCTGGCCTCATTACATCTCATAAAAGTGATTGTAGACTTCTTAAACCTTCATGTGGCCTAGCAGAATACGATATTCAAAATAACCACATGAAATGGTGCGTATCAGCAAGAGGTCTGATACAATAAATAAAAAGTCAGAAATTGATAATTTTAGTAAAATCTACAATCATATTCTTTTTTTTTTTGAAAAATAGGCATTTTTTGGTTCAATAGATTTTTTAAATGCCCCACACGTTCTAAGTTGTAGCAAAGTTGAAAAGAATTCAATGTCACTAATAAAATTTCAAATTAACTAGTTTACTTTTGTTCACATAAAACAATCTTATCGATACCTCTGAACGCTTTCTTAGTTTTTTGTTTTAACCTTTTTCAATATTTATGGGTATATACAATGGACGTATAAACATAGATGGACCCAGCAATAAGATACCTTAAACACACACTGTTTTGAAGCTTCGATATTCATGGACAAGAGGGTAAAGGGGAGTAAAACGGGTATCGATAGACTGTGATACTTCCTCAATGAGCATAAGCGTGCTTGAATTTTTACTCGCGGGGATAATTATTCAGACGTTAATAATTGGAAGTAGTAATAATGTATAAAAACACGTTTTTATAAAAAAAAATAAAATACAATTTTATTTGCTTTAAAACTAATACAATAAAATATAGTTGAGCTTAAGTTAATTTTTTAATAGGTATCAAATAATCCTACGATAAAAAAAACAATTAAAAAATATACATTTGTCAAATTTAAGTACATACCTATATTTATTAATAATGTGTTAAAACATATTTTTTCAAATTGTGACAAATTTGTTTTAATACAATATCAATAGATTCCTCGTAGTAAGGGTTTCTGCTACAAAATTATTTATTCCAAAGCTCTTGCTGGCATTTGACATAAAAGTATTTGCAAATATACCTACTTATTAAAAAGTAAGCGTGAAAATGTATAAATTATTGGAAAGCTATTTACCGAACAGAAATATTAAAGTAAAAATGGTAAATAGACATAATAGAAGACGTTGGTATAGAAATAAATTTTTATTGATTGCGAAATAAAACAGTCTTAGTAAGAACGCTTCTTATGCGCACGGTGTTAGCATCTAAAGTAGTCCTCGTTTCATGATGAATTCCAATTTTAAAATATTTCTCAAGAACCAATTTTAAAAGTTGCATAGAGTGACCATCGATTGCATCTTCATCAAACATATGGTCACCAAAATGCTCATAGATTGATTTTGGGACATTTTGTATTTTTTTATTAATCAAAATATTCATAAGGTTTTTAAATAGTCTGTTGTAGATATTTATAGTTTTATTAAAAAATCTGAAATATTTTTCAGCTTCCTTACAAGTTTAAATAACCAAAAAGGATGCTTTTGAAAGGTTTTTATACTGTTTTCTCTGTTGAATTTTAGAGTAAGTTTCATCATTAATCAATATTATTTGGAAACCTACATAGAAAAATAAATGAGTTTTATTCATTTCGCTAATTTATTGTTAATTCATGAGAAATATTAAATTAAAAAGCTACTAAACAGATCTTTTTAATCAGATGATGTCTACTTACAATTTAAAAATGTCTATACTAATTTCATGAACTAATATCTTGTTCAATACATTAATGAATATGAATAAACCCAATGGTACGCCTATGAAAGACATATTTTAAAATGTAAACACACAGGCTTCCTCAGTTCCTCATCTTAAATAATGTAAACAAACAGTACTTACAAATTAAATGAGACATTGGGATGTAAATATTTCGTTTTTTTTCCAAATTAAAAACTGTAGCACCATTATTATAATTTGTTTATTTCACTATTTACAAATATCGCTTAAAATACAGCCAAAATATCGAAAAACAACTTTTCCTCATCTTGGGTAAAAAGTAAACAAACATGGACATGACATGGAACAGCATTTGAAGTTTGACGTAGAGCCATAAGACAGAGAAATGTAAACACCGTTGCCATTAATAAATAGGTTTCAGTGCTTCTACATATAAAATAATTGGTTGATATCTGTTATAGGCTATTATTAAATGATATGCACACTATGTGCACACTTGATGTTTTAATTAGAATTAAATATATTAATATAAGTAATAAATTATTATTTTGGTTTGATAGCACCTGTAGAGTATAAAATAAATATAGTAATATTTTCAGCGATACGTGAATAAGATATTTTAATAAAAAAATGTGACAACAAGGTGCTGATAATGTGACCTAGTCAAATAATTTTGGCTTCACATTTTTATGTAAATAACTGAGTCCATCTGTGTTTATACGTCCATGGTATATACAAATACGTAGAGATTTAATAGAAATAGAGTGTCTGTTGCAATACATGATCATTCCCCCAGTGCGACAGACAAAACTGACGCAAAGCAGTCCCTGCATCTCTTTCTAATGGGCGGAGTTTATCGATCACGTGAACTAAATAACCAATGGGAAGGGAACAGTTTTATTTTACATCTTGTCTAGAAAATAACTAAGCTTAAATGACTGTATGTACGTTTAATAGTTGCACTAAGGTGAGATATAATTTTATTAACTGAGAACTACGAGATATTTCTGATTTGCGAGGAGAGCGTCGCGATATTATCCTAACTTAGGACGAGAGGATATACAAGATAGCATCGTGATGAGTATGTCCTACTAAGGATAAAAGTATGAGATTGTTTGAGAGCGAGATATTTCTGATTTGCGTGGAGAAAGTCGCGATATTGTCCTAACTTAGGACGACAGGGTATGTGGTAACGTTACGATGAGTTTGTCCCACTAAGGACGAAAAAGAATATGTTTGTATACGTAGATAGCGCATAGTGTGAGTGTCCTCTAAGGACAAGAGAGTGAAATTGTTTGAGAGCGTCGCGATGAGTGTCCTAACCAGAGAATATATGATGCGTAGAGAGAACGCGAAATGTGATTGTTTCAACTGAGGACGCGATTCTTCTTAGAGTGCGAGATAAATTGTACGTAGACCGCGAGATAAATTGTCTGACTGCGGACTTGATTCTGATTTTTGTGGGACGAAGACGAGCCTTTTATAATACTTTTCAAATTAGGGAAGATCTACGATCTTTTTGTGGCTTTCTAGTTTGTAAATTCAAAAGTTGTTTGATCGACTGTTATTTGTGCTTTGTTGTTTTTTTTTTATGATAGACTATAAACCTTTTCTTAAAACGTTGGAGGAAAGTCGAGTCGATTATCGGTAGTCCAAACTGATCGCGAATATATACAATAATGCAACAATGACCGTAAGACTACACAAAGATACAAAATTCTACTACGATTTGCGGACGACATTGTTCTGATAACAGATAACTTAAAAGAGATTGAAACTATGCTTACTGACTAAGTTGCCACCTGTAATGAAGTTGGTTTTTAACATAAATTTTGGAAAGATACAATACATGACAAATCTGGTACCAAATGAAAATTCAAAAGTCGGCTGCAACGAAGTGGGATTAGTTCATAAATATAAATACTTAGCTCATGAAATCCAAATTACCAGGGACAACCAAACTGCTGAACTGTAAAGAAGAATCACTTTAGCATGGGTCCCATATGGAGCTCTATCAGACATCTTCAAGAGCAATATGCCAAATTATTTGAAAAAGAAGACGTTCGACTAATGTGTGGTTAAATTCATAACTTACGGTGCCAAAACACTTTTCTTAACCAAAACTCAGACTAGCCCAAAAAAGAATGGAACGCTAGCTACTTGAACTGACTCTCAGAGACAGGGTTAGAAACGAAGGAATAATAGCAACGACAGGCGTCACAGATGTTATAGAGCGCATAGCATGGCTAAAGTGGAACTGGGCGTGTCATGTGGCTGAATGAATGACTGGCAGTGGACCCAAAAAATAACAGTGTGGAGACCACGAGCAGACAGAAGAAGCAGATGTAGACCACTATACGATGGACAGATGATATCAAAAGAATCGCTGGCAATTGACTTAAGACCGACAGACCTGGAAGAAATTAGGGGAGGAATATGTTCAACTTTTGACGCAGAAGGCTGGATCATGATTCTGATTAAAACCTATGATGAGAATAGAACGATAAAAAATACAGATGTGTGGTTTAAATTATTTCATCATAACCATAAAAGGAATTTTAACCTAGATTAGTCTGATTTTTATATGCAGGTGTGAAAGTGTCGGTTTAAATTGTTTGTTTTATAACGACGGGTCAGCACCACAGATATTATGTACATAATCTTGGAAAGGATCTGAGGTAATAAAAATTTGAGAGATTAATAAGGTAAAAACTTAAAAGATATTTAACGAAAACTTGACCTTTTTGCGGTAAAATAAATATAATAAAGGGAATTATAGTATAAAGGTGTATTCTGTACTATTAAATAAGAAATATGTTAGAGGCATATTAAGATATGTTACAGGCTGTAACAACAATTATGGATAAAGCCATTTCTGATGCGCGAAAATCAAAACCAAAGTTTTCATATTATTTTTAGTAGTTTCCATCTTCATTCTAGAGGTTATTTTATTGTCCTTAGAGTTTGAGATCTATTCCTTAAAGAGATATCTCCTTGTTCCACCACTGTTTTTGTCTTAGGTCTAATTTTAATATTCTAAATTCTAATTTAAGTATTTCCTACTAACACATCATCAGCACACACGGAACACGGTTTAATGTCACACTGGAATTAACAATAATAAGAATTATAAAGGGTATATGAACGTTTACTCTCCAGCTGTTTATGTCTAACTCTTCGATTACAGTGCATATGTTTTTACTTGTTTATTAACATTTGTAAAATTATTTGAAGACTTTACTAAGTATTCCAACATTCATTATTGTAAAGATAAATATTGATACTAAAACAAATTCTTGTCTAAAAATATTCAGCTTGGTTCTTTGATGTGATAAAATTTCGGTTTATGTATTTATATTTTTTTATTATATTTTTAAATTGGTAAATGTTTAGATCCCATGATTGCGAATTTCCTTTTATATATTTTAATAGCATTTATTTCCGGTTTTTGATACAATATACAATTTTGTTGTTTTATTATTCAGCTTAGTTTTTTAAATGTGTAAAAACGGGCTAACCTATTAACGGTTTCACGTTATATTTTTTATTAGTGATTTCCAAATCTGACTATTGGTATAATCCTATTATAATGTGACTAGCATAATTTCCGGTTTTTGATGCAATATACGATTTTTTGGCAAGTTTGGGATTTCTTTAATTTGACATTACGTCACATAATGTTAACACTCTTGTTCTCGGATCTCAAAATATTCTTAGAAATAATTTAAGAAAAAAGTTTTTCACTTTATATGACCAATAGTGCCACAAAACTTATACTGAAATGTGTTACTGAAATTAACAATACAATTAATAAAAAATAACACAAGAATTAAAAAAAAGTTCAGAAAACTAAAGTGGAAATATTAATTTAAAATAATAAATATTACGTATCATATATGTTTTAATTTCTATAAACATTTATATTGTACTTCGACACAAGCTTGCTTTATTTGTCCTCCTTACCCTTTACATGGGGAATATTATCCACTTTGTTAATCGTCTCATTTCACACCCGTATAAAAGCATACTTTTTACCAGAGTTTCATAGATAATAAGTTTTCTCTTTTTTTTATATTCTTGTTCTAGCGAATTCCGGTAAGGCATCCTATAGCTTTTCTGACTTCTATTATTCTGGTGTTAATTTATTGGCCATCTCTTTTTTCTTGATTGAAAATTGTTCCTAGATATTCGTATTGATCAAAAGTCCCTATCTCTTTCTTGTTATCTATTGTAGTACAAGATTTTTTAAATACATTTTTTCTCTAAATCTTTTTTTTATAATTTTTCAAATCTTAATAAAAAATAAGGAGCATTTTCGAACACAATTATGGAATATGTTGAAATTAGCTTTATTATTTTCTTAAAATTTTCCCCAAAAACATCAGCATTCATATCTTCGTTGTAATCAGCAAAGTGAACATAATGAAATGTTGATAAATTAACATTCAAAAAGCCATCTCTACTACCGATAATGATAAATGATAACAGATTCTGCAATTTAGAAAAAAAAGATCGACGACTGAGAAGTAACAGGTGTTCTAGAACTCTTTTGTCGCGTTCATTCTCAATCTGCCATCGGATTTTCCCTATCACGTACAGATTTTTCACAAATTGCCATCTAACTTTTGTACGAAAAGACCGGTCTGCTATAGTGACTATGCTTAATAAATAAAAATATCATTGGTTACAAGTTCAAAACTGTTTCTATTTTAATTCTCCACAACCATTACACAAATTATTATAATGTTACTTGCCATTAAGTCAAAAGAAACATGTAGATTAATCTGGATTACAGTCTCTCTTGAGATTCCAGAGGTAGTCAGCCATCATAGTAGTATTATATCTGCCTTGATAACATTGCTCCATTAATTTAATATCTAGATGGAACCTCTCCCCGTATTCTTCGCTGTAATCTCCCAAATTATCGGGGAAATAGTCCAGGTATGAGTGAAGAATATAAAGGTTTACACTCATAAGACAATTTAGATTCTGGAGACTTCTTAACAAGCCATTTTTTCTTCTTCTAATTGAGATTTTTTGTACCCAAGAAACCCTTTAACAACTGATTTGAAGCTCCTCCATGCATTTTTCCCTAGTATCTATGCATTTTTTAAAGTCACTGTCGATCATTAGGTGGCGAATTTGACGACCACAAAAATTCCAGCTTTTATTTTCTCAGAACTTATCTTAAGAAACTTCTTATCCAAATACTGGAAACATGGTTTATCCTGATTCAACGCTTTCACAAATTGTTTCATTAAACCCATTTTAATATGTAGAGGTGAAAGGAGAACATGTTTGAGGTGTAATAATGGATTGCTTATGACATTCTTTGAGCCTGGTGTCACCTGGGTTCTTGTTTTTGAAGATTTCACTGTATAGTTATTGGACCTATCTCTTAATTCCCATTCACAAAGAAAACAAGGGAATTTAGTTAATCCACTTTGCAAACCTAGGAACCTAGGAGTATACCGACGATAATCTCCACAAAATAACCAGTTATTTTTCTTGTATTCAATATTTTTCTAGAGCATTTTTATATTGTCTTATGTTTCTTTTAAATAAATGGAGTGAGCTATTGGAATTGAAGCATATTTTTTTTTCCATTACTGCAAAATATCAATCAACTCCAAAATATTCCATCACTGATTGAACGTTTTGAAACCATTGCATCTCTTTCTTGAAAGTAAGGAGCAATGGTTTCTAGTTTACGATGACGATACCAGGAAAAAGTGACACTCAGCGTAAGGAGATCTTTTGATTTCAATCTGTATCGAAGAACTTCTTCAGCATCTTTTGGGAGATTTAGATCTCTAAATAAATCATTTAATTCTTCTTGAGTAAAAAGTTTAGGTGAGCGATCTTCATCAGGTTCATATGCCTTATCACATACATTATTCTCATTGTTACTACTTTCATAGTCACAGTCATCACTAACATCTTTTAGAACAGTAGGAGTGGCAGGAGCAGGCATAGTGTCGCTATGAGCTACTGGTCTAATAGCAGAAGGTAAGTTAGGATAAACAATAAATTTCTTGATCTTAACTGAGTAGCTACATATATTAGTCAGACAAAAGTAAGAATCATCCACATTATTTGATGGTTATCTCCAGCCCATCGGTATTCCAAAGACATAACTTTCATTTTACCTGTTAACCATAGTCGCAGTGCCTCGACACAAGTTCGATAAACAGCATGAGGGGTCTTGATCGCCAAGTTTTACACCAAAATATGAAAAGTACACATTTTCTACAAATTTGGTAATATGTTGTCTCCATTTTACAACTACAAAACACCCACAAATATTCACAAAATACATTAGGACTATTCACAGACAATTTTCATACAACACGACAGTAGAATTGAAACTGACGCTTTCTGTATCTTCAATTTCGACTAAGCTTATCATCAGGAGGTTAATACTTCCGGCCATAATTAGCAAGGTTGCCAAATTTTACATATAAACTTTGCCGTGGAATAGGTACTTTATCAACACTTCGAAAGAATTACTTTTATACTCATTTGCATGTACAGTTTCCAACAAGCCACAACCATTTCGTCACCAGAAGATAAAAGATTCGGTCACATTTCTAAATGTAATGCCTATTTATGTAGTATGTGTAGCAAAAAAACTGTACGTGCTAGGAAAAAAATCTCAACGAATTTAGATTCAGCACCAACAAATACTCTAGAAAAACAATTTTGTTCTTAGACATCAAAATCTTTGCAGCTGGGCGTAATAATTAATAATAGTAATTATATTTTTAGTCTTGTCTAGGCTGATTATATCAATATTGTTGTGAGAACGGAAAGTGCTATACGAGAGGCGTATGTAGCCCTACAAGAATCGGCTACAAAAATGAGTTTAATAATAAACACCAACAAAATGAAGTACATGAAAATAATCACGCAACCACAAATCCTACGACCACGTTATAGACGTTATAAAACGACGTCATCGAAGCAGTGAATGAATTTGCATACCTGACTTTCGTCAACACTGAAAATAATACTACCAGAGATACACCGCAGAATTTGCACGGCCAACAGATGATATTTTGGGCTTAATCTCCTTCTTAAATCCTTAATTATATCGAGAAATACAAAGGTAAAACTCTACAAAGCAAAAATACGCCCAGTATTAACATATGCTTCAGAGACCTGGACTCTAATAAAAAGTAATTAAAACATGTTAGGATGTTTGGAAAGAATAGTACTAAGGCAAATTTATGGAGCAGTGAATGACAATGAGTGTGGAGAAGACGATACAACTTCGAATTTTATAGAATATACCAGGAACCAGATATGCACAAGCTCTGCATGATGCCTAATAAGGTTGAAATACGTATAAGCGAATGGCAGATGCTCTGCATTGCCAATAATGTTAAGTTGAGCAATTGCATTAAGATGTCACATGAAAATAGCTTCAGAACAATATTTGGAGTATCAGCTGTGAATACGTTATGCAGTAAACACTCTGAGCCTCCTATCAGCTAGGTACGATGACATAAGATATGTCATGATCTTACTATATCTGAAGTGTTCATTGTGTAGATGAATGCTTCAGGCATTTTTACGTCTATATATTTGTTTCCGTTGAATCCTTGGCTAATGTACTCCGTTAGCTTCAATACCTGTAATTCACAGAAGTTTTCCTGTCTAAAGTTAAACACTTCTTCTGGTAGGACTCTTAGGTCGAGTGCCCATGACGTAACTGTTTTAAAATTGAAACTGTAAAACTGAAACTGTAACTTGAAATTTTAAAACAGTTGCGTCTTGGGCGCTCGACTTTAGTTGTTCAGTTTCTTATTTTAGCCTCTGTAGGTGGAAGAGATGTAATCTCTCTTCTGTATAGTGTTTAATCTGGCTCTGGAAAAAGTAATACGTGTGTCACAAATCACAACCATTGGTTCAACATATAATAAATCAGTGCAAATCCTGGCCTATGCCGATGATATCAATATTGTTGGGAGAATGGAAAACGCTGTATAAGAGGCGTATGCAACATTAAAAAAGAAGCTAAAAAATGGGTTTAACACCACGAAAAAGAAGTATATGAAAATAAGCACGCAAACACAAATTCCAAGACCACTTGTTATAGAAAGCGACGTCATCGAAGCAGTGAACGAATTTGTATACCTAGGCGCGATCGTTAACACTGAAAATAATACTTACATGATAGGATGTTTCGAAAGAAAAGTACTAAGGCGAATCTATGGAACAGTGAATGCCAATGGAGGGTGGAGAAGACGGTATAACATCGAACTTTATAGAATATACCAGGAACCAGATATCGTAAAACATATTAAGATAAAATATCTGAGGTGGATAGGGCATGTAATGCGGATGGAACAAAATGACTCAGCTAGAAAAACGATGAAGACATGGGAAATATGGCATTACGTGCTTGGAGGAAGAAGGCGATGTATAGGAGCGATTGGACAGAAATTCTGGAGGAGGCTAGGACCCACGCTGGGTTGTAAAGCCAGAATGATGATGAGGTGGAAGAGATCAGTTTGGAAGAGAGAGTCTATATCCAAAAATTAGTATATAGATAGGAAGGATTGGCTTTAATAACGAAGAATAAAATTATACCAAAAAATCCAAATAAATCAGCCTTGTTAGAGTACCTACTCTATGAATTAAGACTGAAAAAATGTCTACATAAGAAATTTAACAAAATATATTTTATAGATTCATTAAGTTTAATATCGATCATTATTGAAACTTCATACAAGCACCATCTGTTGTTTTTCTTCTCGGTGTTATATTCAAAATACCAATTCTAGGTAGTGGTTTTGAACTCAATCTGATTTATACATATTTATTAACAAAAGTAATAAAAATAAAAGTGTAGTAACTATGAGTTTTAAGAAAAATTTCTTCGTTCAGATACGATTTGTTTGCGATATCAGTTTATACATAACCTTATCTATAAGTTGAAAAGGTTAATAGCAATGTTGACTCTTCGTTACCAATAATTTTGTCAAGAACTTAACATCCAATTTAAAACAACAACAAACTATAAGAAAATGTTATTCACATTCACCAAAATGATATAATTTTTTGATAATTGATATTATAACGCAAATAAGTAGCTTTAGGAATTTAATTATTTTGATAATAGAGGGTTAAAGTAAATAAGTAGAGGATTAAAACCGTAAGATAAAAACCGCTTTTACTACAGGGTATTTAAATAAAGTACAATATACTACACGTCTAAAAGAGAGTTATTGCTACCATTGTAAAGGAATCTTTTATTTTGACAAATGACATTAAATATTTTGTATAATATAAAAATAACTTGTAAGATCCTATCGGTTACCTACGTAGACATCATACAAATAGACTGAGTGCTGCAATACAGCCCATTCTTCCAGTGCAATAGAGAAAACTGACGCAAAGCAGTCCCTGCATCTCTTTCTAATGTGTCGGAATTATCGACCACGTGACCTTCCCATTGGTCATTTAAGTCACGTGGTCGATAGACCTCAGACATAAATAATAGGTTTTCTTTTAATTTTTCTTTTAATTTCCTTATTCCCCCGTGTATCCGCCCCTGCATCATATAAAACTTTATATTATATTATGCGGATGCATTAAACAAAATTAACAAGTCACCTAAATCAATAAGAAAAATTAATAATCTTTCAAACCAACTGTACAAGACACTTTCTTCTACGTCAGCCACCATCTTTTTCTAGGCCTTCCTCTGAAACTGCAGCCACAGTGGTGCCGTAATTGCTCTTTTCAGCATATGTGAAGACACACAACATTAATATATCCTGTAAATAATAATAATATAGGTACCCACACATGAAACTGCCAAGTTCTACAATTTTATTAATCCGTGGGAATTGCAAAAACACTATTATAATTCGCATTCCTTTTCTGAAGGAACGTAATCAATATCCTGCACTTTTTTGTGTTTTAATTTGATATGAATAATTGAATAATTTACCCACAATTATATATACATTTTCAATTACTTATAAATTACTATATATTATAACGCGAATTTTCATAATTTACCTTATAATAAGTTAGTATTTATTCATAGCTATACTTCACAATGGTTTTAAATGACCTTGACAACTAGGTAGATGTGACTATACAAAGAAAAATGCACCATCAACAATGCTATTATTACTCTCTATAATAATTAACATCCTATATATGTAAAATATTTATGGGAATCTCGAAAAACCTTACAGTAGTTCTATTAGTTACTAGTAGTTCCTATGAATATGTAAAAATCTGGTATTTGTGGTTGAATACTTTGAACTTTAAAATATTTTAAGTATTCTAAGTATTTACCTCCAAAAATGTTACAATGAGTTATTAATAACTGATAGTGATAACAAACTTTTTTTCATATAGGTTGTGCTTCTTTTTAGCACAAAGATTTAATAGTGGTAGTAAATTTAAAAGAAATACTCTAGGTGCCAAGGTTGGTTGAGTATGCACTTTTATGTTCTCTCGGTACCTTGACGTTTTATTTATTTTTTTTTTGGTGCGTAGATTCCATTTTTCGAGAGTACTGTTACCAAATGGAAGTTTGGGTCTTCGCAAGAATTAGCCCATATCTGCTCTGTAGGTGCTCTGCAGAGGGCTTGGACCAGCCGAATCGAAGTTTCCTCTGCGTTTCTCTCCCAACTTGATGGGTAAGGTAATTTCTTACAATAAAAGAAGTTTGGTAGTTAAAAAGTTCAAGCAAAAGAGTCTAAGGACGAGTGGGGAGCATAGCCCCGTGAAGGGGGCTCCTAGGGTACAGGAGACACTGTGTGGGAGCCGGAGTAAGACTAGACTGCCTTGGCTTCCATCGTTGTATGGTTGTTCTCTTTGTTGGTTATACTTTCTTTTTGGATGATTTTGCTGTCCTGTTTTAGGTGTGACACCTCTTCAGGACATGGTACGTTTTGTTTGGATGTCAGCATTGCATCGCTGGGCTGTGTCTAGTGTTTCCCAAAATCGGTCTTGGTCTTGCAGTCTTGGTCTTGTTCTTGCATTTTTGCAAGACCAAGACCGCCTAATTTTAGCAAGACCAAGACCAAGACTGACCTTGCAAGATTTAAGTAAGAACAAGACCAAGCCTGCGAGACTCTTGCGTCTTGCAGTTAGGACTGAGTGCGGTTTTAGCGAGTATAGTAGTTCGGGTATAAGCTTAAAGACTCTATGAGACGCAAAAAAATATGTAATAAAAATTTGAAAAACATACCGAATCAAAATATTCATTAAAAAAACACATTTGGCACGTGCTCAGAGGTCATAATTACAATGTAAAAATATAATATTTTGTACATTCTTTTGCAGCAGACGACTTCTTCGCTCTGAAATTAATTGTCCATATTTTGAGAATAGCGGCCCTTTAATCATAAAAATAATCTTCTTAGATATAATAATCTAAAGCAAATTTGATGAGTTTTTTTTTTAAATAATTCATGCATCCCAAATTGCTTTGTGTAAATTGTGCCTACATAGAAAGGTTGAAATGAGAATGATCAACAGAAACACGTCAGATTTAAGGAAGCATCTAATATCTTTTCACAAAAAGGAATTACAAATATTTCTTCCTGAAAAACCAAAATTCGGTGGAGATATCACAAGCTTTTTAGTGAAGGCGTATGGTTCACTAAGAGACATCTTTAAGAGCAACATCCCGATAGCTATGAAACGGAAGACATTTGACCAATGCGTTCTTCTTATTATGGAAACTCACGCTCACAAAAACAACAGCACTAAAAATGCGAGTGGCACAAAGGCGCATGGAAAAATCAATTCTCGGCGTGACAAAAAAGACAAAATAAGGAATAAAGACTTAAGGAAAAGAACAGGTATCAGTGATGTCGTCGAACGTATAGCCAAGCTGAAATGGAATTGAGCAGGTCACATAGCGAGACTAAAAGACACAAGATGGACCAGAAAACTAATTGACTGGCGCCCACGAGAAGACAAACGCAGTAGAGGACGACCACCAACACGGTGGATGGACGACATTAGACGAATATCCAAGAAATCGCAACAAGAAGCATAGAACCGTGAAGAGTGGCGAAAAATGGGAGAGACCTATGTCCAGCAGTGGACAGAGGAGGTTGCATGATGATGATGATGATCACAAGCTTTTTAATAACCGCTAAAAAAAGTGGACATGTAAAAAAATATACTTATTACCTTATTACCAATTACATATATTATGTACCTACTACTTTATTTTGGTAAATTAATGTATTTATTAAGTAGGATCTCCTTAATTTAAAATTACTTCTTTTGATTACCATTGCTTTTTTTTAACTATTCTTTATTTTTTTGTTAGTTTTTTATATAAAAGTAGAGATAAGATTGGTAAAAACATTTATGTGGCTTTAATAAGTGGATTATAGTTTGTTATCTTATCACCTAAAAAATCTGTGCCCTTGATACATGTATGTGGATTTTTTGCCCATCATGTCTATCGATCCTCTTACCTAGACAGGTAATGTTCTTTAAAATACAGGCATGCTTATGTCATTAATTTGTTTTTTTTTGTTTTAACCATGTTTTAGCACTAAGTAAACTTAGTAAATGCAAACATTTTATAAGAAACAGATTGACTTTCGTGGGGCCTGGTAGATAGCTGAGTTAGTTAAAGCATAAGCACGGATCGCTTAGATCGTGGCTTCAAACCCCACCCGGTGTCAGTTGTTTAGACATTTATTAATTTGGTTAGTCTTTATTATGGCTATGTTAACTTAAGCTTAAAATGTACTTACTCTGCTACGTTGTTCTAAGATCTAAAGTAACGTTTAATAAATAGCAATAGGCTAATGGGTAACTGCAAGACTTGCAAGACTCTTGCTGCAAGACCAAGACCAAGACCGGGAGTGCAATACCAAGACCAGATGTATTGGCGCAAGACCAAGACCAAGACTGTCTAAGTCTCGTCTTGTTCTTGCATTTGGGCAACACTAGCTGTGTCTCACTGGTGATACGCCTGACTATACGCGAATGTGTCCGTCGGAATTTACTACAGAGAGCATTGAGTAAACCGACTCTTCTCCTCAGTCTGTTATGGGTTGCAGCCTGATCAGCCCTCCAGTTTAGTGTTGTTTCTGTGAACACCACATCGAGGAACTCTATGTGGTTATGGAGCTGGAGTCGATCGCCCCAAAGTCCGAGGTCAATTCTTGCAGCTAAATTGTGTGTAGTGTATCCGCTGAGATTAGGGTGTCTACAGAGAATCAATTGTGTTTTATTAGGGTTAGGTGTTACTCTCCATCTGCCGTACCACCTGTCAACCAGGTCAAGGTGATTTTGAGCAAACCTACATAGAGCATCTTCATCTCGAGTTGTTGTTACGAGAGCAGTGTCATTTACGTAGAGTAAAGTGAGGGTGTGACGTGAGTTGGAGAAGTCGCTATTGTATATCGTGTAGAGTATTAGTGCCGCCTTGGCTTGGAAAATGCACCCTTTTTATACATTTTTCTTTCGTATTGATATGTGCATTTACAAGTCCATTGGCCAATCGTAAATTGTGTAGAAGATAAAAGGCGGGAAGATGCACATCGACGTGTTCGTTGGTCCACAGACTAAGGCACGCCTGGTAGCATGTGCATACAGGACTGTGTCAGCTGCCGCTCTGTAGGTGATTACCGGCTGTGTTCTTTTACATGTGTTAGCAGGTAAAAAAAGTAAAGTTCGTGTAACCTTCTGGCTAAGGTCTAGTGTTAGGGTTTTTAGGTCGCGCAAGCACCCCTGACATGACTTAACGACTACTTTCGTAGCCGGGACCGACGGCTTTACGTGCCCTCCGAGCAGGTGAAAGGGCCAGGATATATAGTCGTATGAAGAGGAACATTGGAGAGCGAGAGATGAATGAGATGAAACTGGCCAAGAGATTAGTTTCAATCGGTCAGTGGCAGCAAGAGTGGGAGGCAATACGTGATGTGACGGAGTGGACGACGTCACTAATCCCGAACCTTCGAAGCTGGGTGGACTGTGGGCATAGGCAGCTGGATTATTATCTGACGCAAATGCTCACAGGCCATGGCTGCTTCTGCAGCTACCTTTTCAGGTTTAGGAGGGCTCAGTCCGATCAGTGTCTTTACTGTGGTCTTTCGGATACTGTGACACACACGATGTTGGAGTGTTAGCGTTGAGCGGATGAAAGAGAGGTTTGTAAGAGAGTGTAACTGCAGAATGTTTGATTCCGTGAGAGAAATGGTGGAGAAAATGATGAGGGAGCTGCTCTCTTCAAAAGAACGAGAGGAAAGGGGAACTCGAAACAGAATTCTAAAACAAGCGAGTAGCACCACGGTGGGGTTCGGACTGTCGCAGACCGAAATAGGAGTGAATGGGAGACAAACAACGCGAGAGAGATGGCAGCCTCGCTAAGGCAGGGGGTTGAAACTCTTTGGTGGTTCGTGTGGGTGTGGTTTCCTCGATTAATGTGTCGGAGACAGAATGGGAATCGGGTGATAGCAGGGCATCAGGAGAGATGTTTGCCTTAACCGACCCTTCCATTCTGATGTATGGTGTGACTGAGGAGTGGTTTTTAGTTGGACGCTGACCGTCTCGGAGTGGTGACGGGACAAAGTGTCAAAGGTCTAAATCCCTCAGGCATCTCGCCCTGGCACAGCTCCGTTAGGGTATTAGGAACCCAACACTACCTGTGTGAGTCACAGGTGTCTGTATGCAGATTTTCCTTCTTCTCTTTAAAGATGTAAAAAAAGACTAGGGCACGCGATGACAGTACCAGGCTGAAAACCCGTCAGATAATTTGTTATTAACAATTAAATTGTATAAATAATTGGATCTCCTAAACTATTAAAGATATTTAATTTTACCAAAATAAAAATTATTATTTACCAAAATAAAAATTACTTTATCTCTATTAATAAAAAAGTTATAACAATTTAACATTAAAAATTTTACTAAAAAGTTACGAATTAATTTGTTTTTAAGATATTTAAACAAAATTAAGCGACAAAACTCTGAAAATCTGGCTAATGGAAATTATTAAACCAATCAAAATGAACATATTAAGCTTTGGTAAATGTTAATTTTTGATCAAGGTATGGAACTTTTAAATAGTTTTATAGTTGAAATTTTTGAAAATTGGTGAATTAATTTGTTTATGAGCTTAACAATAATGGAAGCTATAGAACAATTAAAACTAACAGTTTAAGCTTTCGTAAATGTTTCTATGTTAATTTTTTGCCGAGTTATTAAAAATTGATTTAGTCGCGCGGTTTACGCTGACCGTGCGCCTCAGAGCGCGTTATTAAAAGTTCCATATCTTGGTCAAAAATTAACATAGAAACATTTACCCAAGCTTGAAATGTTTGTTTTGTTCCATAACTTCATCATGTGGCTAGTTCCAAATATATAGGCTTTTTTCATTGAGGATGATCTAACAGAATCGAAAACGTTCTGAAAGTTTTTCTTTCATTGTAAGCATTTTAATATCTTCGGTAAACCATGACAGCGCCCACTTTGCGTCCACCGTAAATAGACAGTTTTGCCCTGTCCCGTAGTTCTTAAACCAAAAATATTTAGTGTAAAAACAGTTTTCCATGTTGCGTTGGTCCCCGTCTTTATATTTTGTCTTTTTCTATTTTGTATTTTCTATTGCTCTTCGCCGATGAAGAACTCCGCTCCACGTTTTGTTAAATTCCAGCTTTATATTTTCGAAGGATAAATAATTATGATTTGTGATGATATAATCTATGGTTGACTTTTGTTATCTGGTGATCTCAAAGGTATATTTAAGTTGTTGTTTATGGGGATAAAAAGTATTATCAACTCGGAGCTGCTCATTGTGTGCGCAGAATTGAATACGTTGTTTCCCGCTATTATTTAAAATTTCTTCATTCATTATATTTTTAACACCTCTGATAATTTTGTCACCAATTATTGCATTAAAATCTCCTAGAATCATTACGTCTTCTGATTTTGGTATTTGGAAAAGTATGTTCTGAAGTTCATCCTAGAATTTCCTGCGATTTGTTTGTATCAGGAGCATTTATATACTTACTATATTAGTCCGAGTTGTCGCCGTGAGTTCAATGGTGGTTATCAAAAGTCTATTACTAACATGATCTGATGTTTTTATGTTTTTCTGGTATTTTTGTGCAATAGTAGACCTACTCCTGAAGCAGCTCTGTCAGATTTCGGTTTTCCACTGTATATTAATACATATATACTCGTAGATCGTAGATTCCCAATCGTAGATGCCTCTTGCCTTTCTTTTTAGTTTCCGATAATGCACATATATCAGTATTGTGGTTCTTACAGTCGATTAGTGTTTCTTGTCCTTTATTGGTTAGCATTCCAAGTTGCTATCCGTAATTTTATCAGTTGTGTTACCTGAGGCTACTCTCTTTGTTGTTCGAGCGTCTTTGATGCTTTTACTCCTCACTTGGGAACCCACTTTTCGGAGGACTTCTCCCTTCCCCGAAGGTACTGACCCTTCCTTCCACAGGAATTGATTAAATAATCTTCGGTAGGGTTACTCAGGTTCTCTAGGGTTTACCCATACTCCGTGGAGGTGAGTATAGAAAACGAGTGGGGCAGGCTAGCGGTGTTATCTGGAAGCAACACATTGTAATGCGCGTCACTATCCCTTTGGACCCCAACATTCTATATAAATTGTAATAATCTCAATGGATCGTAAAATATTTTAATAAAACGTGCTAGCTTCTGTTTATTCTCTCCGCTAATAACTAATTAGTTAATTCGGAGTCCAAATAAAAAATTCATCTATAGCTACATGACAATACTTTTGACCTATTAATGACGTTAGCTTAATCGGCCCTTTGTACTGCTATTTGCAAACAAATGCACTTTAATATTCCTATGATACAGATATAAAGTTTTCATCCTAGTTCAAATTTTAGGCTCATAAATGTATGCAATAATGTATTTTTAATTGTACTGATATTTATTATAAGATTTTCTTGATAATAAAGATATTCCAGTAGCAAAAAAGAATTTATAAAATACATATACAACGAATGTATTACATTTTATTAATACATGTTCATAATTTTCAGTTACACAATGGTATCACCCTTGGTCGGCATAGCCGTTCTATATTTATTTTGTTCGATAAATGGACAACAAGGTGAAGACCTAGACTCTCTAATAAACTCCGTGTTCTCCGTACCAGTAGATAACAAACCGGTAACTGAAGCAGCTAAACCAGTAACTTCATCTCCAGGAACCAACTTACAACCCGTAGAAAGCCACGGTGGTGAAGCGTCAACAGGTATTCCAGGAATTGGGGAGTGCAATTGTGTACCTTATTACCTTTGCAATAATGGAACTATAAATACTAACGGAGAGGGAATTATTGATATTAGGTAAATTTTTATGATTGCTATATATATTAGAGAAAAAGTTTTTAGACACAGTACGCGCCAGCCCTAAAGACCTGCGAAAATTAGCATTTTCATACCGTTGCAACTCAAAAAGTATGGCACCTGTCTATGGCTATTCGTTGAAGCTGTCGATGACTATACTTGATGATGATCAAGCGTAGATTATATTTCATAAAAAAAACCAATTTTCAGTTATTTAATTTATTAACTTTTCAAAACCATAGAATTGCCAGTGGAGATTTGTTAAACAATTATAGTACAATTAAAAATTAAAATCTAACAGTTATGTTCTATTTTTTTCAGAATAAACGATGGCCCTTGTGGTAACCAATATATTGACGTATGCTGTGATAAGAAGAATACAGTCGAAGAACCCATAACTCCAACTCCCAACACAAACAGTGTTGGATGTGGCCATAGAAATTCAAGAGGAGCTGGAGTAAGAATTACCGGCGCGATGGATGGAGAAGCTGAATTCGGGGAGTTCCCTTGGATGGTGGCAATCTTAAGAGAAGAATCGGTAGAAGGTAACCCGATAAAACTGAACGTATACCAATGCGGTGGTTCACTAATCCATCCTCAGGTTGTGCTTACTGCAGCCCACTGTGTCGCCGGTAAAAATAAAGTATTTAAAGTTAGAGCTGGAGAGTGGGACACTCAGCACGAGAAGGAGCTTTACCCGTTCCAAGACAGAGAGGTGAAGTCGATTGTTGTTCATCCACAGTTCTATGCTGGAGCACTCTACAACGATATAGCTCTTTTATTTTTAACATCACCTGTCAGTGCCGCTGAACATATATCCACAGTGTGCTTACCCTCACAAAATCAAGCAGCGCCATCTGCATCTGGGTTTGCCACTGGTTGGGGAAAAGACCAGTTTGGTAAAAAAGGAAAGTACCAGGTTATTCTAAAGAAGATTGAATTACCGGTAGTAGCAAATAATATTTGCCAAGATAAACTAAGAACGACTCGTTTGGGTAGGTTCTTTGAACTTCACAATAGCTTTATGTGCGCTGGAGGAGTGCCTGGTAAAGATACTTGCAAGGGAGATGGAGGCAGTCCTTTGGTGCTTCCTACTGGTACCGAAGAAGATAAATTTTACCAAGCTGGTATTGTTGCGTGGGGAATTGGTTGTGGTGAGAATGGCACCCCCGGTGTTTACGTAAATGTTGCTAAGTTTAGGAGTTGGATCGATGAGCAAATGGCGAGACAGAACTTGGACACTTCTACCTATAAATACTAAACTTAGGTGACTTATGTAATTAAGATTGACTTTTATACGCTTTATTTCAATAAAGTTTAAAATTTTTACAATTTTTTTTTAAATTCGTTTTTAAATACAAGTTTTTAACTTGATATAGGCTATCTAGATTGTCTATTTCCAAACAGAATCGGAGTGATAAATAGTAAACTTTCTTTTACATCCTCTATTCTTTCATCATCAATTAAGCGAAGACAGAGAATTTATTCTAAATTATGTGTTTATCCATACAGCTCATATCATCAATATACATGGCACATTTCAGATATGTAACAATAAAACACTGAAAACTTTGTTTTCAAACTTCCACAAAATTTATTTTAAATTCTTATCACTACAGCTGTTTCGGCTGATTGCCTTTCTCAAGTGATCTGTTTTTGGTATGGGTTTACACTTTATAGTCTCTAATGAAATAGGTTGAGGAGGGGAGAACTGTTTGTCTCAAGCTGGTCATTCAGAATTATATCTGCGTTTTTTAATTTGTTGATTTCCATAGATTCTAACAAAGATAGCTTAAAGCCTTTATTTTGAATGTGGAGAATTTTAAATTCGTCATTAAAAGAATGATTATAATCTAGAAGGTGAAGTGCGTATGTAGAATCGTTTATTGACGAATTTAAAATTCTCCACATTCAAAATAAAGGCCTTAAGCTATCTTTGTTAGAATCTATGGAAATCAACAAATTAAAAAACACAGATATAATTCTGAATGACCAGCTTGAGACAAACAGTTCTCCCCTCCTCAACCTATTTCATTAGAGACTATAAAGTGTAAACTAAAAGCCGAAACAGCTGTAGTGATAAGAATTTAAAATAAATTTTGTTGAAGTTTGAAAACAAAGTTTTCAGTGTTTTATTGTTACATAAAATGAATTTCCATCAAGTAACGGTCGAATCCATCAAACATTTCAGATACTTTTTGATTAAAAATATTACAATCTGGATAACTCTTACTTACCTCAGATTACTCCTTGGCGTACTCCAATCTTAATTTTTAATTGTTTCAAGATTCTCTAACTTCATATTCATGCTGTTATTATTCTTATACTTACGGTCTTTTGACTTTGGTAAATTCTAATGTCTTAATGTTATAATGGTCTTCTTCCTTACTTTTGTTACGCCAGCCCTTGCTTTGCCCCTGATCACTGGTCTAATTGACTAAGCGATTCGTATATATATATATATATATATATGGTCTGTTGAATATATTTGTAAATAAAACTCCTTTTTTCTTTACATCTCTATACCTCGCTAATTGTTTGTTAGCTTCATCAAGAGACACTACAATATAATTAAAAAAAATTAATAAAAGGAATGTTTTAAATGATTGATTTTACAGAACTAAGAGTATTTTTACATTTCCATGTTCAAAACAGTACTGAGAGACAATATTACTTGGGTGGATAATTATAATTAGTGATTAAAAAACACAAAAAGCAAACATAAAAAAATACCAGTGCATATTAAACAAACAATAGAAATAGTCAGTTTTGCACATGTTAAAAATATACAGGATGGTTAAAATGTTTTATTGTTTATACAGTGAATTTAGAATATTACAGTAAATATTGCTTAACTGTCCCGTGTCTGCCTTGCAATTTATTGACTCTTTTTCTTTATTGATGTGGAACATTTCCAAAAACAATCTTTTTTGTACTATTTTCTTACCCTGACATTTGGGTAGTCAAAATGGTGCCCAGTTTTTCAATGATATTTTTTTGTCAGTCGCTTCTGTGTTGTGTTATTCTCCGTTTTAGCCATTGTGTAGTTTGACCAACATAACAGCTCTGACAATCCCAACAAGGCATTTTTGTAGATAATATTACTTTTGAAAACAGTTGTCCGTTTTCCAATACATTAAATTTAACAATTATTATATTAGTAAATTGTTTAAATAATCTAGCCACAGAAGGGGTTAAATGCTTTATCAATGTTAGTTTTTTATATTGAATTGAATGTACTGCTCCGATATCAGTGCTCCTATTTTTGATCTTGCTCTCCATTTAATAAGCCACCGATTTAACTCTCCTGGACTTCTTCATATGGGGTAATTTAAAAAGCAAAATTTACAATACCATTCCAGCTTCATTGGAAGAACTAAGATAACCAATAGGGCATGAATGTAATGAAGTAACCCTTAAAATGTTCCAAAATGTTCTTTGTCATTTCGAACAGCGACTTTATAATTGTATGGACGTTATATCATTTTGAACATTACGTAAATATTTTGTATTTTGAGAACGATTTCCGAAGTGGAAATTGAAACGTCAATAAACTTATTTTAAACTTAAATTGTGGCTTATTCCCAATTAAAATAGTAATTGATTAAGTAAATAGTTGTAGCTGATGAATAAACTGTTTGGAATTGTGCATTTATTAATTTAAAATTTACTTTATTATATTTAAGTTACATTTATTAAAGTTTCCTATTAATGTTGCAAATTTCGTTTTATTGTAGTTTTTTATATGACCGGAAATTGAAACTAGCAAAACGTAGGCGTTACGTTTAATTTTTAAGAGGTTTAACACATTCAATAAACAGTTACTTTTTCACAAGAGAAATATTTAGAGTTTAAATGAAAAAAATATGGATGCCCGAATTTTCCAGCGAAATACCTGTCTAACGATGTGCCACAATTAATTGCCACGATTGAAATATATCTATATAGTTAAAAGATGACCCATTTAAAATAAAAATCGACCGGTTTTAGCATTTCCACAAAATCCAATGAATATTGCCAAATCGTCCAGTGAAGACCTTGGGGAAAAAACACAAAAATAAAGCTGGATGTTTTTGAAAAAAAAAACCTAAGGCAGATATTTGTACCTATTAACAAAAACGGAGTATGTAGATCGAGGTGCAACCGCGAACTCTACCAACTGTTCAAAAAGGCATCTATCTCAGAATTCGTTAAACTTCAGATACATCTATGGACTGGTCATTTAGTGAGAATGAAGACCGAATATTGCCTAAGAGGCCTAGATAGTAAAATGCAGGGCGCAAGACCAAAAGGAAGACCACGGAAAAGGTGGGAGAATGAAGTGCCAGCGGACGCGCAAAATTTGCTACAGTAAACAGCACAATTGTAGCGAGCGACTCACGTTTTAATGGTTTTTTATAGGCCTGTAAAATTGGACTGTTACTCTTTGGAAAAAAATATTTTGTTATAAAAAAAGGGGAAAATTTAAATAGTATTTAGTAAACAAATTAGTAGATTATTACAGAATCTGTTTAATCTCTTAAAAATTGACAAAAATCTTCTACTGACTATTTAAAGAATATACGTTTAGTTAGAAGAGAATTCATTTTATATGAAATACATTTTAACATTTCAATAATTTGACTGGTCTATTTTTAAACCGTCCAAATGTTTTGGCAAAGATTTGGGTTCTAGGAAAAATGTAATGTTGTCAGCGTGTATGATTCAACTTGAAGTTATCTGTAGTGTTGTAGATTATATATTTCTCTAACCGTAGACAATGTCTGAGAATAACAATTTAGTCCCAGATTAAGGCGATGTAACTTATAACAACGCCATTGTTCGGGTAGTTCTTTTTTTGTATGCTATCTGTAAGTCAGTTTCATAAGCGCACTGACAGAGGTTTCATAATGCAGAGAACAGAATTGTTTGTACTGTTATTAGCGTAAAGCGTTTTTACGTTTACTCTTTGTGAATTGTGAGTAATTTAGTTTAATTCAATTTTGTGATAACTAGTAATATGACTGACAGTAGAAATGGTGAACCTGAATCGTGTACCAAAAAGAAATGTACAATTTAACACGCGATGAAAAAACTACGTTCGGAAATGACTTTGAAGGACTTCGAACCGGACAACAAAATATGAATATAAGCATTGTAGTTACATTAGGTAGTATTTTGACAAAAGTTTGAGAAGCTGGTGTGTGAAGAGCAATTAAAACAGACGATGAAACAAACGATAATAATACTTTAAAGGTTGAGACAAAAGAAAGGAAACAAATAAAAATTTATGATACAACCAAATAGGCCATTCGTCGTGCAGTATATGAATTTTATTTTAAAAAGACATTACCAACTATAAAAAAATGCTTCTTCTCTTTAATCTGTAACACTTGCCGTGCTACAATAATATATACAAGGCCTGAATCGCTCACTGTCGAAGAGAATTGGGCGGGGTTTTCTTAAACATATAGAAACTATATCGTATCTTAAATTCAAGCACAATTAGATAATATGAAATTATAATTTATTATTGGACGCCACCCCTGGTTTATCCTCGAAGGGGAAGAGCAAAAAAATTAAGATTTATTGAAAGTTTACAAGAAAACTATTCTTTATTATTTCTTAGTAATGAACAAAAAGAAAACATTAAAAGTTACGTCATCCCAAAGGGATTCCAAAATATTATTTTATGTTAACATTATCATAAACAAAAAATCTTTGTATCGTATTAAATTAAGAATTGGTTATAAAGAAAATGAATGTATATATATATATATATATATATATATATATATATATATATATATATATATATATATTAACCCCAAATTTCGAAATTTGTTTACATTGAAAATAATATAGTTATTTATCAACTAGGAACAATGAAGAAAATAAACCTTTAAATTAAATTAGAACACTTCACTATATTTTCATTTTTTTTTTTGAGTTCATAATCATTTCTGTTGTCTTGAAAGTAGGTATAATAAAAATTGGTACAACCTTAATCTGCTCTGTTTCTCTTCTTATTTAATCAGTCACCAAATAAACCATTGATTCAGCTACGTACTATATCAAATCACCACCATCCTAGATAAGAGGGGTTAGGGATTCCATAAAAAGATACTGCTACTGGGCCATGATCTGGAATAACTCCATAGCAATACTATCTTGCGACGAGTATTAGAAATATAATATCAGCATTATAGCCTCTCCAATAAGGGTCTAAAAAAATAAATATCTATTTGAAATATGGACAAGAAAAGGATTTATTAGCTCACCTCTGAATTGAGACCCACTTTGGAAACACGTCTTAACGGTTGGACGGTCTTAACAGGCTATCATGGCGCCTGATTCTGGAAATTGGGCGTGAGTGACACGTTGATGAATAGGCTCATCTACCGGAGATATTTGGGAATTACAGAAGAATCCTTGAGTCGGCTACAAGTAGGTACTTGACAGATAGATGGGGTTAGAAGTTTTATTTAAAAAAAAATAATCGAAATATATAATGAGTTTCTTTTAAATCTTTTGAAACGGTTACAAATCTAATGAAAATATTTCAAAAATATAAGGACGTATTTTGTTACTTACTTTACGTGAAATGGGCTTTAGGTATTTAAGGAGAAAGAGGAATAGTACTCTTATTATTATAAAAGAAGAAATCATTTTATGGCTCAGAAAGTATCTGAAACAAATATAATTTCGAAGAGAGAAAAAAAAAGATATTATCAAGATGAAACATAGTTAAATGAAGGACAATACTGAGAGAAACATTTGGCAGGATTTAAATGTGAAAAACAAAAAACTAGATGGTTTGTCGACAAGTTTAAAAGCCCCATCTGGAGAGAGCAAATGCTCTATTATTAGCCATATTGGTAGCGACTCAGGATTTGTTAAAGGAGGTTTAAATTCATTTAAAAGACTGGAGATTACCAGGAGAAACTGAATGGTTTTTAGATATTCGGTTAAAAATCGAACCAGGATCTGTTATTGTTTTGGATAACGCTCCATATCACTGCCGGCGTGTAGAACAGTTATCAACGACTAAATGGAAAAAATCTGAGATTGCGGATTGGCTTACTAAAAAAAATATTCAATGAACCAATTTTGAAAATCAAGTTACTAAACTTAGCACAGTGTCATAAAGATAGATATATTAAATATATAGTAGATGGAATGGCGCGAGAGCGAGGCGTAATTTGTAGTTCGATTGCCGCCATACCATTGTGAGTTAAACCCAATAAAACTTACATGGGCTCAAATAAAAAAGAAGTAGCAAGGAATAATGTTACTTTTAAATTAAACGATGCAAAAAATCTGCATAATAGTGCCGTTAGAAATGTGACCTCATGGTCGTGCATAAAATGTATCGAGCATCTAGTGAAAGAAGATCAAAATATGTGGAATCTTGATAAGTTCATTAAAATTACCATGGAACCAGTTGTTGAAACTAAGTCAATAAACCTCATTTGACAATAGGAATTAAATTTAATCCTGGAATCAGTCATACGTTAATTTAAACGGATAAAGGTTGCACGAGCTTTAGGAATGTCCATAAAAAAATCGATATCTACTTTTCTGATTTCTAGAGAATTCTGACCGAATATAATTTTTATGATAAACCCAAACACATATTTAATACTGACGAAACATGATTACAACTGAATACTAGAGCCGGTCAAGTTCTAGTCGAAAAAGGTTCAAAATGTGTTCCCAGTGTAAAGCATGAGAAAAAAAGGTGAAACTTTCAGTGTAATCGCTTGCTGTAGTGAAGAAGGGATTTTCTTGCCCCCATTTTGCATTTGAAGGGGAAAATATAAAAAGGCGAGTAGCATTATGGTATGCCACCGGGTTCCAAGATTGGGATGTCGGAAAAATCAGCATACGTTAACAGTGACATTTTTTTAGAATAGTTACAAACACACTTTTTGCTGAGAAAGTCTCCAGGTAAAACCTTATTAATATTAGATAGCCACATATCCCATACGACCAACCAATCTACTAGAATTTGCAGACCAAACCGAAATAATTTTATTTTGTTTACCATTCCACACAACACATTACCTATAGTCTCTGGATCGTGCTTGTTTTAAGTCACTTAAAAGCAACTTTTATGCTGAATACAGTTTTATGCTACAGAATAACACAAGCTTACCATGAGAAACTGAATGGTTTTTAGATATTCGGTTAAAAATCGAACCAGGATCTGTTATTGTTTTGGATAACGCTCCATATCACTGCCGGCGTGTAGAACAGTTATCATAAAACGCCTTCAGCTTGGTAAACTCTTAGGTCGAGCATGGGGAAACTTAGCACCTGTCCAAAATGCGGCTTCTGCATTTAAATCCACGGGAATTTATCCGTTTAATCCGTTAATAATTCCAGAATATGCATCTTTAACACACACTCCATCATAGTACAAGATCCAACTGCAGGATTACTACGTTCATATTGTAGTTCATCAAAATCACATTTTTATATACATTTAAAATTGGGAGAATATATTGATAATAGGTCGCCAGTCAAAAAGCCGCAGCAAATATTTTTAATTCAATTAATAGTAATTAATTTTTGACATAATATCTTCTTCTTATAGTGCCGTGCACCTATAGTGCGTTGGCGAATTATCTTAAGGCCAGACGTCTGTCTTTTGCGGCATGCAAAAGATCGCTAGTGTTATTTATGCTTGTCCAGTTCTTTATGTTCCGTAGCCACGACATTTGTTTGCGACCTACTCCTCTCTTGCCTTCAATCTTTCCCTGAATGATTAGTTGAGGAATTGCGTATTTTTTTCCTCTCGGAATATGGCCAAGGTATCCAATTTTTGTACCTTGATCAAATTGAGTAGTTCTCTCTCAGTATTTGCCTTTCTTAAGACTTCTTCTACTAACTTCCTCTTAAGACTAAGATTAACGGAATCAGCATAGACAACATCAGATATGCTAATAATATCGTCTTAATAGCAAGCAATGCACAAGAACTACAAAATACAATAAATGCGGTAGTTCACCACAGCGAAATGTTCGGTTTACATCTAAACGTTTCCAAAATTAAAACTTTAGTATTTTCAAAGACATCAATAAACGTACAGGTGTATGCCAAGGGTCAAATAATAGAACAGGTAAATTCCATAAAATATTTGGGAACCAATATCAATAGTCAGTGTAATCCAAAAAAAAATAAATCCTATCAAGAATCGAACAAGCAAGGAAAACATTCATGAGCATGAAAACATTTTTTACAAGATCAGATCTTAGTCTACAGCTTAGAATCCGAATGATCAGATGTTACGTTTTTTCTGTCTTACTGTATGGCTGTGAAAGTTGGACAATGGACTCTGAAATAGAAAAAAGAATAGATGCCTTTGAGATGTATATATACAGACGAATGTTGAGGATTCCATGGGTACAAAGAGTTACTAATGTTGAGGTACTTCGTCGCATGTGTAAACAAAAAGAATTACTAAGAATAATCAAAGAGAGAAAAATGCAATACTTGGGTCATGTGCTGAGAGGCGAAAGATATGAATTACTTCAAGTTATACAGGAAAAGTACAGGGCAAAAGATCAGTAGGAAGACGCCAGAACTCGTGGCTGAAAGACCTGAGGAGATGGTTCGACCGCTCATCCGCAGAGATCTTTCGCGCAGCAGTTTCCAAAACTACAATTGCCATTTGGATCGCCAACCTTCGAAAGGAGACGGCGCAATGAGAACAAGAAGAAGACTTCCTCGTTTCTCACCCTATCTGTCCATGGTATACGTAACATTCTTCGCAACGTTTACATTTCGAAGGCCTCCAACTTATTAATGGAAGGTACTCTTAACGTCCATGTTTCCATGCCGTATAACAATATGGACCATAAATAGCATTTAACCACCCGGTAGCAGAGATTGAAGGAAAGATTGCGGTTACATAGTAGCGGTTTAAATTTGATAAAAGCTTGTCTTGCTTGTTCAGTACGGCATTTTATTTCTTTTTGAGGATCTCATTGGTCATTCATCATCATTCCCAAGTATTTAAATGTTTTCACTTGATCGATTGGAACATTATCGACTTGAAGTTGTATTCTTAAAAGTGCGTGTTTTCTTATTGCCATGCATTTAGTTTTTCCTGCATTTATCTTCAAGCCATATATTTGTCCTACGGTGTTTATTTTATTTAACATCAACTGCATATCATGTTCGTTGTCTGTTATTATCGCGGTATCGTGGGCTTAACGAATGTTATTTATCGGGAATCCGTTTACCTTTATTCCACACTCAGAGCCTTCCAGTGCCTCTACAAAAATGTTCTTCACATAGAGATTGAAGAGCATAGGAGACAAAATACACCCCTGTCGCAACCCTCTTAAAATTTCAAATTCTTCTGTGTTGGTTGATTTGTTCAGTCTCACTCGTGCTTTTTGATTTCAATAGAGATTACATGACATAATATAATTTCCTGTATTTATTTTTTAAATGAAAAGGAAGACAAGCAAATCGTCACTATTTGAAGAACATGTTACTCTAAACGGCACTTGTGGTGCTGAAACATGAGTGATGATGAAAATGAGTGTGTTGGGTGTAAGGAGGACTCTCGCCAAACGTGTAAAAAATATGACTGGTTACAATGTACTTTTTGGTAAGCGCTGGTTACATGAAACTTGTACTGGCTTCGCTAATCTCTGTAACAAGTGCAAAAAGTCTCTTGCTATTAAAAAGAAAAATATTTTAGCTTGGTCCATCTCTCTTACTCTAGTGGTCACTCCCGCTTCCACAGTGGAGGAGGGATGGATCGATGACACATCAGTGCATCATATTGTTTTTAGGTTTAAGAATTATTATTTCTAGTTTGTACCAAAACAAATACTAATGTTAAGTTATGTTATACAATTTTTTTAGATTCTACTGTTTATTTAATAAAGAAACAGGCTTCATTTTTTTTTAAATGTGGTCCAGTTCTCCTTTCTTTACCCAACGTATTTTGGAGCTCTAACAAATCTAAAGTACGCATAATAGTTTTTTAGATAAATATCTCGGCACCAACAAATAATATTGAGTTCTTCGTACTTTTATTAGAATAGGGTATAGTTTTTAAGGGTTAAACAAGTTGCAGCCAAAAAAATAATGTTTCATAAACAAGGAACAAAATTTTTAAGTGATGGATTCGACTGTTACTTGATGGAAGTTCATTTTATGTAACAATAAAAATTATTATCACTACAGCTGTTTCAGCCAGAGTGCCTCTCTCAAGTGAACCATTTTTCGTTTACACTTTATAGTCTTTAACCGAAGTGTTTACACTTTATAATCTTTAACTAAATAAGTTGAGGAGGGGAGAACTATTTGTCTCAAGTTGGTCATTCAGAATTATATCTATATTTTTAATTTGTTAATCTCCATAGATTCTAATAAAGATAGCTAAGGCCTTTATTCTGAATGTGAAGAATTTAAAATTCATCAATGAAAGAATGATTATGGTCTAGAAGGTGAACTGCGTGTGTACGTAGAATCTGTTTTTCTATCATTGAAAGCCCTTTTATGTTCTGCTTTACGTTTCATAAAAGTTCTATCAGTTCGACCGATCTAAGTTTTTAGGCAGTCGCCACATTTAAGTTTGTATACACAGCTGTGTAACTGTTTTTTCTTTTAGCTCTTGTTGTTCTTAATATATTTGCCTAAGTTGTTGTTTGTTCTAAAAGCTAGTGTTATTCCTTTCTTTTTTATGTGTTTCACTATGTTTGTTTATATCTTGCCTGTATATGTAATCGAGCAGAAGGTACTCGGTTTTTTCTCTGGTGGTCTCTTCTTCTTGATGTGCCTATCCGATAAAAATGTTGGCGATCATCATGGCAATTTTTATCTTATCTTTAACCAACATGTTCTTCTTCTTCCTGGACCTGATTTTCCAAATATTTTTCTTTGCAGGATCGCTTGAAGGAGAGCATATCTTGATTTATTTCGCATAATATGTCCCAAGAATTGTAACTTTCAAGATTGGTGGTGGTCAGTACCTCTCGGTTCTTATTCATTCTTCTGAAGACCTCCTCATTTGTGACTCGGTCAGTTCACGGGATCTTAAGTATTCTCCCATATAGCCACATCTCAAATACTTCCAGTTTTCAGCAGATATCTTCGCTCAAGGTCCACGATTTAACACCATAAAAAGGACAGAGAAGACGTAGCATCGCAGCATTCTTACTTTTATATCAAGAGAAAGGTCGTGACTCTTAGAAAGAAGGCCTCCATCCGATTAAAGGTGGATCTAGTTTTTCCAATGCGTGCTCTAATCTCCTGGTTGTTGGTCCATTCTTCATTCTCTGGTAAGGAAATACTAATTTCAGAGCTTTATTATGTAGTTTTTGATTTAAAATTTTCTTTATTGTGTGTTCGTTATACCCATTGTTTACTGCTATTTACTTAATGATATTCAGTTCTATCTCGAAGTTATTTTTTGACATGGAAATTTCTATTAATATAAATGTAACATGATATGGTAACGTGCTATTGGCTGACTATGGTATGCAGCCAATTTATGTTGTGTTAGATGGTATGATGAATTGTGAATAGTCGTGTCAGTATGGGTAGGTTTATGAAATACGGAGTACTCTTGTTTGTTTTTAAGTCTGATAATTTTTAAATCTAGAAAATTTATGAATTGATTCTGTTCTGTTTCTATTGTGAATTTAATATGAATATTGAGTGAATTAATATACGATAAGAATTGGTCAAGTTGTCTTTTTGTTCTCGTAAAACATACCAGTACATCATCTACGTATCTCTACCAATATAAAAACTGTTTGAACATGGGATTTTTTGAAATCTTTGTTTCTAGATGGCCCATAAAAATATCTGATAGCAATAGGCTTAGATGATTACCCATTGTAAGTCCTGCACTGTTATTTGTATATATTTGATTATTTATTAAATTCAAAGTAGTCCTGGCTTATGCAAATGTCAAAAGGATGTAAAATTTTAGACGTAATGATAGCTAAGAGCTGATTATCCTAAGGTATGTCATTTAGAATTAAATCATAGATTAAATAATATAGTATTTGACATCCTAGATTCAATATACAGAGTAAAAAAAACTAAATAATCTAATTTGCAATAGCATAAAACTCAATGTTCATTATAAAAAAAGTTTTTCGAACCCTATTTTTTTCATTACATTTATAAATTTAACAGATACTAAAGTCAGTAATAGTGAGATACAACTTTTTGAGAAAGGATTTAAACACAACTTGCCTAAACATAATAATCAAAAAAATTTAGAATATTTAGGTGTAGAATGTGAAGTAGCATTAAACAAAACTGCCAATAATATCGAATAAAGTATCATTGCGAAATATATTATCATGGTGTATAGTGAAAACTAAAAAGTCTCGTTACAAAAATAATCAAACAGCCATTTCAATTAAAAATAAATCAATATACATAGTGTTTACAAAAGCAGACAAAGGTCTGTTACTATTGCTACAGTTCAAATAGAATATAATAACAAAACATTAGAATTTTTAAATATTCAAAATATTAAAACAATAAACAAAGATCCAACGGAAAAGTATCAAAAACAAATTAATCTAGCATTAGAAAATTCAAAATCAAGAATAAATTCAATAGAACAGTAATACCTCAACATCATGAACCTACAGCCTCCTAAATTATACTCTTTTATCAAACTACATAAACCTGATCACCCAATAAGACCTGTAGTTTCTTTTTATACAGCTCCGTCATATAAACTATCAAAAAAACTGTTACAGATTATTCTAGAACACACTAAATTTTCACCTCAATTTACCGTAAAAAATACAAAAGAACTAGTTAATAAAATAGAACATTTTCAATTACATTAAAAACTCAAAATTAATTTCATTTGACGTCAAAAACTTTTTTCCTAGTATTCCTCCTACAGAAACTTTTGTTCTAGTAAAACGCCTTTTAGACCATAATATTACAAATCCATTCATTACGTTTGAAATTTTACATAAGTCAGGACTACTTTGAATTTAATAATCAAATATATACAAATAACAGTGCAGAACTTTAATGGGTAATCCTCTAAGCCAGAAAGGTATGCTTTCTAGGGGTTAAAAAACTTGAAACCCATGAAACATTATTGAATCATCAGCGATGAATGAATTCTTGCTGATTTTAATTTATAAGTTAAGCAAAAATATTTTTTAACGTTAACGTCACAAGCGGTGGCTTCTAAGGGTTAAAAATTTATATTAAAGTACAAATTATCAATGAATTATGTTTTTATCTAATTCAATCAGATTTTAAAGCATAAAACTTTTCATTTTCATCAAATTTTCCCAATTTTTTCCAGTTAGGTATAGTTTTAACCCCTTAAAAGCTAAAAGAACAATTCGCCCGTATATATCTTTTACAAAGGAGGGTAAGACAAGTTTAAATCCAACTTTTCACCTAAATTCATGCTGTCCGACAGAATTGGGAGGTAAGGTCCTATTAGGACTATCAGAACCTCCGATTATATTATTGTAGAACTATTCAATACAGTGTATTGAAAGAAAGAAGTATATTGCAAGAAAACTACATTAAAAATAAAAACATTTTAAAAGATCATTTCTTTCAGTAATACACTGAAAATTTTTCGCGTTATCTTGGAGTTTAAATGTCTAATTTTTAACCAGACTTGTATTATTTGACTTTGATATTGACATTGGATTTATATTTCACTTTTCACATTTTTACAGCGTAATTATTTGTGTAATTACTATTAAAATGTTCGTGTTCACTTGTACACTAGGTACTACCTTGTAATATAAATGCATCATAATACAAGGGAACCTAATAAAAAATTAATAAACTGTTTAAATAGCAAAAATAATTAAATATTTGATTTTATCTTCTTTGTTGAAGTAAACACAGTCTTAATTTATTGGTAGTTAAATTTATTAGTTTTTAAGTAATATTTGACAAGCTTTTATCGATTTCTTGTGTTAATAAAAAATTAGTCACTTAGCAACTCTTCTGTTTGTGCATATGTTAAATATTATTAAGACGGATACAAATACTTCGACATTTATACTATTAAATTTGCATTCTATATATGTATTAAGTTTTGTAGGTACTAATACACAAGAACTTTTTTGATATATACAAAGCGACATGGTAAGCTCAACCCTTTTTCTAATAGCCATAAACGACATACTTCAACAATGCTCACCGATTGTTAAAGGAAGATTATACGCTGATGACTTAGTTTTACTTGCCAAAGGAAAATACTCTACATCTATTCAAAAACATTTACAACAATCAATCAGTTAGAATCATGGTCTAGCACTATCGGATTACAATTTTCACCGACAAAAACTAAATGTATTTTATGCACACGAAAACATAACACTCTAACTCCACATCTGAAGCTATACATATAATCAAACCCTCAGTTTCACAAATAATATCAGATTTGTAGGTATGGTTTTTGACCAAAAGCTCTCCTGGGAAAAACATACAGAACTTAAAAAATCATGCCAAGCAGGATTAAATTTTATGAAAATTATTTTCAGCAAAAACTGGAGAGCAGATCAAAATACACTATAATACATGTATATAAATCTTTAGTTAGATCCAAACTCGACTATGGTGCGATAGTTTATCCATCAAGCAAAGTATCAGTATTGAAAATCTTAGAAACTGTTTAAAACACAGCTCTACGAATAGCTGCAGGTGCGTTTAGAACGACACCAGTTGAAAGTTTACAAGGCTTAACAGGAGAACCACCCCTAAGTTTAAGATGCAAATACCTTTCTCTCTTATATGCTTCTAAAATAGCTAGTAATAAAAAACACCCCACTTATACCAATACGTTCACAGATCGATTTCAAGACACCCAGACAGACAGACTTCGCATCCTTCAGCCAGGACTCCATTCTTATTAATGAGGTTTCTTCAGATGACTTCAAGTAAGAAATAAAATATAAAGTGTTATGTGCGTGGCAAAATAAGTGAAGTGCATCACAAAATAAACTCAAGGAAACCAAACAATTTGTGAAACCGGGGCTCCAACCCACAGCGAATAGACACGACCAAATGAGAATAACACGTTTGCGACTAGGACATAGTAACTTTACACATAAATACTTCTTTATGCGAACTGTGCCGACAATGTGTGAAAATTGTCAAGTTACACTCTCCATGAAGCATATACCACCTAACTCAGTGCAAAACATATGAAGCAGCAAGAAAAAAGCACACTATCCCAAATAATATAAAGGAAGCATTAGGAAAAAACACGAACATTAAAAACACAATAAGTTATCTTAAAGACTCAGGACTTATTGTAATTTTTTCTAACTTTACCTGTACTATATTTTTTAGGTCGCTAATAACCTTTGTGGTTACAGCGTAAATAAATAAAAAATAGCGACATGGATATAGTACAAAAACCTCTAACCAAATTGATCATGTCTTGATGGGTAAAAGAACCGCAACAAGCAAGATGTGAAGATTCGAAGAGGAGCATATTGTGGATCTGACTACCTCCTACTACATATAAAATATAGATGCAGAATTCAGAAAAGCAGGAGGGACAAACAGGAACAAACATCTGAACAACTACACACAGAACTAACATACAGAAATTGAGATAACAAGATATTAAATAGAACTATGAGACAGGAATAACACAAACACTGACACATACAGGCAGTATAGGCACCGAAGAACATTGGGAAGAAATCGAAATAAAAATAATTGACGAAGCAGGAAAGATCAAACGAACAAAAAAAATAAAAAGAGAATGGTTCAATGACGAATGTAAAGAGACTATCATCATTCAGCCTCAAAAGTCCACTGATGAACATCCTCTTCCTTGTGTTTCCTCGTGTAGATGGCCGACTGACGCTTTTCTTGTCTTTTCTTGGTCTCCATTCCAATAAACTCTTTGTCCACCGCCTATTTGTCATTCTAGCTATGTGTCCTGCCCATCTCCATTTTAGTCTGGCTATCCTTTTGCTGACGTCAGTCACCTTGGTTCTTCTCCTGTTCTCCTCGTTTTTTATATTGTCTCGCAGAATTATGCCTAAAATAGATCGCCCCGTTTCTCTCTGTGTGACTCTCAGTTTGGTAGCCAAGGCTTTTGTTAAAGTAAATGTTTCTCTTCCGTATGTCAACACTGTGAGGACGCATTGATCAAATACTTTTCTTCCTATGTAGGCTATACGGAAAAGAAATCAAGAACAATGGAAATATATGGACAAAAGAACCAGAAATCTACAAAGATGCAAGACGGAGGGCCGATAAAATATGCCGAAAAGGGAAAAGAAAATACGAGAACGGTAATATACAGAAAGTCGAAGAAAATTTTCAAAGCAACGGTATAAAAGAAGCGTGTAAATTATTTATATTATATCTGAAATTGCGTATCTACACAATTCAGAGAAGGATACAAATGCCGAACAAATCTATGCAGAAAACAGGAAGGGCAGATAACCAGCAATCCAAGAAAAATAAAATCAGTCTAGAAAACCTACTTTCAAACTCTTTTAAAAACGCAAGAAAATGAAGAGCATATGAAGACGCAGCACATTGAAAGAGATACCGAAAATATAGAACCCCCACGATGTAAGACGCAAAACAAGCAATACGAGCACAAAGGTTCCAAGAGTTGACAAAATTTCTTCTGAACTATATAAATTAGGTGGAGAACACCTAGTAGGAAAAATGCATGCAGTCATAAACAAAATTTGGAATGATGAAAAGATCTCTACCGACTGGAAAACTGCGATTATATGCCTAATCTATAAAAAAGGGGATAAACTGAAATGCGAAAATTATAACGGCATAACCCTCTTGTGCACAGCATACAAAGTTTTTACTTTCATACGCAACAAATGACTCCAACAATTAACTTAAAATATTGTTGGAAAATATCAAACCGGTTTTCGACAAGGAAGATCTTTAACTGATCAGCTATTCACAGTGAAATAAACTCTAAATGACATGAGGGAATGAGACATTGAAATCCACAAGATATTCATAGATTTCAAACAGGCCTACGACTCAATTAATAGACAAAAATTATATCAAAAATATTGCATAGATTTAAAATCCCTCCAAAAATACATTCGACTAGTAAAAGCAATACAAAGAAATTCAGAGAAACATCAGAGAGGTAAAGGAGTTAATTCGAGAGGCAAAAGAGGTGCTCTCATAGAAATGCAAGGACATAGAAGATCTGGATAAAAAGTATCATAGCTTAAATGTACACACAAAAATCAAAGAATTGCTTAAATATAATATATATGCTTAATATCCTTAAAAATGATAAAGGGGATATTACTACTGATGTGATGCAAAGATTGTGTCACTGAAATAATTACATCCAACAATTATTTAATGATGAAAGAGACAATGGCTGCAATCGAACTTTGTAGCAATTTCCAAAAAGTCAAGTGCAACAACCTGCTCAGATCACAGAACAATATATTTAATGAGTCAGACACTTAAAACATTTTTCAAAATATTACACAGCAAAATTGTTAAAACTTTTGAATATGAAATAAGTGACACAAAATTTGGCTTTAAAAATGATATGAGCACAAGAGATGCGTTGATCAACTTGTATGTGCAGGCCCAGAAATGCATGATCATAAATCAGGACATGTACTTACGTTTTGTATACTTTAAAAAGGCATTTGATAAGGTTCAACATAAAGAGCTTGTAGATATATTAAAAAGCAAAAATATTGACAGTTGTGATGTGAAAATTAAATCTAATATATAATTAATCAAACTGCCAAGGTAAGAGTTGACAACCAGAACACCCAGACATGCTGTCCCCACTACTCTTTAATGTCTACAGTGAAGCGGTACTGAAAAAAGCGCTCTCAGATTCAATAGAAAATATATCTACCAATGGAAAATTTTTGAAAAACTTAGGTTTTTCAGACGATACACTAATAATGACGGATAACAACAATGATTTACAAAACGTAATGCAATGCCTTAATAAATGCTGTCATGAATACGGACTAAAGTTGAATTTGAAGAAAACTACATCCATGAAAATAACTAAATCAGCAGATGCAAACATCCAATTGACTATTGATGATACTCTAATGAGAGTGTGGATACCTACAAATATTTACGAACATAAATAACATCAAATGTAGACCAAACTAAAGAAATTAAGACACGTATTGACATAGCACGTGAATCATTTATTAAACTTAAAAAGTTTCTTTCTTGTCGGAATATAAGGTTAAAACTACGCTTAAGGATGATTCGGTATTACGTGTTCTCTACTCTTCTTTATGCCCGGAAAGCGTGTACACTAAAACAAGTGCATCTGAATAAGTTAGCCGCATTTGCATTTTGGGTGTTGCAGAAAAATCCTACGAATACCATGGATTCAAAGAATGACAAATGTGGAAGTAACTAGAAGGATAGAGCATGAAGCGGAAATAATATTAACTATCAAAGAGTACTTAGGACATGTAACGAAGATGAAGAATATCGTGGCTTAAGAACTTAACCGACTGGCAGAAGCAGTAATGCAGAACTATTTAGAGCAGCAGTCAACAGGGTCCGCATAGCCATGATGATTTCTAACCTTCGATAGAAGATGGAACAAGAAGAAAAAGAAGTAAAAGCAACAATAACCTTGTCAACAGCAACTGTCAGAATAAAAAATAAGCTTCCTCATAACTTTCTTAATAGCCAAAGGATTAAAGTAAGAAGACCGGCTACCACCGACACTATTGAACCTGTCTCTCGAATATATAATAAGACAGTTAAATATAGGAAGAGCTAACAGATCTCCTAACAAATAAATTAATACAGATTACCGCCTATGCCGATGACATCAGCATTATGTCTCGCAGAACGAAAGAGGCAGCAGAAGTATATTCACAATTAAAAATAAGGGCAAAAGAGACCTAACTAGAAATAAATATGCACAGGACAAAAAAGCTAACATAGACAAGAGCTAGAGAAAACAGACGCACAGTTGCATTAGAGGACGATATTGAAACAGTAAAAAGTTTAACATATCTGGGAGTGGCGTTAAGTACGAATGGAACCGAAGAACCAAGGGAAACAAAGCTGGTTTTTCACTCGCCCATGTGTTCCGCTCCAAAAACAGACACTGGAGATCGAAAATCAGTGCCTAGAAAACTATTAATAGACCAATAGTATGTTATAGATGCCTGACATAGGCGATGACAGAAAATACGAAGAATAAAGTCTTTGAAAGTAAAGTCCTAAGGAAGATATTTGGACCTAGTAACACTAAAAAGAAGTATGGAGATCCAGGTCCAACCATGAACTGTTCAAAAAGGCACCGATCTCAAAATTCGTTAAATTTCAAAGACTTCGGTGGACTGGTTATGTAGTGAGAAAGGATGTTAAAAGATTGCCTAAAATTGCCCTAGCTAGTAAAATGCAGGGCGCAAGATCAATAGGAGGCCACGGAAAAGGTAATAGGATGAACTTCGGCGCGAGACCGGCAAGGTTGGAGGCATAGTTTGGAGAAGGCTGAAGCCTTGGTTTCCTCGAAAGCGGTACTGGCAAATTACGACCGCAATATTGCGATGACTGACGTCAGATTGCGGTGGAAAAATCAGGTTCCTTTATTGCGGCAATGAAATGTGTAAACTCAGAAAGCGTCGTCTGTACTGTTTTGCGTTGAAAACTAGCGAAAATAGAGGACCTCGATGTTGCTCTTTTAGTATTGCTAGATGGCGAGGAATTAGAGAAAGAAAATGATAGAAGAAGCGAATCTGACCTTTTTAAAAATAGAACTGTAGAGGGTGCATACCAACTTTTGATTTGTTGCCATTTACATACTAACGAAAATAAGTTCAGAGAATATTTTCGGTTGACGCCGGTCTTATTTGATTGCGTCCTAGGATATATAAAAGACTATCTTTGTGCAATACCAACAAACCGTGTTCCAAATCCATTGACTCCTGAGCAGAAATTATGTCTCTTTTTAAGGTATGTATTTCCATTTCTATTGACTACATCAAACACAAAAGTAACACATAGTCTTAAATATACTTTTATTTTAAAGAAATGTATATTTATTTGATAAATTTACATACAAGTATTTATAAAGTATTTAAGGCCAGTAGCGGATGGTCCCATTGCAGTTACATCATCGGTTTATAATGTTTGATGTAGAGCTACCTGCTGATGATGGTCTATACTCACAGTCAGAACTTGTCAATGATGATAATTGTTTAATTTCTGCATTTCCTACTAAATTTCCAATTTGCATTCGAAGTCTAGCCTGAACTACTTTTGGCAACTGTTTAGTTATTTTTGCCATTGATGCAAAGAGTAAATCATTTTCATCTTGCTTTCAATATTTTTTAGATCTTGTCTTTCGGCTAATTGTTTTAATATTTTCAAACGTTCATCTGCAGATGTGGATGTAGTTTGCGATGGATATTTGCATTTATTAACTCTTGGAGTTTTTACAATTTCAGCTTCGGTTTCTTGGATATTTAAAATGTTGTTGCTAGTTTCATCTGCGGTAATAAGTAGTTCAGACGGTTGTTGCTCCATGTAGTCGTCTTCATTTCTACAATGAGCTGTGCTATTTTCTACACTCTGTTGAGATTCAGACTGCTCTATATTGCTGAGAGTACTAAAAATAAAATAAAAATATTTTATTATCAGTAACATAAGGTAATATAAATTTACCTTCTCTTGGCCGAAGAGATACTATCTAAGAATGATAGCTGGACCGATGTTTTCTTCGCTGCTTCCTCAGATGAACCAGTGCTTGCCTCGTCTTTTTATGTAATAATCTCTTACATATCTTCAAGTCTTGCTGCAATCATTGTCTAAAAATATAAAAACAAAAACAATGAGTTAGGTGTCATGAATTACTAGATGTTATTTTTTTAGGTTTTTGGCTACAGGAGAATCTTTTAGATCGTTGGCGTTTCAGTTTAGAATATTTCATTCATGGATCAGAATAATAATAAGGCAAGCTGCTGAATCCATTGTTACAAGAATGCTCACTTTGGTAATGCCACAACCAACAGAGGAATTGTTCAAACCAATATCTAGGAAATATAGATCTCTTTGGGATTTTCCGAATTGTGTTGGAACAATTGATGGTAAAAACATTCGAATAAAGGCTCCAAAAAATAGTGGTTCCAATTTTTTCAATTATAAGGAATTTTATTCAGTGGTTATGTTGGCAATTGTAGATGTAGATAATAGATTTGTTGCACTAGTCATAGAATCGTATGGGAGAGAAGGAGATGCATGTAAACTCATTACAATTAACGTAATTTTAATTTTTCTAATAAAACATATTTCATTTTAGGCATATATTCAAAAAGCAGATTTGGACAAAAGATTCTGCAAAAAAAAATTTCATATTCCATCGCCACAACCACTGCCTGGTATGAATATCCTGGTACCTCATGTTATTCTCGGGGATGAGGCATTTGCTCTTCATGAATCAATCAGTGAATGATAAAACTAAAGCAATATACAGGGTGGTCCTTAAGTAATTGTACAAAAAGAAGCAGTAGATTCTACACTTTAAAATATTACGATTTAAGCCAAATTGCTTTAATAACATGTTGATATTAAGAAAGATACAGGGTGTTAAAGTGCAAAATTAAAATTTTATTTTTCGCTATAACTTGCATGTTTGTAAACATTTATGTATAAAAATTTACAACTGGGTACTTTTAAATACGAGAAATTATAATTTGATGCACACTTTGATGTAACTGATAGAGGGCGCCACTTATGCCACATATGTTGTATAAATTTGCACTTAACTTTTTTGCTCTTTAAGCTCCTTGTATTTCGGATAAAAAATATTAAAGATACATTATTTTAACAAAAATAAGGTATACTTGTTAATAACTTCAAAACTCAACAGTTTTCGAGATAATCGCATTTTAAAAATCAGCTGCATAATTCTGATATAAGGCAATTACTCCAGGCAGCGAAGAAAAAATAGACAAAAACATTAATACTTCTGAATTTTGGTATAAAATACCTTTAACTAAAGCTAATAGTTTACGAAATATTAATTAAAATATATATATCAGCAGGATAATTAATAATAGGATTTGGCAAAATAACAGAATAATAGGATTTTACATCAAACATTTTACGTTTTATGTTCAAATAAAGTTATAATCAAAACATTTTGTTTACAAACCAAATTAAGAAATAGTTAAACTAAATAACAAAACTTTTTGTCAAAGTAAGTGTTCGACATGTCCACCATTTTCTTTAATTCATTTGTCAATATATTCCATATAAGATCGTCTCATATTAAATAACATCATTGGTTCTAAAGAAACTGCTGCAGTATTTATTTCTTCCCATAGTTGGTTGCGAATGTTTATGACACACGTTGTTTTAATGCGCCCCATACACCAAAATCAAGCGGATTAAATTCGAGGCTACGTGGTGGCTATAATGTATAATGGATGAATATATCGATGACATTACTTATTTATATAATTACATTACAGCTTACGAGTAACTTTAATTACATCTCGAACAAATGGACTATTATGATTTACTAACGAACTAATATTATGCAGAACTAAATTGCCTGTGTATTTACTATATTTATAACAATATTGGTTATTAGGACAACGATGATGTTTTTGTAAAAATACTGAGTCTTTCAGGTTAGATTTGTAGCAAAAATATTATGAAACAGGACACATATGTGTTATTCAATACCTGTGCTCTAGTTTCTATTTCTCCTAATAAAAATGGGTAAACAATTTGGTAATGAACAATAAGTATTCTTTTTGGATTTTTTTTTTAAAATTAAATAAGTATATCAATATCTCATCATATTGCCAAGGAATATGACTACCAGGACCAATCCAACGTTCAGAAAAGTTGTATTTAAGTATGTTCTAACTGCCTTCTCTCTAGAATGTGGTGGTGTACCATCTTGCATAAACTACATATTTTGGGTTTTAGCATTTTACAATAGAAAAAAGTAATACAACGCAATTATAGAAACTTAAGAAGCGATAGCAAAGGGAAATTGTAAACATGATGACGGCCAACGTCTGAATAAGGACACGGCACCTAAAGAAGAAGATGAAATATCTTTTGTCTAATAAGACATTATTATATTTGACTTGTTTTAATAAGAATAAACTATGAATTATGCTTATCTACAGGTATTCAGTGCTTTACCGCACAAATATCAAACTAAGATTATTGTGCAGCTGCCTTATAAAATGCATTTATCTCGAAAACGGTTGAATTTTTAGGTTAATAAAAAGTATACCTTTTCTTTGTAAAAATAATGTATCTTTAATATTTTTTAACGCAAATAGAGCTAACTTAAAGAGCAAAAAAGTTAAGCGCAAATTTATGCCACACATGTGGCATATGTGGCGCCCTTTATTAGATACATTAAAGTAAGTATAAAATTTTGATTTATACTACTCAATAGCATTCAACTCTAAATTTTTGTCCAAAAATATTTACAAACGTAAAAGTTATAGCAAAAAATAAAATTTTACATTTCCTCTTTAACACCCTGTATCTTTCTTAATATCAATATTTCATTAAGGCAAGTTGGCTTAAATCGTAATATTTTAAAGTGAAGAATCTACAGCTTCTGTTTGTACAATTACTTAAGGACCACCCTGTATAACTACCGACTTTCTCGAGCTCGTAGGACAACTGAAAACGCCTGGCACTCTTTGTGCATTTTTTCGAATATTTTTTCAGCCAATTGCTACGCATCTTGAAACCACGGATAAACTAATAATGTGTGCCTGTATCTTATATAATCTTTTGCGAAAATCAAACATACTTCCGACATCAAGTAATAGTAGAGATAAATACCCACTATCTACAGAAAATTTATTTTCACTAATTCAAAACAACGTACGGGGGGCAAATATAGCAGTCCCAATTCGTGAGACATTTAGAACGTATTGTAATGGACCCCGTGCTGTAGCATGGCAGGAACAACATTATTGAGAAAATGAATGAATTACAGCAATGTAAAATATTATAAAAAAATATTTTTGATATTACTTAGAATTTCTGTTATTGTATTACCTGTTATTTGAAGTATCTGGGCTATATTTCCATAAACTCTGTTTTAGTTGGGTTTTCCTGCAATCTTTACATTAAACATTATACAAAAATTCATGGTTTCTAACAAAATCTATTAACATTTCGTCCTGCTCACTTGTCCATTTAGTGTGTTTTAGTCCAGAACACATTACGCTAAAAAAACACTTTTAAATAACGTTAACTTTAGAAGATAAAACATATAGGTATACCTATTTTATCAGTTGAAAGTTATTACAATATAAAAACACAAACGAATCACCACACTTCACCACCGCAATAAACCGTTAATAAAATGTTTCTCGCCGCATTGGCTACCGCATTCAATATGCCGGCACCGTCATATTGCGTTGCGGTGGCTTCCAACGCTTCCTTGATAACCATTGCTATCATTGTGTATGGTACAGTTTTCTATGACGTCATTCACCGCAATATTGCGTTCGCAATTTGGCGATACCGCATTCGAGGAAACCAGAGCTTAAGGCTCGATTTGAGCTGTAGTGCCATTGGAGGGAGAGGATAAAAGTTTAAAAATCGAAATTAACTCTACTTATTATAAATCAAGCAGGCTTATGAATATTGTTATAAACTTGGTGGGTAATATATTCTTTAAAAACATTTCCCCCTTATTTTTTGCGCCACTGCACTGGAGAAAATATGTTTTTACTATTTTTTTACTGTTTATATTTGAATAAAAACATTAATTATTTTTATCGAAATAAAATAAATGTTATTACAGATGTTACATTTGTAATATTTCTATATTATAATATGATTTTGAAAACATTTACTTGTGGCTTGTTTTACACTGAATACTTTTTATTTTGAGAATAAATCACAAAGATTGTAATTAAAATTTCATGTTTTTTAATTGAATTTTTTTTTTCAAAAAAATCTAATTATAAAAATTTGGGTAACTTGTAGAATATATTTTTTTGTTAATTGGTTGTAAATGAATTATTGACAATTTAGATCAGCGTTTCTCAAACTGTGCTCCACAAAGCACCGAGTGCTCCGCGAAGCATTTACAGGTGCTCCGCTATATGGCGATAAAAAAACGGTTAAACATTGGAAAAAAGCTCCGCTATATCGATGGCTCAAAGCAATAGTGAGATATTATGTCAAATTCAAATTACAAGATGATGATAATAATTAAAGTGTGCAGTGGTATTAAAAATCAGAAATAGGTGACCAAAAACTTATTTTTATTGGATATTAATCTTTCATATACCTGCGATCACTGTCTTATCACCTTGATAAGAACAGAACAATATGCTAAATAAAGCATTTCAAGATCTCGAAGTCTAATTTTACGTCCACATATAGAGATATATTTTTTCGGTGCATCTCTCTTTTCTACAAATACAGTAAGTACACAAAACTCCGAACTACGTGCTTTTACAAATTGTAAACAATTACCAAAGTGCCGCTAAACCAGTGAGAAGCCTACTATAACCCCGATTTTTTTGAGAGTTTATATATTTATGCATGCCTCGCCATTACATATAAGGCACAGGCCCTACTGTAGAAAATCTCGAGGCTCGTGCTCCTGCCTAAATTCAAGGCAGGAAAATATTGTCCTATTTGCCTTCTTCCTTGTATCGAAAAGCTGTATGAGAGAATGCTACGTTCGCGTATCGAGGAGGTGATCGTGATGTCTGGAGGCCTGTCTCCGAGACAATATGGTCTCTGCCAGGATAAAAGTACAGTGGATGCGGTGACCGATGTGCTCCGGGCGGCACGGGGAGTTGAGGCTGATCATCGATGGGTCGTCCTGATTCTCTTTGACGTCCGAAATGCTTTTAATACATTGCAGTGGGGTCACGTAATGGGCTCTTTGGAAGCAAGGAACTGTCCTGGGTGTCTCAGGAATGTGGTCGCTGATTACCTTTCCGAGAGGAAGATTGTGGTGGAAAATGGTGTGATGGTGGATGTAACGGCTGGGGTCCCGCAGGGCTCCGTCCTGGGTCCGACGTTGTGGAACCTAGCATACGACGGGGTCTTAAACTGCGAATATGAGGAGGGTGTGACCCCCTTCGCATTCGCGGGCGACCTTGCTATGCTGGTGGCGGCACGGGACAGGGAGGAACTCTTGCTTCGGATTACGCGTGCGTGTGTACTAGTTGAGGATTGGATGAGTGAGCATGATCTTTCTCTCGCGGAGGATAAGACGGAGGCTGTAGTATTCAGAGGCTATAGAAAGAGAGATAATGTGGAATTTGAGTGCGCGGGAGCGAGAGTGGCGCCCAAAAAGTACGTTAAGTATCTGGGAGTTACTCTCCACCAGGGTGGGAGTTGGGAGGAACATCTGAGGGGGGTGACCCGCAGAGCTATTCAGAGAATGGCTGCGCTGGGGAGGATAATGCCTAATATCAGTGGTCCCAAATCCGAAAGGGAGAAGGGCGCTCCATGGTGTTGTGCAGTCTGTCGTCCTCTACGCGGCCCCAGTCTGGAGTGAGGCGGTAGAAATACCAACTTACAAGAGGCTCATCGCACGCGTGGACAGAACTATTCTTCTGCGGGTAGCATGTGCCTACAGAACTGTGTCAGCTGCCGCACTGTGGGTTATCAACGGCTGTGTTCCTTTACATGTGCTGGTAGGTGAAAGGGCAAGGATTCACAGTCATAGGGGGCGGAACATTGGAGAGAGACAAATGAATGAGATAAGACTCGCCGAGAGATTAGTCTCAATTGGTCAGTGGCAACAGGAGTGGGAGGCACCACGTTAAGTGGCGGAGTGGACGAAGTCACTAATCCCGAACCTTCGAAGCTGGGTGGACTGTGGGCATAGGCATCTGGATTATTATCTAACGCAAATGCTCACAGGCCATGGCGGCTTCCGCAGCTACCTTTTCAGGTTTAGGAGGGCTCAGTCCGATCAGTGCCTTTACTGTGGTTTTTCGGATACTGTGACACACACGATGTTGAAATGTGAGCGTTGGACGGATGAAAGAGAGAAGTTTGTAAGAGAGTGTAACTGCAGAATGTTTGATTCCGTGAGAGAAATGGTGGAGAAAATAATGACGGATGAGTGGTGGTGGACACAGATCCACAAATTTATCAGGGAGCTGCTCTCTTCAAAAGAACGAGAGGAGAGGGAACTCGCAACAGAATTCTAAAACAAGCGAGTAGCACCTTGGTGGGGTTCGGACTGTCGCAGGCCGAAATAAGAGCAAATGAGAGACAAGACGACGCGAGAGAGATGGCAGCCTCGTTAAGGCAGGGGTTGAAAGTCCTTGGTGGTTCGTATGGGTGTAGTTTCCTCGATTAATGTGTCGGAGAAAGAATGGGAATCGGGCGATAGCAGGGCATCAGGAGAGATGTTTGCCTTAACCGGCCCTTCCATCCTGATGTCTGGTGTGACAGAGGAGAGGTTTTTAGTTGGACGCCGACCGTCTCGGAGTGGTGACGGGACGAGATGTCAAAGGTCTAAATTCCTTGGGAATCTCGCCCTGGCACAGCTTCGCTAGGGTATTAGGAACCCAAAACTACCTGTGTGAGTCACAGGTGTCTGTATGCAGATTTTCCTTCTTCTCTTTAAAGATGTAAAAAAAGCCCTACTGTAGAACATGCTAATGGCGTATATGTCACGGCGTGGGCGCTGAAAGTGTTAAAATATGGATATTGTAATTATCCAGAACCAGATTTGGATGATACAATTTTTCAATTGCAGTGTTGAAGCGATTACTGATGTGGAAATACTCCGCCAGGCTGAAGAATCTGTGAAAGAGTTAGTGACGCCAAATGCGCCAGAAGTGTTCAACGAACTGCCTTCTTCTTCTGTGAATATCAGTTCGACAGGAAAAAAATCGGTAAAAACGAAATACAATAATTCCTACTTAGAAATTGGATTTGCTGTTACCGGTGACAACAAACCACAGTGCGTAATTTGCGGCAAAGATGTTGCCAAATAAGTCAATGTTTCCAGCCAAAATGCGTCGTCATTTTGAAAAGGTGCATCCAGAATGTAATGGAAAACCCACTGATTTCTTTAGAAGGAGGAATCACGGCAAACTGACACATGCCCAAAAAAATATAACCTACCATTCAAAAACAGTTAACGAAAATGGCGTCCTACTTAGTCAGTTACCGCGTTGCTCAAGCAGGTGAAGCTCACACCATGGCGGAAAACCTCATAAAGCAGTACGTCAAGAACATAAATAATTAAATCTATGTTGGACGATAAAGCCAAGAAACTAGTAAGCACGGTACCTTTGTCAAATAATATAATCTCACGCCGCATTGGAGACTCAGTAAAGGATGTGAAATCTACCTTACTTTCTCGAATAAAATCTACCAAGTTTTCACTACAGTTAGATGAGTCAACAGATGTAGCTGGGTTAGCAATTTTAATAGCATTTGTGCGGTACCAGCACTTGAAGTCTTTTCACTTTTTTGCAAACCATTGACAACTAATACAACTGGTGCCGAATTTTTCAAGTTAATAGAAAGCTTTTTCACAGAAAATAGCATTCACTGGGATAACTGGGTCGATGTGTCTACATACGACGTGAAGGTGATGACTGGAAAAACGTCGGGCGTCATTTCAAGAATAAAGGAAAAAGCCAAGGAATGCATTAGTAGCCACTGTATCATCCACCGCCATAGCCCCGCTGTGAAAAAAATGTCGCCTTCTTTAAAAGTAGTCTTGGACGAAACCGTGAAGATAATTAATTTTATCAAATCACGACCACTGAATACAAGGCTGTTTAGAGTGATGTGCGATGGCATGGGCAGTATACATCCGTCTTTACTTCTTCATATGGAAGTAAGATGGCTTTCTCGCGGCAAATGTTTAGCTAGGCTCTTTGAAATGAGAGCTGAAGTTGGAACCATCCTAATTGACAGCAATTTTGCCTTGGGTAATAGATTGTGTAACGAGCATTGGTTAATTAAATTGGCATATTTAATAGATATTTTTAACAAGGTCAATGAAGTTAGTCTCTCACTCCAGGGAAAGACAATAAGGGTAATGATAAAATAATAAAGCGTAAATAAAGCGTATAGGAAGAAATTAATTTTTTGGGCAGAATCGGTGAAAAATAAAAATCTGGATAGCTTTCCACTAATCACAGAATCGGAAGAACTGGAATCGGACATACCTGAAGCTGTCTTGAACGAGTTCCACACTCATCTGCTAAATGTACTTGAAAACTTCCATAATTATTTTCCTGAGGAATTTCACGACTAAATTAAAGAAAACTTCTGAGTTGCAGATCCATACCTTGCAATATTAAAAAAAAAACAGCTTCCTTAACATCTCAGTAATGAATGCTGATAGATTTGACATCGGATTAGAAAGACATTACGTTTTTTGTTTTAGAAATAGGATCTGTGTGTTCATTTTTGTTTTTCGTTATATGTAATCAAGTTTCTTCCCCCCCCCGTCCCCCAATTATTATCTCTTATTCTATGTAGGTTTCAGGTGCAATATGGTAAGTGCTCCCTACGTGCCCTTGATAGAGGTATGTGCGCTTGATGCAGGTTTGAAAGAACTTTCTGTAAGGATTTCAAATATTCTGAGTTAATTCTGAGTACCACTAAATATATTGACTTTTTTTGTTAAAAAACTATTTTAAAATTAAAATCGACTTTAAAACTAACTAAAAAGCTAAAATTAACTTTTGGATATTTTGAAGTCGGTTCCAAGCTCTAGCCTCTTTAACCCCCTCATTAAAACTTGAAACTAACTCCCAAGCATTCAAAAGTTATTAAAAGCTTTTTAGTTTATTTTAAAGCCTGTCTTACTGGAGTTAGACAGGCAGGTTAGAACATAGCTATAGACTATGTTCTCTCCAAACTAGACTCCGACACAAGAGTCTAGAATACGCGGACGATATCTGTCTATTAGGTCAAAGGTTCCAAGATCTGGCTTACCAATTGGAAACACTTTCCACTGAAGCCAATAAAATAGGTTTGAAAATCAATATTAGTAAAACCAAGTCCATGAGAATAAATGCAAGGAACAACACGCTATTTACTATCGACAATATCCAGATTGAAAATGTGGAAAACTTTACGTATCTTGGAAGTGTCATAACAGAAAACGGAGGTACAGAAGACGATATTCGTATGAGGATATGAAAAGCTCAACAAGCTTTCAGCACGCTCAACCCTGTTTGGAGATCTGGCGAGTATACTACAAGGACAAAGATCCGAATATTCCGATCAAATGTCATGTCTGTTCTACTCTACGGATGTGAAACCTGGAAAGTGACAAACACCCTCACAGACAAACTGCAGGTCTTTGTTAACAAATGTCTACGAAGAATTGTTCGTATATTCTGGCCTAACACCATCAGAAACGACGATCTGCTACACCTGACCGAACAAAAGAGGGTACAAAATGAAATTAAGTCCAGAAAGTGGGGTTGGATCGGTCACACACTCCGAAAAAATATCGCAAAGTATCGCAAAGACTGCCCTAGAGTGGAATCCCCAAGGGAAAAGACAAAGAGGTCGCCCAGTAAAAACTTGGAGAAGATCCATCATGGACGAGATAAGAGGCCAAGGAAAGTCTTGGAATGAGGTGAAGGCCTTAGCGCAAAATAGAACCCGATGGCGCGTTTTCACTGAAGCTCTATGCTCCACTTAGGAGTTCAAGAACCTTATATATATAAAGCCTGTCTTATTTTTTATATATTTTTATATGTATGCTCACATCTTTGCTCACATTTTGAACCTTGGTGTACAAGATCTATTAAAGATCTTAGCATTACACAGTGAAACTGACAATAACAGACAAGAACAGCAGTATAAAGCGTATGAAGACGAAAGTGAAGAAGATAAAGAATATGCGCCTGTTGCTGACTCACGTACAGCTATGACAAAATTACGCTGTTTTTCCAGTAAAATAAAAAGTGAGATATTGAAGAGGAAGCTTCAGTCTGCTTGTGAAGCAGCTAACGTGCCATCAAATTATTACAAATGTTATTGTGTACTGTTCTGTAATTTAATTTGTGTTGCAATTTTATTTATATAAATGGTATAATCGATAAACTGTATTACTTTGCATTAATTCTTGGTCAAAAAACTTAATATAAAGTAACAGTAATGTCAAAGCTTTGTATTTTTTTTTATTTTTTTATTTTATTTTGCTCGATAAAATTGATAACATTTCTAATTGATCGTAAAACAATTATATGGGAAACCTAATCATTCTGAAGTGGATAAAAAGCTCATTCTGGGTTTTCAAGCAGTTCGAGACAAGGCCTAAGGCTCAGACGTTGGACATGACATTATGGGGAAGCAAATTAAAACAGAACGTCTGCGCAAATTTAATGAACTCTATAAAGAATATCTATAGAGAAAAAAAAAGAGAAAAAAAAAGAAAAAAAAAGAAAAAAAAAAGAGAAAAATAGAGAAAAAAAATAGACAGCCGAGATATTCGAATTATATGCAACCTATATTGGAATCAAACAGCAAATGTGAAGGTTGAGGGTAGGCTAACAGAAGAAATTCAAATCCGTCGAGGAGTCCGGCAGGGATGCATCTTGTCGCCACTTTTATTTAATCTGTATAGTGAAGCTATTTGTGAACAAGCACTCGAGGAAGAAGATCTTGGTCTGATAATAAATGGTGAGACGATCAACATAATAAGGTATGCTGACGATACGGTTCTCCTAACGGGAACGCTAGTAGAACTACAACATCTCGTTCAAAGTCTCAATATATACTGTAACAGTTACGGCTTGAAAATTAATTTGAAAAAAACTAAATTTATGGTAATCACGAAATCAAAGAACATCAGAGCTAATCTTGTAATAGACAATATAACGATTGAGCGTGTGTCCTGTTATAAATATCTAGGTGCTTGGATCACAGACGATACTGATCAAACAAAAGAGATTAGATGTAGAATAGAAATCGCTAGATCAGTCTTTAATAGAATGCGCAAACTCTTTTGCAATCGTGATATCAACATAAAGTTACGAATACGAATGCTGCGGTGTTATGTCTTTTCTACCCTGTTGTATGGAGTAGAGGCTTGGACACTAAAACAGTTGACCACAAAAAACATCGAAGCTTTCAAGATGTGGTGCTATAGGCGCATTCTCAGAATATCATGGATGGACCGCATCACTAACACGCAAGTACTCCAAACTTTAGACAAAAGATGCGAAATTCTAAATGAGATAAAAACTAGAAAGATGGAATACTTGGGGCACATTGTGAGAGGTGAAAAGTACGAACTTTTAAGAAATATCATGCAGGGCAAAATTAAGGGCAAAAGAAGTGTGGGAAGAAGAAAAATATCGTGGCTTCGTAATCTACGTGAATGGTTCGGGTGTAGTTCGATTGAACTTTTTAGGCGCGCTGCTAACAAAGTCGCAGTGGCCATGATGATTTCCAATCTCCGCTAGGAGTGGCACGAGAAGAAGAATAAAGAATATAAAACTTTACACTCAGTGTATAAATCTCTAGAATCACCAAGACATGAAAAGAAAGTATGTGAATGTGATGAAGGTGAAAACTGAATAGACTTTGGGAAACTGTATGCATGCCCCTCCACTTCATCTGGATCTTAACATCAAGGCTTAGTTATTAACGAGTTGGAGGAGTACCTAAGTAAACCCAGAGCCGCCAGCTCAGAAGACATTTTAGAGTGGTAAAGGATGCATGAGACAGAATATCCCACTTTATCGAAGAAGCTCCGTGATTTTCTTTTAATACCTTCAACCTGCTGAGAGATTATTTTTTAAAGCCTCATTGGTAATTAGAAAACATAGAAATAGGTTAAGTGATGAGTCAGCCAGATAATTACTTTGTACTACTTCTTGGTCAAAGGAATTAATATAAGTAACAGTAATGTCAAAAGTTATTGTGTACTGTTCTGTAATTTAATTTGTGTTGCAATTTTATTTATATAAATGGTATAATCAGTAAACTGTATTACTTTGCATTAATTCTTGGTCAAAAAACTTAATATAAAGTAACAGTAATGTCAAAGCTTTGTATTTTTTTTAATTTTTTTTAATAAATGTTAAATTGTATAATTCTTTTATTCCATTTCATATAAGATGACACTCCATCAATCTCTTTCTAAACAGATAATGTTCTTTAAAAACAGTCAAGTTGATGCCATTAATTTGGTACATTGGTAATTTGGACATGGTAGATCGCTAAGTTAGTTAGAGCATAGGCACGGATCGCTTAGATCATGAGTTTAAACCTCACTTGGTGTCAGTTGTTTAGACATTTATTAATTTGGTTGGTCTTTATTATGGCTATGTTATTGCACTTTTACAGTGCAAATTTCGACTGCACTGTAAAAAGGAATGTCCACGCACAGGAAAGTAGTGATTTTATCGAACCGTCTAGTTGAAACCCACATGACCATGAACCGTATCAGGGTATTGTTTCTGCTCTATCCTCCACAAGCGTCACTAAAGACATAAAGTTCTTTTATAGCGGAATCCAAATTCTCGATTGTTATTCAAAGTAGGATACAGACATCATCAGGTCCTCTTTAGCTTCTCCTTCGTGGTACGTGTAAAAATCTTCACAATTTGTTTTCAAATCGTGGACACAAAACACGCCAAGCCATAGTTTCCTTAGATAGAACATTTCCTACACTGGTATTTTTAAAGGCAGAAGGGTTTTGCATGTAGTCTTTCTTGACATAATGTTGATCCTTCTTACTGCTTCATGTAAAACTTTTTAGCTCGTCTTAGAAGCACCATTTTTTCTTCAACTGCTACACGCATAGCGTTTTCATTCAGCTTCGACTTGTTATTTTAGCCTCAAGTTCTTGGCAAGGTGGTCATATTGTCCGTACTTTCTGCTTCACTATCACTAAGCTCGCATTTATCGTCACTATTGACACTTTCTTCTAAAATTCTACGTAATTTCTCTTCAGTATAATATTTACGTTGCGCCATTTTCTCCGAAATACACACATACGTGAAGCAAAGCAAAGTAAAGACTAACAGTAATCAGTAATCTAAAAATAAAATATTGTTTATGTATTTAGCTGGCCGATGACAGGATATGATTTCAATACATAGCAGGCCGTGTGGGGTAACGAAGGTACCCCAAGTAATTAATTTCAATTTTAGTAGAAAATTAAAATTAAATCTAATAATTTTTATAAAAAGGATTTAGTAATGTATTTTCTAAAATTACCTGGAGGAACAAAAAAATAAAAATATTTAAAAAAGTTATAATAACAAAACCGCATCTGGTGTACCTAAAATACCCCGCACAGTCACGGAAAGGTTAAACAGAATATGAGCAAAACAATACCTTTGGCTTAGTCGTTTTGAGACTGAAAATGGTGGAGTTAAGTTTGCACCCATCTTTAAATTACCCGTTGTTTAAAGCAGCTTGTTAAAGCTACCTTAAAACAAATATTTAATCAGCGTCTAAGCTCAAATCCAGCTGTAAAATCATTTAGCTTTTGACGCTAATTTCTACACTTTGACCTACTGGATTTTTTGTATATCTATGAAATAAACCCTTGTTTTCATTCATTTGAGATATTTTTTCCTTTTAGTCATATCGTAAATATACACGGTTACTACGAGTAGTATTTTAAATACTTGTGCAGAAGCTACCTTAAAATATATGATAGTAAAATGCCCTTTGAAGGAAATGTGTATGGTTAGAGAAAGGCGACGAGAGATGGATATCGTGTGAATAAATCTAGAGATGTCGCTTAGGAAATTCGTGACGGACTTCTTCAAAGCCGAAACAAAAAATATTCTTATTACCAAAATAGTAGCTAATCTTTGGTAATGGGTAGTAACCAAAAGAATGTTTTATCTACATTTATTACTATAATCCAGTTGGTGAAAAGACAGAATAGGTAAAGCATTTGACAGAGTCGGGCAATAAGGACTCCTCTATAAAATGAGCAATCTGGGTTACAGCGAGGCGATGACATGGCTTCTTGCGTCATACCCAGCCAATAGAACGTTCAGAGTGGATCTCAATATGTGGTCACTGAAGATACGGTACTACAAGAAGAAGAAAACCGCAAATTTTGTAGCCTATGCTTTTACAATTGTTCTCCATGAAAGTTTTCCAGCACCATCCTCAATATATCATCTTAAAAGCAATAAAATTTTATTTTAAAAGTTTATTAAAAATCCAGCCTAATGCTCCATAGATTATAGTACAGTATTGCCTACTAATGGCCTTTAGTTTTTTGATCTCACTTTTTAAAGTTTACATCTCTATTTCCCTTTTAACTTTTATTTTATTGCAATCTAATGCAATAATAATTTTACCTTCTAACTTATGTGATAATTTATCAGGTATACATTAATTAGGAGAGTTATACCGGACTATGATAAAACCTTGAAATCTCCGATCCATCAGTATATCTTGTTCGCTATGAACTAAATTTTTAGTTTTCTCTGGTGACTTTGAAATATTAGTTATTATAAATACTATGATTTCCATAAGATTTACGAAAGGCGTTATTCTTTACGTCCTTGGGTTGTGGTTAACTGATTTTACATTAAATGCAGGAGTAGTCAGCATGAATACGGAACCAGGTAAGTTCCTCTTTAATGAAAATTGAGCTGTTACTACTATTAATATACAACTATTCATGGTCAATCATGTGAGCGTCTATCTGAGGTACTATCGCAATAACATATAATTTTTTGTATGTTACGTTTCTACAATGACTTGTAAATCATATATTTGCACTAATTAATTTTAACATTTTGTTGAGTTGATTACTTATACACGGTGACAAATTTTGTCATCATTTTTTGGAATTTGCAAAGTCCAACGATCTACTTCAGGAGTTTATTTCAAATTGAAAATAATGTATTCAAGATTCTCGTTTATAAAATAGTTCTTGTGACAATGAATAACACGAGATGGTCCAATAGGTCTAATATTTGCGCGATGTTACCGTGAATATTTCGACTTATAAGGCCACAGCGAAGTAATTCCAAGTTACATAAATATTTTTAAGATTCTCTATGTGACTTTAATATCTTTCACATAATTCCAAGAAACTATCCAAGTCCTTGAGATCTGATATCAGACTACTTCTCAGAGAAGCTTTCAATAAAAAAATTTAATCTAGCATTTATCTAAATATATATCTAGATTTATAGATAAATAGTAAATAGTAATTCTTACATTTACATTATACCCACGCAAATACAATAAAAAAAATTAGAAGATAGAACTTCATGTTTTATACAGCTTTTGCTCGGTGTATGGTAAAGAAGCATTCAACACAATAATGTTTTTTACAAAGTATATACATTGCCATTTACTTCACGCACTTTTATTTGTTTGTAACTTTTCAGCCGTCAGAATTTTTCAAATTTTCGTAACAAACAACATATCTCAATCTTGAATTAGTTTGCTCCAAAGCATGATTTTCGGTGTTACCTTCGGGTTTATGTTCATCTATATCGTCTGTTCCAATGGGTAATAACGAATAACACAGTTTTTCTTTGAAATAGGTTATGGACAATTTTTCTTGTGTAACTTCCTTGTAGACCAAGAAAGCGTTTACAACTGCAGACCCCAATAATAATTCGGTGACAAGCTTTCTGTACCATTTTGTTCCTCTGCGTAGACAGTGAGAATATGCTTTTATTTGGTCAGACAGGTCAATGTAAGATTTAGCTCCGTTATAATTGATTATTGCTTTGGGTTTTTCTACTGCACCACCTCTTTGCAATACTTCTTTTGGATTATCTCTATGAAGAGTGCTGAGCATAAGCTGATTCCTCTTGTCACGCCATTTATACATATATTATATATGACCATACGTAATTCCGATATCACTTTCTCTGGCATATATTTCTCTTGGTTTAAATTTTTTTTGGCTCACCTCTTTAGGATTATATTTTCAGTTGCTACGGAGGGTGCCCACCAGATGTGTCTTTCGTTCTAATAATTTGGTTGCCAAGAAAACACTTGTATAATAATTATCCGTATACAGTTCTCTACCAGAATCCAGAAGATCGTCCATTAGAGTAAACACTACATTCGAAGATGCTTGACCGCCATTTTCGGTATCCGCTCCACAATAAACTCGAAGATTATAAGTGTGCCCTCCTTTCGTACACAACTTGTAGTTTTATACTGAACTTGTGCCTTTTATTTTTTATGTATTGCCTAAATCGTAGTAGACCACGAAATGGTACCGTGGTCTCGTCTAGCACACTTTTTTACCAGGCGTTAACACTTTTTAAAAGTTTTTTAAAAGAACTGTAAGGAGGGGAGTAATTTTGCGAAGTCTATCGTCTGCAAAAGCATTATTATTATTATCGCTAAAATGCCACTTACTTAGCAATAACTCAAAACGGTTCCTCGACATAAGACAACTGATTTCATTTTGATATAATAATGATTTTTTCCAATACGATCGTATAGTCGGCAATTTATCCATAAAAGGATACCAATAAACCTTTCCATTTCCACATGATCAATTGAAGTCCACTTTTTGATTCGCGATTTTTGTGTCAGTTCTTCTTTCGCCAAACACTGCTCGCCATAGAGATTTATTTCGTTAACCATGAGAGTGATCACTTCGTCACAAACAAATAACTTAAAAAAACTATAGGGATCCCTAATTATATAATCTTCATAGATTTGAGCTTTAACTCCTGTATCTTTTCCATCAAAGTCGAAATTCTTAAAAGATGATCCGTCAACAGGGTTCCATTATAAGTTATTTAAGTCAATTAGGTCATCTTAATGATTACTTCTATTTTCTGGGTCTCCAAATCTCCAACATCATTAGAGTCAGATAAACTATTTGATTTGCTTGAAGATGCTCCGGAATCCATTATAACATTTACTTCTTGACATACTTTACGTTTTTTTAGGACAAAAACTTCACTAACATCTCTATTTTCATCTTCCGAGTCACTCGAAGCTTGCGAACTAGGAGAGTAAGCATCAGATGAATAAACATCACCTATTATTACAGAATCACTTTCCTCATCCGACATTAGTTCATCCCACAACTGTAAAATGCGTATCTGCCATTTTTCGTAATCTCCCATTGTGCGTACACCTTATTTACATTTACTTTACCACACTGCTATTCTCGAAAACTCTGTTCATCTAAGGAGCTAAGGACCAATAGACTGGCTTGCATGAGTCGCTTGATTCTCGAGACGGTTACTTTGTACTTGAAAACCAGGCAGTGCCATGGCACCACGTATGTACCACATGGGTCCGTAGAAGCAATATAAATTCTTTGGGCCGCGTGGCACAAACCTTAGGACACAAAAAAATCTTTCATAATTCACAAAAAAAAAGACAGATACCCAAAAATATTATTCAAATAGATTATAAAATACCTTCGCAAACGTAGACTATTACAAAAAAAAAATTGGTCCAGGGACCAACAATTTTCATTGTATGGTGTCGCTTAAGGTGTTAAGAAACATATTTCTTCAGTAGTCCACTGTTTTTTGGAAACTCTACCACCTTCAAACACGATATATTAAGTTTTACCGTTGTTTTACTAAAACGTGTGGGTTATGTATAGAAATTCTCCGAATCAAAACAACAACTACTTTGGTACAAAATTCGTATTTAGACTAATAAAGCAACAATAATAAATACAACATGACCATTTTCACTAAACAAACACTAGTTTCGAAACATGTCGAAACCCTTTGATTTTATGGTTTGCCAAACCATACCGCTCCCTAGCGGGATCCAAAAAAGAGAACTACAACTGTTGCAAAACAACCAAAGTTTTCAAAAGTTTGCGAAAAGTTTCAGTTTTGTTTTATTCGGCATTAGTTTGTGCTTTGTTTTTGTTTTGTCCGTTTAGTGAAAACAAGCCATTGGGTTTTTATTTTTGCGATTGAACATTAACATGGCTGCATTTCTATTTTAACTGAATACTAAACACTTCGCTCGATTAAATAATAAGTATAATGACTAAAGTGATACTTATGTACGCTTTTTCACTACGAAATTAAATTAGGACTTACTTATCTGGCGCATATTCTAGTTCGCTCCGGTCGTCAAATTTTAATACTCTACAGAAAAGGATCACAAGTAAATTCGCTCCTGTCATATATTTCTTAAAAAGATAGTTTAAAAATGCCTTAAGTAGGTAAATAATGAATAATAATGAATAGTCAAGGTCAGCGTAAATAGAGAATGTTGTCTTCATAAAACATTTTATTAATAAAAATTTTTAATAAATATATCTCAAACTTTGTAGTTAGCTAAATACAAAATTACTTCTAACCTAAAATTCTTAACGGTATTATCCTAAAGTATTATAATATTAGAGCTCATATTCACTTGTTCAATATTTGATTGGGTGTTTCCGTGTCAGAAATTGGAAATGATATATTACTTAAAAAAGATTGGTAATTATCTGATATTTTAGTTACGGTTTGAATGTCGTTAGTCCGTCATGGAGAAATTTGAAATAAGTTAAATATTGAGCGAAAAGGGCAAGTCGATGCTGGTTATTGACAATTACAAGTATAACTTTCTTAAAATGCTTGCTAATAGTATCAAACGTTGGCAAGAAAGAAATTGCAAAGCATTCGTTATACCTCTAAATATTTGTAAAAGTGTAGTTGAATGTAGTGATAACCACAACCATAAAAGTTTATTAAAAACATAAGCAAATATTAAGTAATGGTGTTAAACGGAAGGCAATGAACGATTTATGTGAAAAATCGTTGAAGTCGAAGCACACCCAAATTAAACGAAGTGGCACTAAAACTGTTACTGTAAAAGATGTACATTTAATTAGAAAAAATATTTATAATGGCAGAAATCAAGTTAATCCCAAAATTTCGCAGTGCGTGCAGGAAGTACATGACTCATTGAACTTCGTGGAAGTGACAACCAATCAAAAAGAACAATTTCTATTAAAAAATGATTCGGTACAAAAATTTGTTGCTTTTTTGTGTATCCAACTTAACATTTTTAAGTAAATTAGAAACAAATTTATATTGATGGAACTTTTAAATGAACACTATATGCTTTTGACATTATTTATATACACAATATACAAAAAGAGGTCCGTTTAATTGCTTATCTTTAATAGCCGGCAAAATGCATGATTTAGCTAAGTAATATTTTCTTCTGATTTCCATGATTCATGGCATATAATATTCTCACCTAAAAACAAGTAAACCGTCGTTGCTATAATTAAAATAATATAAAATAAAATTATCTTTTGTAAATACTATTTATTTAATTAAAATCATTTTCCCTACTTTTCATCTCTTGTTTCGAATGAACACTTTTGGTCAATTACGTTAAAAAACATTAATTTTAATTCATGTCTGTGGAAACGAAAATACAAATAATACAACCCTGGATCGTGATTGTGTTAGTCCTGGCACGCCGCGCTTCTATCGTCCATAAGAAATATATAGCCCTATCTCCGCAATGTTATTTTCTTAACGTGGAACGCTCTTATAGAACTTAGTAGATAAATACTAATTCGGCTTAACCATGGGACCGAACTAGTATAAGATCTTCGCAGCGAACTAACATATAATTAAAAGGGTTTTTTGATCTCGGTGGTGAACTATTTAGTGTGATCTGCCTGTCTGATATGTAACAGCTTTTACTTAGGCCAACTTTATTATGTATGCTATGATTACGTGAGAAAGTTGCGTGGGCATTCGGCTTCATATTTTTTGGAGGCTAATTAATTATGAGTTACAGATAATTCATATACGTAACTAAGTCTAGTAAATAAAAAAATGACTTCAAAGAGAACTGCTGCTTGAGGAAATAATCCAAGGTATTCATGAATCAGTAATTATTATTTCCTACCTTATTTGTAATGTTTTCAATGTTATTAAAATAAATCTTTTGTTTTAATGTTTAACTAACGTCACAAATTAACTATTTTATACAAATAGCGTGAAATCAACTCTTGCGTGAATCTTGGGAACTTTATATTCCCAAGTAGTAACCTTCCGGATATTTTTCATTACGTTGTTTATCTTACTAATATTTTTTTTTAATTCTCTTCTTTCAATCTCAATTTCAATTCAAATATTTAAGTAATATATAAAATAAAACATTGATTTACAGATTCCAATTTAAGATGTGGTCAAAGAAATAAGCGAGGGGCGGGAAATCAATTTTCAGGTAGGTAACTTTAGAAATTTGTATTACTCACCTCTTTCCTGTTGTCCTTTATTTGTAAATAATGGAGATCACATCGATTCATTTATATTAATTTATTACTGTTGGCTCACTTGACTCGCCTTATTAACAAACTGTATCAAGATAACATGGTCGAATCGACGGATGCCTATCTGACGAATGTACTTTGAAGAAGGGAGTACGCCAAGGATGCGTTTTATCCATATTAATATTTAACACCCATGCAGATTTCATAATGCGCAGAGTGTTGGATGATTGGGAGGGAGGAGTAAACCTAGACGGTTTTAAGATATCTAACTTGCGTTTCGCAGACGATACTACACTTCTAGCCTATAGTCTAGAAGAAATTACTAACTTATTAAAAAAACTCGACATAGAAAGTCCCAAGTTTGGACTTAACTACAACAAAACCAAAATCATAGTTATGAATCGCCAACAACACTATCCTGAAACTCAAACTTGCGGAGTTCTAGTTAACAACACAGGCATTTGTGAACCCCAGATTCAAAAACGCATACAACTAACAAGAGCAGCAATGACTGAACTAAATGGGGTAGAGCGATCACATCGTCGAGCGATGATCGTCACATTAGGATGACAAACAAGAGGGGACTCGTTTCAAGTCTGGTCTTTTCCATATTTTACTATGCATGTGGAAGGTGGACAGTTAAAGAATCAGATAGACGACACATAGACGCTTTTGAAATGTGAATATGAAGATGACTGCTTCGAATTCCATGGCCAGCTCGCCGCATGAACGTTTCGCTTCTAGATGAAATTAAACCCAATTAGCGTCTCTCTAATAATGTTTACTCAATAATTTTAAAATTCTTTGGTCATATCCATCCAAGCGATCACAGAAGGAAGGCCTGAGAGTCAACGTCAACGTGGCGGCAGATCTCCACAGCTGGCAGCGATGGGAAAACCATTTTATTATTTGAACTTTTTCTGTGGGAGTATAAACAGACTTGTTGTTGACAATTAAAGATCCACGCTGTTGCCATTTATAGAGTGTATATCTAATTTAAAACTTAACATACTATATATATATATATATATATATATATATATATAAATATATATATATATATATATATATATATATATATATATATATCCACTTGCAAGAGCAATTATAACTTGCAACGAACTGAAGTTATTAAATTTCCCTTGTAATCTTATCTGGGAATCGTTGGATATACCACAAAGTGTTCTAGCTACAAATATTATTATCCCTAAATACCCAAACGAATTTTGCTACACTACTCTTAAAGAAATCTTAAGTGGCTATTCAGATCATATTGTGATCTATACAGACGGATCAAAATCACCAACATGTACAACCAGTGCTTACTTTGTACCAAAAATGAAGATTAAAAAATCTTTTGTTTTTAATAATCAATCCAGAATTTTTTCTGCTGCAGCATGTACTATATACAAAGCCCTTCAATTGTGCTGTGAAAACCAGTGGAACAAAATTGTCATATGCAGTAATTCACTGTCAGTATTACTCTCCTTGCAAAACTTTAAATTCACAATCAATAGCAATATATTCATATTAGAAATTTTTCAACAGTTACTAAAACTATCAGATCCATATGGTACTAAATTTCTATGGGTTAAGGGACACTCAGATATTGTTGGCAATACTATTGCTGATTCTATAGCTAAAAATCCATTACAGCACCCACATATGGTGATAGAAGAATTTAACACATGTGACCTACTTGCCTATATCAAACAACATATTAAATTTAAATGGGACAGACAATGGATTCAGTTTGGTGAAAGCAGGGGCACTAATTTATACAAATTATAACCAACAGTAGATGTAAAACAATTTTACAAAGATGTCACACTAAGCAGAAACACAGTGTCAACTGTCTTAAGATTAAAAGTAGATCATGGATGTTTTCCGAAACATCTACACAAAATAGGAGTTCTCCCAACAGACCGATGTGAGTGTGGAACTAGTATAGCTGATTTAAATCACATATTCTTCAACTGTCCACTACATCGTAATACAAGCACGTGGCTGCTAAAAGAATTGATAAAGGGTAGAGGGTTTAAGTACACCATTAAACGTAAATCTTCTATTAAGTGAAAACAAGTTAAAAATCTTTAAAATAATTATATTTCTTGTAAAAATTAAATTAAAGGTATGAGTGTAAAATTGATCGTATACGTGAACATTTCCTTTGTATGTTTACCATATATGTTGCCCACCTACCTAACCGTGGTTTATGTCTTGTTTGTTACAATAAAGTCGCTCTGATGAATCCCTGAGCGTGGAAAGTGTCCTTGTACAATCCTGTATGAATGAATACTAATATTTATATGTAATTACGTGGCTAAAGGTTTCAAGCCAAAGCCATTAAAATATATATATATACATATACATATAATATAAAATTAGTATTTCTTGGGTTTAGGTTCAATAAAATATATATTACATGTGTAACTAGATTTTATTTTCCATAGCAATCAACGTTTCGGCAGGAAACCCTTGCCTTTGTCAAGATTCAAAACGTAAAACGGGACACAGACATTAAACCTGCCGAAACGTTGATTGCTATGGAAAATAAAATCTAGTTCCACATGTAATATATATTTTATTGAACCTAAACCCAAGAAATACTAATTTTATATTAAATATAGTACCGTTCAAGAAACTCAAAACATATATATATATATATATATATATATATATATATATATATATATATATATATATATATATATATTCATATATGTATATAGTGTGTGTGTGTGTGTGTATGTGTATATGTGTGTACTTATACTCTCTTTCGACTAAGTTATATTTTTCCTTGCAGGCGCCCAAGATGGGCAAACTCAATTTGGAGAGTTTCCTTGGATGTTAGCTATTATGAAAAACTTACCTGGCAAGGATTTATCTTATAAATGTGGAGGATCCCTTATTAATCCTCATGTTGCTCTGACAGCAGCCCATTGCGTCACCGACAACAATACCGAAATCCAATACAGTGTAAGAGCTGGATTATGGGACATGGATCTTTTAGTTGAAATCCTTCCGCATGAAGACAGAGAGGTAATTAGTTCACATCTTAGATTAATTACTTTACAGGTCTGAAAATAAAAATAAACCATACTTATATAATGATAATGATATAACTACTAATATTTGATTAAACAGCATTTTTTTTTATTTACTTTTCTTCTTTTATGATTTAGTTATTGTGATTTCTATGAGGTATAAGGTTTATTTATACCTCCAATCTCATTTATTACGCGTATAAAAGCTAGATTTTATATCTAGTTCTTGAATCGACGAACTAATTGTCTTTGTTATGTAGACTAAAGTGTTACTGGTAAAGTTAGGTATTATTTGTGGCAGCTCGATAAAATGAATTATTTTATTTTTGTACTGTTGCAGGTATATTTATCATTTTCACTCAATTCTTATTAAAAACAAGCGATTTGGTGTATGAAGACTTAATACATAACGATATAACGATCCTCTTCACAATATGTCCTACCTTAACCGTTTAAAATATGGAGACTAAAAATAGAACAAATGTCGCTGCATAATCACTGTTGTGGTATCTCATATCTAACAGCACAAGCCGGGATTACCCAAGTTCCATTTAGGAGATCATAGTAGACCACTCCCAACATGGGAAAAGTGGATCAAAACACAAAACTGACCTTTAAAATACACCAAAAAGTAAAAGTAATGACACGAACACAAAGAAAAAATCAAAAAATATTGCAGACAGGAAAAATTGTTTTGCACTTAGAAAAAAAAATATATTATGTAGTGAATACTGTTGGATATTGAATAGATTGTATTTTTATGGATGCTGACTGGATGAAAAAATCACTATAGAACTAGATGATAACTATAATAAGTGAGAAATTAATTTTAAATACACAAAATTACAAAATAAACTAATGTCTCATACTGCTGTTGTTTCAATGACATTTTTGGCGTCCTTCTTCGTGGACAGAAAAACTAGAAACTTCCAATGCGCCGGAGGATAATGGTCGCTTTGGATTAGAATTAAGGCATTTTCATTGAGGTTGCCTTAACTTTTTTGCCATTTTTGTCGAGTTTGAATATCTGCAATAAATTCTTTTATTACAGAACAAATATTTCTTTACCAAAAATATTAACAAATTTGTGTATCTGGAAGAGCAGCAAGTAACGGTCTGATAAGAAGGAGGTTAACCGAGGTTAAACAGCATAAATCGTTAGGATCAACATTTGTTCCTAAAGGATACAAGGGTCTATAATTCAAGTTCGTCTCAATTTAATAAAGAGCTGTGATAAATTCTTCGAAAAATAGATGATCGTTCGGAAGTACATGTTTTAATTCATGCTTAACACACTTTACTCTAGCCTCCCATAGGACTCCAACATTTGGAGCATATGGAGGACTGAATGACCATTCTATAAAATCTTTAGAAAGCTCGAATGTTATCTTGTCTTGATTTAAATGAAAAATCTTGTTAATTCACATTTGGCGCCAACAAAATTTTTGCCGTTTTCGGAAAAGATCTTAGCGGGTCTTCCTCTTCTAGAAACGAAGCTTGTAAAAACGCTTCAGTTGAAAGACTAGATACAAATTCTAAATTAATTGCCTTGATGGTCATGCAAATAAAGACGCAAAAGTAGCATTTTTCTAAATTGAAACCGCGACCTTTGCGATCCCTGATCTGAAAGGGACCAGCATAGTCTACGCCTGTGACATGAAAGGAGTTAGAAATCGAAACCCGCTCGCGTGGTAAATGTTTCCTGTACCTGTAGTAAATTAAACAAATTTTCCTTTTTGTTTTTTTTTAATGTTTGTATTTTGAGCACGATTTCCGAAGTGGAAATTGAAACGTCAATAAACGTACTTTAACCTTTAATTGTGGCTTATTCCCATTTAAATAGTAATTGCATTGCAAATGTTATCTAATCCTAAAATTGTTTAAAGCTTAAAAATGACAATTTTTGTTAATATTAAACAATTTGTCTACATAGTTATATTCTCAAATTACAAGAACAGTATGTAAGATTTTGAAATTTTTCCTAATTTTTATGTAGCAATTGCGCTCTCATAGACATCAATTTCTTAAAATAGACCAGGAGTTTTTTGACGTCTTGACCATCATGTTGTTATCGTTTATTTATAACACTTATTGGTTGATGGCCTGAAACAAAAATTGTTTTGTACTATTGTATGTCTTTTCAATAACAATAATTATCTTTTATAGGTAAAGAAGATAATAGTTCATCCAGATTTCATACCCCAAGCTTTATACAACGATGTTGCCCTCTTAATTTTAAAAACGCCATTAACTTTAGCCGAACATATCCGTACAGTGTGTTTACCACCACAAGATTTTCCCTTGGATTCTAGCATGGGAAGAGCCTTCGTTTCTGGTTGGGGTAAAACTAAATTCAATAATGAGATTCTTGATTCCGCTACCATTCTAAAAAAAACCGACGTACCAATAGTTGATAGAGAAAAATGTGAAGAGAACTTAAGAAAGACTCGACTAGGACCTAACTACAGGATGCACGATAGTTTTATATGCGCAGGTGGCGAAGCTAACAAAGATGCGTGCAAGGGAGATGGCGGCAGTCCATTAGTACTTCCAGTAGGGGAAGATAATGCTACCTATTTTCAGGCTGGTATTGTGGCATGGGGAATAGGCTGCTGGGAAGAGTCTCATCCCGGAGTGTATGTTAATGTGGGTAAATTCAGAAACTGGATAGATGAGCAAATGAAAAATAATAACTTTGATGAAACTACGTATCAATATCAACGAAAAGTTGAATTGATCGATTAAAAATTTAATATCAAATTTAAACTAAATAATAGTATTAACCTGCTCCCTACCAAGCTGGTCCCATAGAAACTTCAATGTGCCGCTTAACCGGCCCATCGTAGCAACCGTTCTGTACTTTAGTTACCAAGTCTGATAATAATAGCTGGAAGAACCCAAACCCTTTAAGCGTAGGACGATGTTGTGCAAATGGTTCATTATATCAAAAATTATTTTATTTGGTCATGTTTGAAATCTCCTCTCATATCAGAGGGACAACCGATGGTAGGACTATCTCCCTTTCCAGTATGTATTGACTCCATAGAAACAAAACACATTTCTTAGGATTGGTCTATATGGAAAATATGCTTGACAGGGATAACGAAACGTAGGTATCCTAAACAGAAAAATGCCCTCAAAAATTAAACAAAATTTTCATTTGATAATTCTGATCCTAAATGTTGTTTGAATTTTATTATCGCGCGCCATAATAAATTTATGCAAAATTATATTATAAATGTAATTTACAGATTGATTAGAAAAATATTTCATTAATTATACTTAAAAACAATTTTTCGTTTTATTTACCTTTACCACTTTTTTAATAAAATAAAATTATATTAACTATTTCCTCAGCCCTTATAATTAAAGTGTTAAATACACTGTCCCACATCCCATTGGAGAAGTCCACACATCGTGACGTCTTCAGGGTGATTAACACAAGAGAACTCCTATTAAACCAGATATCCTCAGTTAAAGTACTCCCAACACAAATAGCTCACCTCAAAACCACCCACCCGATCAATCACGTTGAGCTACAGAGAAAGCTCAGTGAGGGTGACCCTAAAATACAGATTTCACCCAAACACAAACCCACTTCCAGAAATCCCACCCGTCCAGCCACCCAGACATTTATGATAGTCGTTAAAGGTGTAGACAAGCTCTATACCGACGCCGACCTCACCAAAACCTTTACTGAGATGGACATCCCCGTATTCAGACTATGAAGGATTATATCCCGCGCCAACCTTCCCACTACCTTCGTCAAGTTGATCACTTTCAATAAACTTCAATAAACGTCTACTAAAGTAGACGGAGATGCTGACACGAGGTATCTTTATGGATGGGCTCCGTCTCCACGTTGAGCTCCCTCTCAATTCCAACCCCGTCCCTCCAGTACTCAAGTACTGCGACAAGTGCTGCCAAAATGGACACACCATCGCGGAGTGTCCACAAGAGAATTACAGAAGTACAGGATCACAACTCCACAGCCTGCTCCATTCTTCAAGCCCCCAAGTGCCCTAACTGCGGCGGAGACCAAGCGGCCTACTCAACCAAGTGCTCCGCAAAAAGAAAACCCCCAAATCCCCTCGGAAACCCAACCCATCATAACAGAAAAATGCATCCCTCTATATGAACTATCTTCAGACATGAAGGCAGTCATGGAGTTTACCTCACTCCTCCTCATCAATCTCCTCCCTGATAGGCGGCAACTTATCTTAGATGTCACCAATCAACTTTCCTCTTTGATGTTTTGCCACAGGAGCACTCTTGTGGCACATAATAACAGAGCTTCCATCTCCTTCTTACGTATGTAATGGACAGTTCGATAGGTGCTGTCAACTGCCAGGGTGTCGCGAGAAAACGCCCCTTTATCAAGCATATCCTACAAAAATATAACATACATATCCTTGCCCTCTCCGATACCCTCTCCAAAATTGACCCTATTTTTCCCGGATACTGCAAACTACACCGCCCCTGCAGCCAGTAATCACGTGATAATGGCTTCCTAATCAAATATGGAATTCCTTTCTCCTCTCACACCATCCCACAACATATAATCCTGAATGATGAAGACTTCCTGGCAGTGGACATTCACTTCGATAATAACACCACACTCACACTAGTCTCTTATTACAAACACCCTCTTCAACCCCTATCCGAAGCATTGCTTGATTATGTCTTTAGCCTTTAACTTTAGACTTTAACGACAGGAACACGCAATTTGGCGACACGGCAACTAACCGTGCAGGCAATGACCTTTCAGATCTGCTCCTTAACCTTCCTCTTCATCGTATACGTAACCATGAATCGACTTTTATATGTCCCATGGGCATGTCGTCTTTCGATTACATCGTATGCACTTACGGTTTGATATATTTATTGGACACGAATGCATTATTGGCGACTCGATTACGTCGGATCACCTTCCTTTGCTGATTAAAGAACAGATACTCAATCCTTTACCTCCCAATCCTCCCCAAAGAATAAAACACTACAAATGCGCCCACTGGAACCTCTTCAAAGCCTTTTTATCAGTCAAAACTCCTCAGTTTGGCAACTTAACACAGCCTGATGATATCGATCATGGTATCACGGTCATTAATGAACTGATAAATCAAGCAATTAAGATATCAGTCCTCAACAGGGTTATCAACACCAACAAACCACCTCTACCTTAATACATTGTCGATAAAATCAAACAAACAGAAACAGCCAAAACAGAATATAACCGCCTGTGTGCGGTGATCAAACTACAGGTTAATAATCTGTAAGCCAATCAATGTCTTGCAGCTACCTCTAGTTTTGATTATCGTAACGGCGGAGCGTTCTGGTCTAAACTTAAAGCCCTAAATAAACAGAAAACCAACAACCCTGCTCACCTTGTGGTGAACAACCAAATTATTAATTCAAATCAATAGAAGGTCAACGCCTTTAAAATTCACTTACAAAACACCCTAGTCACCCCGATGATCCTAGATTTGACCACGACTATCCTTAAGGAGAGACTCATTGACTTTACCACCGAACATAACATCATTCCAACATTTTAATTCGGCTTTAGAGAAGGCCACTCCACCACAACGGCATTGACAGATATCGTCACCCATCTCACACAAAGTCTGAACGACAACAAACCCTCCTTAGGCATTTTTCTCGATATTCAAAAAGATTTGGCCAAGTCTGGCATGCTTGACTGACCAGGAAACTGTTGAACATCGGCCTGCCTTTCTCTTTCGTTAGACTTATCCACTCATACGTCTCTCAACGTCAAATCACTTGCGAGTGCGAGGTCATTTCTCCGATTCATTTACTTCTACAGTAGGAGTTCCACAAGGGTCAGTGTTGGCACCCATATTATTATACACTATACACAACAGTCAACAACATCAAGAACTAGGTAAGAAATATATATATATATATATATATATATATATATATATATATATATATAGCGGGGATCCTACAGCTTCTGCCGCTTCCCGCATTTCGATCGCCATCTTTTTCTATCTCTCCAGGTGTCTTCATCAATGGCTCTATCTTTCATGGTTTCCATAACACCTTGTATCCAAGACTTAGCTGGTCTTCCTCGTTTCCTTCTATTACTTGGATTGTATTCCATAGCTCTTTTTGGCCATCTGTTGTCGTCCATCCTCTGTACGTGTCCATACCATATTAACTGTCTAGTTTCTATTCTTTCAGAAGTTGTATGTACTCTATCTGTTTTTCTTCTAATTTCAGAATTAGGTATACGTTCTACTCTTGATATACGGCAAGCTCTTCTTAGGTAGTCCATTTCAACCGTGTCAACTTTTTTCTTTCCTTTTACTGTCATTTGCCAACATTCTGCTCCATATGTAAGAATGGACTCTACAATTACTTTGTAGATAGTCATTTTAGTTCTCATAGTAGCTTTGTTGGACCAAAGTATCGAATTCAGAATTTGAACACTCTTCCTGCCTTGTTGCACTCTATAGTCTATATCTCGTTCCGTTGTTCCTTTACTGCAGATAATACTTCCCAAATATTTGTATTCGTAGCACCTTTTCATTTGTCTAATTTCGAAGACCAAATCCGGGTCTTCGTCTTCACTGCCTATTCGCATATATTCTGTTTTAGACATATTCATACTCATCCCCCATTTTTCGTATTCATCTTTGAGCTTTCTAAGCATATAATCTGCATCTTCTTCACAGCTTGCAATTAGTACTTGATCATCTGCAAAGAACAGCGTTGTCAGATAATGGTTGTTAAGCTTCAACCCCATTCCCGCACATTTTTGTCTCCACTGGTGCAGTGCTTCTTGGATATATATTTTGAATAGGGTGGGGGAAAGACAACATCCTTGTCTCAAGCCTTTCGTTACTGTAAATACCCTTGAGAAAGTATTTCCTGTAGAAGAATAGAAGAAAGAAGAAATAGAAGAAGGTAAGAAATAGAAGAATAGAAATATACTCATATGTCTCTCAACGTCAAATCACTTCAAAAGTGTGAGGTCATTTCTCCGACTCATTTACTTTTACAGCAGGAGTTCCACAAGGTTCAATGTTAGCACCCATATTATACACTATATACAATAGTCAACAGCATCATGAACTGGGTAAGAAATAGAAGAGTAGCATGGAACGATCATATAAGCCGAATGACAACAAATAGAGTAGTAAAGACGGCAAGAGACGGTTCCCCAATAGGAAGACGATCAGTAGGAAGACCACGAAAATGATGGAATGACAACTTACTGGAGGCACATTGACAAACACACAGAGTCATGTCTACATAAAAAGAAGAAGAAGAAGAAGACTTATATCTGATTATCGTATTTTCTTTTTAGGAATACTATTATATCCTGAACTGTAGATGAGAATAGAAAATATCTCTTCCCGTCTCTTTTTATTCAGTTTAGCTATAATTCTTTTATATAAGCAATTCTTTTTTTTATGAATGTAGAACTTTTGTGTAGTTGTTGATATAAGGCACATACAGTTTTTACTGGTTCCCACAACTTAATATCCGTAATCTTCGATCTTGGATTCTTCTTTTTGAATTTGCATGGCATTTCTGATTGTATTTTTGTCAGATTTATGGAATTCATCTTGTTTTGCCTATTTTCTTTCTTAAAGACTATACCGGGATAAGATGGTCAAAATTGCACCATGCTCGATTTAGTTTTGGGTCTGGCCATTCGAAACGACATAATTAAAAACTCACTTAGTTAAATTTTCAAGTTCCTAAGTGCCTCTAGGGGTTCGCTATGGAAAAAAACGTATTTAAAAAATTTTTTTTTTTTTAGACGCTGTATTTCTGCAAAAAATCTGAAAAAATTCATGAAAGCGTATTTTAATAATACGAAATTGCCTGATTTTTTTCAGATTTTTAGCTTGAAAATTGAGCCCAGGAAAAATATTTGAAATTTTCAGTGATATTTTAGGTTATGTCGGAAATTTTTGGCCAACTTTAAAACAATGTTTTTTTAGTGGTTTTTTCCCGTTCTTTCGAATGGCATAGGTATTATTATCATTTTCAACGTGGAAAATGCCTAAAAATCGAAAAAACTGCCTTTTTTGTCATTTTTCTGAAGTTTTTGACTCATAACCTCAAAAACATACACATACATTAATGATAGTTCATATTTTTATATGTATTCTTATCTTTATAATCGAAGTAAACTATTAAAACTATTATTTTTTTCCTACAGCATGCTCCAAAAACCGAAAAACCCCGTTTTTTCGGCGTTGTTTTTAAGCTTTCGCTATATAACCTCTAAATTCAGTGTCTAAATGAATGATAATTTACATTTTCACATGCATCTTTCCCTCTACAATCATAATCAGCTATTCAAAGCATTAGTTTTATCTCACAACATTCTCAAAAACCGAAAACCCCCGTTTTCTCGATATTTTTACTACATAACCTTAAAAGACTCTGAAAAATGAACCATATCTTTTAAATAATTATTACAGCTGATCACACGCAGGAAAACAAAAAATTTTTTTAGAGGTAAATAAAATTCATATATTTACTAATTAACAATCTATATTTACAATATTCTGTTTAATCTAGATACATTGAATGACAGAATAATTACATTTTAGAGACCGGATCAATCTCCGTTTCACCAAATATTTCTGAAAGAAATTTAGCTGGTCTAATAATGTCCGATTTTTACCTAGCATTGCTTAAATAATATATAATAGCAGCAACATGTGAGCAGGATCCAACAGTTCTCAATCCATTAGCACAATCGCACGAGTAGCCAATAGATTCTGGCTTATGCTCAATGTAACATTTATAAAAATTTTTTGATATGTCTGGATTGTATCAAAATCTTGATAATATTCGGTTTCATTTGGATGTATTCTTAATTAATTTCGTTTCTATCGTTCAATAACTCAACAATAACAATAACGTAGCTAGGTATCATATAGCTTGACCTAACTGGTACGTACCCGAAAAGAATATTTTGAGATCTCTCTCGTTCATCTCTGGAAAATCAAGAATTTCTCGCGATGTTATCTTGGTTGTCGTCGTACTTCGTCTAGACCACCTTGCTGTTTCAGCTTCTTTAGCCAATGTGTTATCCACCTTACTCTAATTCAACATTCTCTGTATTATTAATTTTTTTAATTCTTCATCGCTCTTCTTCTTCTTCTTAGCCTTCTGTCGTCCATGTTTGGATATAGGCCTCTCCCAACTCCTTCCATCGGTCTCTATCCTGAGCAACATATTTCCAATTTGTTCCGGCTATTCTTTTAATGTCATCAACCCATTTTATCTGTGGTCTTCCTCTTGGTCGTTTACTTTCGTAAGGTATCCTTCTTTATCGCTATATAATCTTTTTCCATAACGGTTATTAAGAAAACATGCAATTCTGCAATATGCTCCAGCTTTTGGTAACAATTTATTATCCAATTGTTGATGGAGCAGCTTATATTTTTTTCCAAGAATGCCGTGGACAGCTTTTGCTACCCATCTTAGTTTCGTAACATAACGAGATTCATTAGCTTCAGCTGTGGATAAACTTCCTTTTTCCTTTTAATGCAGGCATCAGAACCTTGAAGCCAAGATCTTCTAAATAGGATACGACGTCTCTAAAGACCCTATCTACAATACAAACATCACCTTTTTTCATAAGTGACCTTATTCCATTTGGATCTTCCATAACCTTCTTCATAATGCTTGCATCATTTTCTGTAGCTAAGAATAGACCGGGTAGATCTACAACAAACCCGTCTGTTGTGCAGATGGTAAACGGCTTGCACAACGGTTTTATCTTCTGTCCCGAATATGATTTTCTTTGATACCAATTATTTCTGCTTTTTTGGTGAGCTAAATAAGCTCCATCGAAAATTAATGTGAGCTGATCATCCGTCAAATTAAATAACTTTATGGCATAAACAGAAGTATGGTTACGGAATAAGTCGTCTCTCATGAGACTTTTTACTCCAACATATTGTGGCAATACATCTCTCTCGAATGAATTGATTACAGACTCGCAAAAATCAGATACTTTGATCTCATTATCTATCCCGAAAACTGATGAAATAAAATTATTTGATGATCGAGTTCTTAATTTAACAATAATACTGGTTATTGTTGCCTGTTATTTTAGACACGACACAATTCTGCTGTCAAATTCAAAATCAATTCAAAATAAACACAAAAACAGAGCCATTGAACATTTGAGGAAAAGTCCCGAAGAAAAGATAAAGGCCCTAACACGCAAACTGACTAAGAGCGATAAAGAGGATATGGCCCTACACACGCAAACGCACTAAGAGCGATATAGAATGAGAGCCCGATTATAACAGATATACATGGCGTTGGTAGTTGCGCCGCGTAATGTCAACTACCGTGCGGCGCAACTATCAACGCCATGTTTTCTGTTACAATCAGGCTCCCTGGATATACGGGATGTAAAGCTAAGACATGAACGCCAAAACAGTTAAGTAAATATAAAATCTAAAATAAGAGAATACTGTTATAAGCATGGGTATAACGCTCTTGTATCTAAGCGTAAGAGTAAGGCATGGACGAGCGTGGTACGAGCTTATGAATGTATATAACAAGGATCTCACAAGTCATGGAAATATATAGATATGCGTCTGTGATGTATGTACATTGTGATATAATATCACGTATATAGATATATTGGCTAGCTTAAAATTCCACAACTTTTGAGTGTACAAATGCGTTCTAATTCACGATTCATTTTTCGAAATCTTTTGAGGTTATGTAGTAAAAACATGGAGAAAACGGGGTTTTTCGGTTTTTGGAGCATGCTGTAGGAAAAAATAATAGTTTATATACATGGCGATGGCTTATTTCGATTGTAAAGATATATAAGAATTCATATAAAAATATGAATTATCATTAATTTATGTGTATGTTGTTGAGGTTATGAGTCAAAAACTTCAGAAAAATGCCAAAAAAGCAGTTTTTCGATTTTTAGGCATTTTCCACGTTAAAAATGATAATAATACCTATGCCATTCGAAAGAACGGGAAAAAACTCATAAAAAAACATTGTTTTAAAGTTGGCCAAAAATTCAAATATTTTTCCTGGGCTCAATTTTCAAGCTAAAAATCTGAAAAAAATCAGGCAGTTTTGTGTTATTAAAATACGCTTTTATGAATTTTTTCAGATTTTTTGCAGCAATACAGCGTCTAAAAAAAATTATTTTTTTTAAATACGTTTTTTCCCATAGCCAATTCCCAGAGGCACTTAGGAACTTGAAAATTTAACTGAGTGAGTTTTTAATTATGTCCTTTCGAATGGCCAGACCCAAAACTGAATCGAGCATGGTGCAATTTTGACTATCTTATCCCGCTATAGCCTTTGCCAATTCTTACGTTCTTTTAATTAAAAAGCACTTTCTGTTATATATTTTCTCGAATAATCACATGCTAAGATGCTATGAAAATGGTCATATATCCACAATTTATATTGCCTTTTGACTTCGAAAAACTATTCGATTCTGTAAAATATCGAGTCCTGATAAATGCATTTTATAATAAATAGAAGAAAGCTCGATAAATAGAAATATACAGAGGGGCTTTACTCCAGGTGTTAGAGACGAAAATGTCAATGAACCTCTAAAAATCATACGAATAAGCTAAATTTTGCCGAGAATAATAATTTTGGGACCTCAATAAACCTACAAAAAAGTTTACCACTTTTACCCCCGGGCTTTTCCCTAAAACCCTCGTCGTAGGGGGGGGGGGTAAAAACGCAAAAAATTGATTTATCAAGAATCTGTACACCGCAGAAAAAAATGTTTCAAATAAAAAATGTAGCTAAGATAATTTTAAACAAAAATATTTATTAGCACTTTTTGAGTAAAATGAACCATTCTGTCACAAACAGCGCTTGAAGCGACCGTCGATTTTGAATGTCAGTTACATGCGCGAAATCAATGTTCAATAAAATTTGTATCAGCTCGACGGTAAAAAGTCGATATCTTTTGATTCAAGTGTCCTATCGACAAAAATCAACATGCGTTTTAAAGTTAGAGAGTTCAGCTTTCGTATGCAATTTTTATATTTTGAAGCAAATAAACTCAGATTTTATAAAGGTGTTAAATAAATAAACGTGGCGCGAGTTCTGCCATTTTTTAGTATTCTCATGAGATCAATACAATATATCCCTTTCATTGACTGGCCACTATAAAGTTTCGATTAATAGAGTTAAACCTTAAAAACTTTAGGCATGAACTTTAGTTTTGAGTTTTGGCAACAAATGTGAGACATTTAAAATATGCTTAAAAAACGCTGGATTTAAACTTTCACATAACAAACGATCTAAAGCGTTTAAAACTTGTTTTTTTTTTCAATTATACTAGTTCAATTATAGTAGTAGTTTTTCAAAAGAACCAAACTTCTGCTATAAACTACAACCAAAACCGTCTTTTTGGAGGTGTTTCCCGTGACGTGCGATCGTTTGTAATGTAAAACGTTAAATTCTGAGTTTTTTATTCATATTTTAAATGTCTTATATTTGTTGCCACAACTCAAAATTAAAATTTAATGTCATAGGTTGTAAAGATTGATGTCTAGAAATGAAAATTTTACTACGACTGGCCAATGAAAGTGATCAATTTTATTGATCTCACGAGAATCATAAAAAATGGAAAAAGTCGCGCCACATTTATTTATTTAACACTTTTATAAAAATTAAGTTTATTCTCTTCAAAATACGGAAATTGTATACGAAAGCTGCACTCCTTATCTTTAAAACGCATATTGATTTTTGTCGATAGGATACTTGGATCAAAAGATATCGAATGTTTACCATCGAGCTGATACAAAATTTATTGAACATTGATTTCGCGTGAGTAACTGACATTTAAAATCGACTGTCGCTTCAAAAGTTGTTTCTGAAAGGACGGTTTAATCTACATAAAAAGTGCTAATAAATATTTTTGTTTAACATTATCTCAGCTACATTTTTTATTTGAAACATTTTTTTCTGTAGTGTGCAGATTCTTAATAATTCGATTTTTTTGCGTTTTTACCCCCCTACCAGCGCGGGTTTTAGGGGGAAGCCCCGGGGTAAAACAGGTAAACTTTTTGGTATCTTTTTTTCGATCCTGAAATAAATATTCTCTGCAAAATTCAGCTTGTTTTTATGATTTTTAGGGATCAACTCTCTGACGACTAGACTACTTAGCTTTATTCATTTTGATTTCTAGACTCGGATGGTTAGACCACACCGATGTAAAAGATTAATGCATCGACGTTGGGCCAATCCAAACCTGTATATAATTTGTAAATACGTATCCTATTTAGATAAGTCAACATAATTACAAGTATTAATGACAAAGCAAATATTAAAATCCCATTAAAAGCAGGCCGCGCTTGTACCGGTTTTTTGAAGAAAAATCAATGAACCTTTGTGGGTTTTAGTCAAAACGTTGTGAAATACCAGATGTGCTAATTGCATATATTTACCGAAATAAAGTTTAATAATAGCTTTAATGGTCCCTTGATTGTAGAGAAATAGGTTATCTCCTTTTTTTAATTACACCTTATATATGCATTTGTTTTGTATGCATCAGTCTATTACATTTTTATAATTTTATGCTAATAATTGTGTCAACACCTATAAAACAAAAAACAATATTATACAAAGTGTTTTGTAAATGTATTTCCTCATTTGCATATTAAATATAAAGTAGCTATTTTATGTTTATTATTTACATTCTAGGTTAATTATAACAGAAAAAGGAAAATCCACTCAATGTAATTAGGTCTCGAGGACCCCAATTGACCAATAATTATTCGTGACCGTCGGATTTCCGATGAAGTTCGACCACGATTTTATCCCTTATACCTTTAATAGTACTCAAAAATGAAATAAGGAGACTAAAATATGTGAAAACTGTGGGGTTTCCTAGGGAAATTTGGGTGAAAATTAAAGTTTGTTTTGTTTTTGTTCCGAAGAAAATCTTCTTTTGTAAAATTTTCTCCCTTATACCATTTTACGAATCGATAGAGGAGTATTGATTCTAACTAAACGTAAATTTTACGTACTGACTGATGTAGGTCTGGTATTTTCTTTTTATTTCAAATGTAATTGACACAAAACTACACTAAGCCCGTTTTCCATTTCCTTGGAGACGTTGGCGGTCTTCAGCAATAGCCGTTAAATTTAGAAGCATGGAAAGACTCTTTTTGAGACTTCTTGATAAAGTTGGTACTATTTGGAGCTTTAGATGTTGCCATAGCTTTGTTAATTGTTCTTGAAGTTTCAGTATAAAATTAAATCGGGGTAATGGCTTCTGTTTGTTTTTAGTTGCATTGTGATGGTAGATTACAAAAGCGTTTACTCCTGCAATATTCATCATATTGTAAAATATGCATAGCGGCCACCTTCTAGTTTTACTATTACAGCAAATGTTCTGAGACATTTGGTCAAACGTATCTACAGCCCCTTTAGTTGAATTATATGTATGGATTATTTCGGGTTTTGCTGTTTCTTGATTATTGTTTTCAGAAATATGCATAGTTGAAAGTAGAAGAACTGTCTTCTTTTGCTTAGGTTTATAAGATAATAAAGTCATGTTTTCATCGAACGCCACCGCACTTCCAAGTTTTTATGACGAAATTAGGAGGTATCTCTCCTTTATTTTTTCTGAGTATTCCGACCACTGTCAGATTTCAAGAGTGAGACAATAATTTCAAGAGGAATGCTGCAAAACCAGTTGTCCACTGTCACATTACGTCTACTTCCATGTAAACGTAATACTAAACGTAATGTAAACTAAATACTGTTAATCCCATATTATAACAGACAATTTTGCTACAATATAGTAATCAGTATATGTTGATTCTGATGACGGCGGCTGCGTAATTTTAATTTTTTTACGAGAGCACGTATTTTTTGTTCCTTTATGAATTTCTGCTGGTGTATCTGCCCAGGTGTTAGCTAGTTTTGTGGAGACATTTTCTTCGTTCTGTGCAGGATCATAGTCTGTATTTTCAATGCTATCGTCGCTGTCAAATGGATTTTCTAACTCCTCTAGATCATCTTCTGTAACACTTAAATCACTGAAGTCACTTTTATTTACAATTTTCTCCAATTCTTTTTCAGTAAGAGGACGCTTTGGATTAACATTTAATTTCGCAGAGATCTTATATATACATTAATAATAACAACACGTCACAACTACGTACAAAATGTTTTACGCGGATACTAACCACACGGCTTTTTTACGTACAGAGTGTTATACCGCTAAAGCCTACCCCAAACTGAAATCAATATAAAAATAAAAATATAAATAAAAATCAAAAATAAAAACGTTTGTTGCTTTAATAATATTATACATTGCACACTTAAGATGTTTCAAATCTAGGACATTTTAGATATCTTGGCATCTTTTTCTGTAGGCACTTGTTTTTGACATCGTACTTACTTTCCTGATTCGTTGTCTTCGGCAACCACCCGGCTAGACCCTGATCAGATGGTCGATCAGTCGGTGTTTTGATCTGTACATTCTCTGTATCTGATTGTTGGCGAGGATGTCCCTGGTCTTTAGGAGTCTTCTTGTGACTTGGTGGAAGAAGTACCTTGACCTATTCTCAGCCACCTCCGACAGTAGTGTATACTAGAGACTTTCTCTGATGGTTGCCTTTGTTCTTCTGTCGTTCTATGTTGATCCATCGATGATCCTGTAGCATGACGTCTCTGTTGTTTCTAGTTTCTTTCGGTTGGTTTTCGCGGTGGAGCTCCATACTGGGACAGCGTAAAGTATTACCGATCTAACGTAAGCCTGGTATAGTTGGATCTTCTTGGTCTTCGATAGTGGACTGGACCTAAAAATATAAGAAAGTATTAGTCTTTTTGCAATATTTGCTTTTACCTTAATTTGTTGAGTATTCTTCGTAAAGTTAAGTTTCCTGTTAGGTGGACTCCTAGGTATTTGACTGAGTCTTCCGGTTAGATACTCTTTTCTCCCATTGTGAACTCGACTAATAGATTTTTTCTGCGTAAACATGATGAATTGCGTCTTTTAGGTGTTTATCTTGATTTTACATTTTTCCATGAATTGTGATTCTTCCTGGGTGATTTTCTATATTTTATACTATCCTTCTGTCGTCTTTTTCTGTTACGTAGATTGCCGTATCATCTGCGTAGAGGACTGTACTTGTTCTTGCGTCTGTTGGTAAATCTAAAACAAACATTTTATATAAAATAGGAGAGAGTATACTGCCCTGGGACGTCCCTTCTTGGATTTATAGAATTCTGTACATCTTTTGGTCGGCTGAAACTTGAAAAGTCCCAGTGGTTAAATATGTGTCGCATCTGTTAACTAAGTAGTGAGGTAATCTAGCTCTTTCCATCTTGCAGATTAGGGCTTTCTTCCAGACTGTGTTGTATGCCTTCTCGATGTCTAGGATGACCATTCCTGTCTTTTGTTTTCTGTTGAATCTGATCTTCATGTCGCTGATAACCCTTGCCAATTGGAGTTCGCCGTTTGTTCCTCTTCTGAATCCATCTTCATCCTCCTGAATAATTCTTCTTCCTTCTGCGTGTTTCATCAGTCTTCTGTAGATGATCTTCTGCAGGATTTTTTCTATTGTTTCCAGTAGTGATATTGGTCTGTAGCTTTCCGGTCTTAGTCCGTCCTTCCTTGGTTTTAGTAGAGGGATGATCTTAGCATGTTTCCAGTTGTTCGGAAAATGCGCTTTTCCTGGCAAAATTTGAAGATATAGTAAAGTTGCACTACTATCTTCTTTCGCAGTTCCTTGAGAGCTATGTTGTGGATTACTTTGGCACCTGGAGCTCTGCTTCCTTTTAATCTTGTGATGATTTTAACCAATTCCGTTGGATTGATATAGTTTTCTTCCCCTAATAAAATTTACAAAATATCACCTATTATTCCTAATAGGCCCTACATAATATAGTTCGTTGAGATCAGGTTGTTAGCAAGCTTTTAAAAATAGAAAAATTGACAGGGTGTTTCATTAAAAATAAAGATTATGGACTAACACGCAAGACTTGCGTGGATCACTATATAAATTTAAATTTATTTTAAAAAAGTGCACCAAGCGCCATGTTATTGCGTAAGTGGTATATTTCACAGTGAATATATACAAGGTGTCAGTAAATAAGTGTAACAAACTACAGGAAGTTATTCTGCATAAAAAAATAATGACAGACAATAATTAAACAAATTTGTCTTACAAACTGGTGATTTATTTATTGCACAGAAACTGGTTGAGATATGAAGTTTTTTTTGTTACGGATACAGTAAGGCTATGACGAGATTGATCAATACTTGAGGAATTCCAGCTTCAGAATTCCAATACAAGTTCTGTTCGAACTCGGAACTCCAGGGGCTGGAGTGCCGCCATAGGGGTTGATCCTATCACCCTTACTGTATAAATATATACTGCAGAGGTTCCAAGAACACCAGGAACACTACTAAGCCTTTATGCTGACGATACAGCGATTGAGGCGAAACATCGGAAGATCGACATAGCCATAAACAATCTACAAACAGCACTAGAAGAAGAATTGAGCGTACAATGGAAAATTGCCATGAACTCCAAATAAACCCAAGCTGTCCATTTAAAAAAAGGAAGGGAGAACCGAGAGGAATAACTAAGGATGCAAAATAATACCATCAAATAGAAAAGAGATGCTAAATACCTGAGAGTCAATATGGACCAATAATGAACATTTGAAAATCATGTAGACGTAACAGTACAAAAAGCAGCAGTAGCCAGGGCTGCAATAAGAGTACTTGCACGTAGGAAAATAAACTACGTACAAAAACAAAACTAAGATTGATAAATAGCATCATACTACCCATAATAACATATGCATCGTTTGCACGAGGGCTCATCAGCGAAACATATAGAAAGAAGATACAAACGGCCCACAATATTTGCCTACGTGAAGCAGTAAACGTACTAAGATACGTCGCAAACAGTTTCCTTTACAGAGAACTTAGAGTGACATACACGATGGTCGAAAAAGCTAGAATAAAGTTTCGTAGAGAGTAAGCGTAAAGTATGTTTGGTATGTTTACTTGTCAGAATCTTGTCCCCCCAGAATCCGTGAGACAGACTAGCAATTTAGTTCGAGATTCTGGAAATCTTTCCCTACTCGTCTGTGGTAATATATTTTTAAATATTGACATTTTCATTTTATTTTATTTTAGGGGGTGTTTGGCGTGATTTTAAAACATGCCGCGTTTGCCAAGAGCTGTTGGCCAATTTAAATTTAGGCTCTAGGTGGGGATAGTTTGGAAAAGGACAGAAAAGGTATAAGGACCTACTCCCTTATGATAGGAAGGAGGGACGTCAGCAGGTAATATAAGACTGGGCCACCAAGCCTTGTAGCAGTCTATCCTCTACCGGGATCGTAGAGGAGTGCTACCTGCTACATGCTATTTCTTCTTAGTTCATTTATAATTACTTAGTTTACATATGAAAAGAATTTTTGAAGTGGTTATGCATTTAGTGTTATTGTTATTTAATATTATGTTTAATATTAATTGACTAGGTATATGATTAATTATTTTAATAACTTTAGAAAGTATGTTAAAGAACGGTGATTTTTAATAAACACCATAAAATAAAAATTTATTTCGACTAAAATATTTTGTTCATATTTCTGTGACAACGCGACGAGTTAATGAAATGGAATTTTGGATGACGTCTAAAGTAAATGTGAAATCACAATATTACGAGTTTCTTCTGTGGGAGAGTGACGTAGCTATTTTGTAAGGTTATTTATTAAAACCGTAATTAGTTTGCAGAAAACCAGAAAAGCCAGTTATTTCAAAATGCCGCGAAAACACATGCAGATCCGCCTGTCTTTACTTTGTGACGATTCTCATGGTAATGATGCTGTAAAAACCATCTCTTTTTAAATTAGTAAGGCTCTAAGAATAAATAAAAATCTAATCAATTTTTAGTAATATCGTCAATATACATAAATAAACAATAAAAAATATGGCAAATTGTAGGAATGATAGAACTTTGCATTACAAGAAACCTTGAAACCTGCATGTTGAGATAGTACAGTTCAAAATTTCCTTGATGACAAAAATGACCACTGAACGTCTCTTGCTGTAGTAATAAAATTTATAAATAAAAACTTTGAATTACCAATAATTAAAAAAACATAAAAATCTAATAGTTTTGTTATATTCTCATTAAAAAAAAAAACAATAAAATAAAGAATATTGAAAGAAAAGGGCTTTAAACGAAAGGAAACCTTAAAAATTGCCCTTTTAAATAGTACAGGTACGTTAGTAAAGATGTTTTAAGGATAATCAAAGAATAATTTGTAATCCCAATATAAATTAAGGATCACTCGAAGAGTGATGGGTTTTTCGGTCAAAAGGTGAAGAAAAAAGACAAAGAAGTTGGCTACTTCATCTATTTATTTGAAGACGTTTCGCTCTCTAATAAAAAAGCATTATCAGTTCATCTAAAAAGAACAATATAAAAAACCAAACGTCCATAGAAAAGTCAATATAAATGTGTAACCTCAAAAAGACATGTAGCAGTCAATGGTATAATATGTAAAGAAGCTTAAGATATTAGACATTAAATAGTTAGGGTGTATAAACAATCAATTGAAACTAAATACAGTTTACAATTTAATTCAAACAACAGAATAGCAAAAGACCATGTGGTTATTGTACATGTAATTTAAAAAAGTATGTAAAAAAAACTTATTAAGGTAAAATATAAGTATTTGCTGAGAACTAACAAGATCGTAAGATCACACTTCCAACAGTATGATATTAATTTAATTTAATTTTTACTTTGGGTAACACTATTGAAATGATTAAGAGTTTATTATAGTAATAGTATAAAAGGTGTAATGGAGTTACCACAAAAAGCTTCCAATGCTTTCAGGAGACACCCGGCAAATGGGAGCCCATTTTAGATCCACATAGCTATCACGGGAAAAGACCGTGTCCTTGAAGTCAAAACATGACAAACAACAAGGCGAGTTACCAACCGCTAATGCAATAAAGCGGTAAGTTTAAAAAATATGAAAAAGTAGGCGAAAACCTTGTCTGTACGAATCATTAAATGAAAGAAAAAAATGCTTAAGAACACCATTTTCCCTTCAGGGAATGGCTCGGAGAAAGAAAGAACAAACAAGTGAGGTCGATCCCTACAAATCATATATAAGTGTCTAAGTTGTAGCTGATTGGCCAGCCACAGGTGCAGATTTAATCTAACTTCCAACAGTCCAAGGTTCATAATAATTGGAACTGAGAAATTAATAAGAATTCTATGAATCAAATTAATTTAAAAATTTTATTAAACTATTTAATCAAAAATTATTTTATATATATATATATATATATATATATATATATATAAACATTGATAAACGAATTAATAAAATATTAGTTGAATATCAATCTTTATTAAGTGAAGTAAAGTAAAAAAAAATTTATTTTATTTATTTTATTTGAATTTATTTAAGTAGTAAAAATATTTATGTAAACACACACCTTAGGAGACAATTTTAAAGTAAAAAACCCATTAAGCCTAATTCTGCAATATGATGCATGCAAAATACATGATAGATTTGGCTGAAGTTACTAATGTCAGTTCTCTTGTTAAGAGCGTTAATTTGTTTAAGTATCGAACACCTTTCCAAAAACTGCCTTTTTACGAGATTGTGTTCGTTGCCAAGAATCTTAACTTTATTAAAGTCAACTTTGTGATTAGTGTTAATGGCATGTTGAGCAAGAGGACAAGTCTACTTGGATAAGTTAATATCACTGCGGTGTGTCGTAAGACGCCCTCTCAGTGATCTTCCTGTCTGACCGATGTAGCACGAGTCACACTCAGCACAAGGTATGTGATAGATGACATTGAATTGTTCCAAAAGGGACAAGGGTGTTTTAGTTTTAGAAAACAAATTTCTGACAGTCTTGGCATTCTTAACTGCAATTTTAACAGGTAGATTATTATGTTTGTACAGTTTAATAAGTATTTCCGTAACTTGGAGAAAATAAGGTAAAGAGGAGTAATGGGTAGTTGGAGTCCCAAGTAGAGTAGTAGGCAGAACAGTGTTGGTTACCATTGGGTTTGTCATTTAATGAGGAACCATAGCTTTGTAAATAAAGGTATTTGTTAATGAGGAAAGCTGGGTAGGAATTCTCAATCAATATGATTCTGAGTAGTTGAAGGGATTCTCTTCGATTAACCGGGTGTGTTAGCCTATTCAGCCTGCAGCTTAAAGCTTTAATAAGGTTTAATTTATATTTAAAAGGATGACGAGAGTGGTAGTTGAGAAACCTATTAGAGGCCATCCAGCATTGATATTTTAATAAATATTAATTTATTAATTTATAATTAAAAATTAATAAATTTATTAATGTTTGTATTTTAAGAACGATTTCCGAAATGGAAATTGAAACGTCAATAAACTTATTTTAAGCTTTAATTGTGGCTTATTCTCATTAAAACAGTAATTACTATAAGATGCTACCAGAAAATAGCTTCAGAAGGATATTACTAGCGAACAGATACTTTAAATTAAGCAGAGATCTAAAGAAAAGATACTCATTCTACCAATGCTGAACAATTGATCCAAAACATGGACTCTTTTTAAAACACACACAGATCATCTACTCATCTTTGTACGTAAGATATTTAGAGAAATACTTAGTACAACATTTGACAATGGCATTTGGAAGAGGCGATACCTTTAAGATCTGCAAAAAATATAAAATAATAGCATACGTATAGCTGGGTTCTAATATTCTTTATAAAAATATATTCATATCAAATTGGCAACGGTTTGCAATCGACTAGAACTAGGAAACGCGCTAGAGAATATAGAGGCTCAATTGTGGCTGTATTACCGATGATTTAGTACCACAAATTCTTAAACCTTTATACCCTCACCTTCTTAAAAGTAAGGTTGTATCAAAACGAGTCGCGGGATAGTATTTTTCTGGTTTAGCACTCTAACATAGTGCTTAATACTCCTGTGGATGATCTTCATAATAAAGGGTACTTTCAGGCTTTTTTTTTATAAAAGTCATCAATTCTATTCCGGTCGTACTACAGATAATTGGCGTATTGTACATCTTATATTAAATATAATCCTTGAGGTCGAATAAAAGATCCATGGGGTGTTTACGGAAATCCGTGGACTTCAACAGACCTGCTACATATAAACTATTTGCCAACAAACGATAAACCTTTTACTTTACCCTGGTATATCCTATCTTGTAAAAAGGCGACATGAAACCCTTCCATCGTAATATCTAGTTCTGTGGACTCAGCTTTAGTGGGCTTTCTGTGGACTTCAGCTGTGCTAAAGGTTCGCCTTGTAAAGGTCTAAGGTTTTACTGATTGGGGTCATTTTCCTACTTGGGACAGATATTATGTTCGCGACCATGTTTTTACACTGTTCGTTCACTAATTTCTGGGACATCTCTTTTTGTATCGTGATCATTTTGTTTCGAAAAAAGGCTAAAATCTCTCAGAGTTCGTTAGCTCTCTGGCGCTTCACTTGGGTTAGGTTACTTTCCTCTTGTGATGATGATGGTGATACACCTTGGGATTTGGTAGAGTAGTAATCGCAGCACAAATGTATATTTTGTGTGTGAGTGTATTTTTTAAGCGTGTTTGTACGTGTTAACAAATCTAAAGTTGGTATGTCATGTTCTTAATTGATCCGGGGGTGTTCATTTGGTTATATTAATACACACCTGTTCTATGATCCTATACCCACAGAACGTCCCTATTAGTCATTGGGCGTATCGTCTCGGCGATCAAATCTTCTCCAAACTGTCCTGCGTTTAGTGGAGGTAAACTCAGACTGACAGTCTTAAACCAGTACAGACCTCACGCCATCATGCAGAACCTTATTAGTTCGTTACGTATTATGACGGATTTGGGTTATTTTCAGATTAGGTTGACATGTTACATTATTAAATTTACTGATCTATTCCCATATTTCGTGTGCTTTTATTCATGTTGGTACAAGAATTGGCTCCTACAGAAATAGTTTACCCTTATAACCTCTTTATTTAGCATAATAGATCCTATACTGAGATTAAGTTGCTGTGCAGGTAGGTCACTAACATAAGAAAGTGCTGTGCAAGTAGGTCACTCATAAATTACGAATTTTTACACGATCAAATTAATACTTCATACTATTATTAATAGACACCATTTAAATAGAAAATAAGAAACCTAGTTAATCCTATAATTCATATAAAAGGCATGGGATACAGAACAAAACGAGCTGATACCCCAGACTGTAACGCCACTGCCACATATAAAAATGTTAAAAACTGAATCTACAAACTCCCCACTGCTATACATATAAGAATTTCAGTAGTTGTGATAACACAAGAGATCTTGTTGACCTTTTAATCGGTTTCGCTTTTATGATTACCAAAATGTATAAACAAGTGAAAAAATAATTTCAATATCAAATCTTACGTGATGTCACACAAGATGGACTCAATTAAAGAGAGATGCAAATAAGTCTGTCGACTAAACCTGGTATTTCCAGATAATTATAAACCTTTTTGTTAATTGTAGTCCGGTTTCGAATGACAGCCATGACAAAATATTGTCCATGTATTTTATTCCCTACGAAAGAATAGAGAAACATAAATGAATAGGAAATAGAAAAAAATGTCTCTTTCTCATCTACGCCGTGTTGGCGTTCTTAGTCAGAATTCAGTATATACTAAAAACATAAGGCAGAAAGGAGGGGGAATTATGATGAAAAATATTGTGACTACGTCTAATACAACATTGGAAATCATAATTTCCTAAAACAATAATCACTATATTGAGGTTACGTGCGACTGAGGTCACGTGCGATCCTAAAATTAATAGAAGGTAGAAGGCCAAAAAGCTAAAAAGTTAATATAATCACTAATTAACCAGAAATAAAGCAAAAAGATGAACACCGTGCAATACTTACGATAGATATGTAGTTTGACACAAGAAGATGGACAGAAGCATAGTAAAGTCCACAACAGTAATATACTGGTTATAAAATGGGATATAAAATACTCAAATGTATTCTTATATCCGATGATATAAGTTGACAAGTCTAGTCTTATGATACTTGCCTTACGAGTTAGCTTCATTGTCGTCTTTAGTTGTTAAATTAAACTTGTTTTAACTGTGTAGCAAAGAGTACACCATGCATATTTTCAGAAATTTCTTTAATGTGGTCTACGTAGAGTATAGTGTACGTAAATATCAATCTCGCTTTGGTAATGTTCAACAACAAGAAGAAGAACAATGGAACATATAAACTGTTATATATATACTTCCCAAACAAAGGACCAAACTACACATAAAAATTAGCAAAAAAGTAAATTTACCAAACTGCACTTTTTTACCCATATCCCGACAAGAAGTTTTTTGATTAATTTGTATCATCTATAACTATAGTTTTTTTATCAAACTTTCTAAGATCAAACAAAGAACGAGATCACCTATGGGCAACAAACGTAAAATGTGAGCGCACTATACTGAAATCATGAAGTTGCTCTTATTCTTTCTGCACCGTGAATGCGCGACTGTGCACGTGAAAGTCGGGCACACAATGAAATTGGTCAAACTGTACTTTCACCAATATCTGAACAAGAAAATGATTATATATTTTTGCATTTATTGTAGTTTAGATAGAAAACCATAAAGATGGTGATCGTAAAACGAATAAATTAGTAACTAGAATCTATATTGAATGCAGTCAACTGTCTGGTTCTAATCGTTGGACAAAGTCCTCCTCCATTCGAGCAAGGAAGATGTATCTTTAAAGTAAAAAAAGTGTTCCGTAAAATAAACATTGTATAAACGGTTGAAGTTCATATGCTGGCCTAAATGGGGGGGACATGCAGACACTTCAGCAGAAAATCCGTATTTTAAAATTCAAAGTAGTTTGTTAACTATTCTACTAGAAGACAATTTATTTACCATATGATTAGTGTACTTCATTCATATTTATATTGAATTTGTACATATATACAAACAACAATTACTATAACATCGTCCAAGATGCGACTTTCAATATTGTGTTTATCACTGATTCTGGGTGTGTTCGGTCAAATTGAACAATTTGATGAAAATACTAGGAAGGAGATAGAAGAGATCTTTCCTATGACGAATAATAACTTTTCTCCAGACTTGGAAGAGGTTACAGAATCGACTAACGGAAGTTATGGTGCCATAGAGCAATGCGGTGAGGGGTCTACTAGGGGGTTAAAAAGATGTGTAGCGTATAAAAAATGTGATCCAAAGACTAATACTATAGTAGAAGAAGATGTTACTTCTGGGGCTGGAATAATCGATATCAGGTAAACTATACTAATTTCACAATAAGTATTTGAAATCACAATTGAAGTTTAAAATAACTTTATTTCGGAAATCGTTCTCAAAATACAAATATTAATTAATTAATTCTCTCTCCTGTTGCCGACAAGAATGTAGCGTAGAATAATTTTTAAATAATTTTAAACTGTTTGTCCTTGTTTTAGTTTAGTGTTATTTATGTACAATTTATGTTAAATTTGATGTTAATTACATTCTGCGCTTGCTGGATAGCCCAAATTTGACGAAATGTCCCTGATGATGCTGTAGAAAGCGTAAGTAGTTGGGCAAGATTTGATTATTAAAATTGTGCTCGATATTTGCCATTAATTTTTCAAAGTTCATTAATAAATTAGTAAAAGATTTGTAATTCTTTTACATAAATTTTAAATATTTTTAATAAAATAAACCATTATACACCGGAAATCTTTACTTCTCATGTATGTTTTTTAAACATACGAGGAGTTTAAACTTATGGGGGCCAATCACTGGGATTTTTCCCATTTACTTTGAATGATATATTGGCTTCATAATTAGCATGGGATTACAAAAAAATATAACTAGGTGCTTTGGAGAGAAAAAGTAAAACAGAGGAAAATTGAGAATTATTTACTAATTTGGTAGACATTAACTGCTAAGATGCTTACAAAAAATGGAGAGCAATTTTAATTACAGTTTTAATTTTTATATTCGAGGATAAACCCGAATACGCAGTGATGATATTTTCTATTAGTAAATATATCTCTCGATTTAATTAGGTTAATATACTTCTTTGTAAAATTGTTATTAAATTACAAAGTCTTCCGCAAAATAAACATAATATAAACGGTTGAAGTTCATATGCTGGCCTAAATGGGGGGGAGATGCAGAGACTTCAGCAGACAATCCGTACTTTAAAATTCAAAGTAGTTTGTTAACTATTCTACAACAACACAATTTATTTATCATATGATTAGTGTACTTAATTCATCTTTATACTGACCTTGTACATATATACAAACAACAAGTACTATAACATCGTCCAAGATGCGACTTTCAATATTGTGTATATCACTGATTCTCGGTGTGTTCGGTCAAAATGAAGAAGTTGATGAAGATATTAGGAAGAAAATAGAAGAGATCTTTCCTATGACGAATAATAACTTTTCTCCAGACTTGGAAGAGGTTACAGAATCGACTAACGGAAGTTATGGTGCCATAGAGCAATGCGGTGAGGGGTCTACTAGGGGGTTAAAAAGATGTGTAGTCTATAATAAATGTGATCCAAAGACTAATACTATAGTAGAAGAAGATGTTACTTATGGGGGTGGAATAATCGATATCAGGTAAACTATACTAATACAATAAGTATTTTTAATCAATTACTATTTTAATGGGAATGAACCACAATCGAAGTTTAAAATAAGTTTATTTCGGAAATCGTTCTCAAAATACAAACATTAATAAATTAAACAAATTTTGTTTTTTGTTACTTGGTGAAAAATTCTTCTAATAATTTAATTTTATCTGACTCAATTATATTGTCAATTCAGATATAAATTATACATTTTAAAGTAGACGACTTTAAAATGATATTGATGAGTTGCAATTTTAATTAAGTTATAATTAATCACTACTATTTCATAGAGGTTTCGATAATAATCTCACAATAATATGGTTAAGAAAAGCGGCTTATCATTTGTAAGAACAATTTGCTGTTTAACTATATCACACCTTGAAGTTGCTATAAAATCTATTTAATAATATGGCAAAATCAAATGTCATATAAAAATACTAAAAATCATTATTGATTTTGTTAATTTTAAAATTGAATTTAAATTATTATATTCAAATTTGCTTATAATTTTTGAATAGTTTTTTATCCACAATGTCCATATTTTTAATCTGTTTTTTTAACTGTAATACTCCCAGTATTAACATATAGAGCATTTTATTTCATGAATGGCCAAGGTTCTATAAACTTTTCATTGTTTATTATTATGTTGTCATTACTACATTGCAATCTGCTCTGTTTTTAACCTCTATTACTGTTATACTTAATTTTTTTCAGTATGATGCGCTAATCAATAATTAAAACCAGTTCAACATTCAAATGGTCAAGATGTTCCTTGGTTCGTGTGAGCAATTAGTTATATTTTTTTCATTGCTAGGTAATAGGTTTTCATTACTATGTAATCACACAGATCAACATCAACATGTATTAATTTGATGAGTACACCTTCTTGTTCTTCTTAATTGGAAAAATATCTGTTTCCTCTTCAGTATCTTCTCAACAGTCATACCAGCGCTTTTTAGGTTATTGACGATTTGTCTCAAGATATTCTTAATATTCTGTTGAGCGCCATTTTATCAAAATGGTTAGTACATTCTATTTTTCTTTTTTGTGTCCATGTCTTAACTGCAAATATTTTGTCTTCGAATATCTTCACTTCTTTTCCTATCGTATAAAGTTTTGCCGATTATTCTTCTTATTACAACTGTCAAAGTTAAAGTTCTCCTATTAGTTTTTAATAATTTTGTGCAGATTAAGTAGTATTTAATAGTTGAATTTCAATTAATTAGCATTTGACTACGGTCTTTCAAGAGATACAGTTGAATTCGTATATCGAACAAGTTTAATTAAGGTAATTAGAAAAATCTTTTTGGGATCGGAGTTTAAAAAAAATGACTAAAAATATTAAAAGTGATTCACCAGACAGAGGAAAAAATAATATAGATCAGAACAGTACCGGAATTATGGTTACAGACGAGAAAAGTATTAACAAAAGACCATGTTTAATTGATCAGGTAAACACAGATAATTTACACAAATCAATTAATGATTAAACAGGGATAAGTACAAAAAAATATTTCTTTCAAAAGGCTTTCAATTTTTATTCTTCATCGGATGCTGGTCCATATCACGTCTTCGTACAGAATACTGTAAGTCAGTGTGGTCCAACATTTTAGACGTTGCGGGCCGTATTAAATTTGAAATTATTATGAAGGGCTAGAGAACTCGACTAGTTCAATAAAAGTTTATTTTAAAAAATAATATACAAACGAAATATTATTTACAAGTATTTTATTATGGTTTACAATTTGTATGTTATGTTTAAAATTTAACATAAAATAAAAAATCAATGGGATATTTGAGGCAAGGGTTTATCCTCTACTAACTTTTGCACATCGCATATCTCTTTTCTTCATAGCTCATTGGATTGTCAAAAAGCTCATGATCAGGTTTAAGTGCATAAAATTTCGAAAATCTTCCATCGAATTCTCTTTTTATTTCTGTAAGAACTATTGCAAACCTCGAGAAATCGACCATGGTTTCTTTTTGATTTATTTCGAATTATGCAGGAAGATGTGTGGGGTCATTTATTTTCATGCAGTTCTCGAAAAGATCAAGTTTTTTGCGAAATGTCTCAATTTGACCAACCAACCGTGATACTGTCTTATTTTCCCCCTGAAGTTGTAGGTTTAATGTGTTCAAGTGAGAGGTAATGTCTGTTAGAAATGCCAGTTCATTAAGAAATGTTTTATTCTCAAACTGTGTTATAAATACGTCCGTATTAATAACAATTTCCGTTTCAAAAAACAGTAAGATCTCTTTTCTTAAAGAAAAAAAATTTCTAAGGTATTTACCTGCACTCAACCAGCATATCTCTGAATGTAGGGGGACGTCCTTATATTCAGTATTTAATGCCTCCAAGAAAGAGATGAATTTTCGGTGTCGCTGAGCTCTGTTTGCTCCTCTTAAGCTGTTTACAATCTGCAGTAGTTTTCATAGTATCGTTGATTTTAATCATCTTTCCCCAGAGAGCCTCTTGATGGATAATGCAATGAAACATAACACAGTTAACACCATTTTTCCGCAAAAGTCCAGCCAATCCTGTTATGCGTCCCGTCATTGCTTTTGCTCCGTCGATGCAAACGCAAGAGCACATTTGAAAACCGCCTATATTTTTCACAGCGTCACTAACTGCTTCAAATATATTTATACCTTTGGTCCCGTCTTCCATATGGTGCAGTTTTAGAAGTTTCCCAGTTACACAAAAATCTTCACTGATGCATCTAATAAAAATTAATAGCTGATTTTTGTCAGTGATATCAACAGATTCCGTCCAGGACTAAGGAGTAGTACAAAGAATCACGAACTGTGTCGACCGTTTTTTTAAATACATGAGTATTCAGCTCATCAGCTCTTCTAGATACAGTTTGATGGGAAACTGAAACACGTTCAAAATTTTTGGCCATCTTTTCATCTCCAAAGAATCGCGCCGTTTTAACGGCACACCGCTTGATCATTTCTCCATCTCTAAATGCTTTTTTACTTTTGACAAGCTGTAAACATACTTTATATGATGCTGCATGATTTCTATGATGACAAGCTTGATGATTGAACAGCTGTCAGTTTAGTAAATAGCGATAATTTAGCTTTAAGTTCTTTTACGAGAGTATTGCGAGCTTCACCTTGATATTTGTCGTATTTTGTTTTGTGCTGGGTTTCATAATGCCTATTAATATTGTATTCTTTTGATACCGCGAGTACTTAACAACAAATAATGCACTGAGGTTTTCCTTTTCATTCGATGAAGAAATATTGATTTTCCCATTTTCCTTGGAACGTTCAATTCTCTTCGAAAATTTTGCGTTTTTTTGGCACTACTCATTCTAAATTCAACATTCAATTTATTCGCCACTGTTAATTCAACACGACACGTGCAGCTGACTGAAGCTAACTGCCCGCTCATCGGGAGTGGGTGTTCAAGGTTAACTACTTTCTTAAGACACGAAAAGTTAGACAATAACAGGTAATTAATGGCAATATTTTTGAAATGTGTTTGCGGGGGCCGCAGTTTAACGATTCTCGGGCCGCATGCGGCCCGCGTGCCTGATGTTGGACCACACTGCTGTAGGTAATATTGGTAAACTTCATAAAATATAATTAAAACTGCAAGTTTGATATTAAATGCTGTTCCAGAAATTAAAAAAAATATTATAAACATGGATGTAGGAATAAATAAAATCAAAATTAAATTAAATTCTTACAGTAACGCTAATTTACTAATAAAATCAGAAAAGTTAAAAGAAAAAGGATACAAAGTATACGTACCCACATTCTTTAACCAAAAAAAGGAGTTATTAAACAGGTTGATATTGACTTAACGGAATTGGAATTAAACCAGATCATTAAACCTAAATTGGGATATAATTTTAAAATTATAAATTTTAAGAGAATGAAAAGAAAAAATGGGGAAGTAGAGATCCCTACATGCACAGTTATTGTTACATTTAAAGGACAAATGATCCCTTCTCAAGTAATCATAGAAAAACTTATTTATGATGTAGAAATATATATTCTACGGGTGGTACAATGTAATAAATGTTTTAGATACCTATGGTCATATAAGCAACTAATGTAAAGGACAAATCAGCTGCCCTTATAGTGGAGGGGAACATGAAGCCAATGATTGTCAACAAAGAGAGGAACCGACATGTGTCTTATGCGGCTGAAATCACATAGCAAATGACAGAAAAAAATACAGTGAATTTTCAAAGCAAAAATTTGTTGAGAAATTGATGGTTACTGTAAACATTTCATACACAGAAACTAAAGAAAAATACGAAAACAGCTACGCAATACAGCTACTATACAGCAGTCATAAATAAAAAAACGGCGTATTGAAAATAATAACAACAGATCAGGATACTCTGAAGAACATAAAAAACTTGTTGAAATTCCTAGGTCATCAAATGCAGTGGAATTTGGACAATTTAAAAACATACCAGCATATAGATGCCAGTCTGAAGGGACACAAAATATAAATCAAGAAATGAAGGAGTTTATGTTACACATGGTTAAAAATATTTTACAAAAATAGGTACTTTTAATTCTTATCAGATCAAAATTTGTTAAAATCACTTGAAATAAATGTAAACCAAAGTCTTATGTCGCAATTTTCGTAGTTTTACAGTATAATATTAGATCTGTAATTCATAATAAGGGAAGCATAAAAAATTTTTTGTGGGACAAAAATATTTACAAGTTACAACCATTTACTGATCTTAATACATTTACACCTTTTTCTCCTTTTTTACTAAGTGTTTTATATGCTCTTTCCATAGTTATTTCGTATCTAGAATAATTCCTAGATATTTAATTGATGGTATTACTGGAAAGGGTGATATCTTGAATTGGTACTAAATTAGGTACTTGATTTTTTGTGGAGAATATACATAACTGTTTTTTGATTTGAAATATTTTAACCTATAAATTCGCAGCAGTTTTTTAATTCACTATGCGCCTTCTCTACCATATTGCAACCGAGGGTAATTTCGCATCGGTCGTTGTAAATTATTAAATCGTCGGTATATTCTAATATCTTGACAGAACTTTGAACTCTATTTTCTATTTCGGCTGTGTATATCAGATATAGAATGGGGTTTAGAATTTCTTTCACCTATTATTTTATTACCTATTCTTAATGAGGTTATTTTGTTGTTGAATTATTTTATAATTTGGTGGGCAAAGTCTATATTAAGGTTGGTCAAAAGGGTGGTCTATATTAAACGTGGTCAAAACTAAGGGTTATTATAAGGGTGGTCAAAAATCGAATGTCTGCAACTATAGATCTATTGCTTTACTATCGGTCCTATCCAAAATTATTGAGAGACTTAAAAAAACCCACTTATGTCCTTTCTCGTTGAAAACAATATTTTATCACAAAGTCAGTTCGGTTTTTATTTAATAAATGTACCAGTGATGCTATGTTTTCTCTACTACATGAGGTCTATCAAGCACTAAACAATAATCTTTACACCGCCACTGTTATTTGTAACTACGCCAAAGCTTTTGATTGTGTAAACCTCAACATTTGATAAAAAAAACTAAATTTTTACGGAATTCGAGGTATTCTTTGAATTGGTTCCAACGTTACTTAAAAAATAGGAAACAACTCGTTAGAGCAAATAATACTGACTCTACTCACAAAAGAATTATATGTGGATTACCACAAGGTTCTTATCTTTATAAATGACATCACTAACTTAAAAATCGATGGTAAATTTTTCTTTTTGCTGATAATACCAGTATAACCTAGAGGAGCACTAATATTGCAACTCTTCATGCAACGATTACTTCTGATCTACTTAAAATAAAAACCTGGCCCGACTCTAATTTACTCTCTTTTAACGTGGATAAGACAGTAGCATTATCCTATAAAGGAGCTTTTCAACCCTTGCTTCTTAATAACAGTCAGATCAGTATTGTTGATTCTGTAAAATTTCTTGGTATTTTTACATTTAACATTACAGGATTTTAACTCTTCCCTCTTTATATATTTTAGAAACTGTTTGCATAGTTCATAAACACCTACATGTTTTTCCAACCAGACATAATCATGACAACTCCACCAGAAATTCAACCCTTGATATGTAGTTACTGATCTTATCCAATGAGTTAGTAAAGAAATCTATATTATATTCGGCAAAAAAATTCCCTTTGCAACATTTTTCCTTAAGTTCCGTAAAATGACAAAAACCTATCTATCTAAGAGACCATATTATTTAGTGGAAGAGTTTCTTTACGAATAACTAAGAAATTACAGTATGTTTATGTACAAATAACATAAAGTGTATATATATATATATATATATATATATATATATATATATATATATATATATATATTAAACCTAGAGCTAAGATTAATACTATTATAAAAATTAATATTAAACTCACCAGTCTTCCGGGTTGAACCGCGTCGATATCCATTTTGTCGAGCTTTCGACATCCTCTCTGATGTTTTCTTCAGGTCTTCCGAGGTCTTAGTCTCCCGAGCCCCCAGACACTACTGCACTCACTAGTCACTGCACTACTACGGCTGGGACCAGGCGTATATGTTCTTTCCGAACATATATATATATATATATATATATATATATATATATATATATAGTTTGAGTTTAGTTCTTAAACCTTAATATATATTTTTTTAGTGGATTTTCTTGGGCTTAGGTTCATAAAAAAAAATTTGATTTGGTACTAAGGCATTTTCATATATTTTTTCGACGTTTCGGCAGGAAATCCATGCCTTTTTCAAGAAGTAATATTGACTAAAAAAACATTTTATGACAGACATAATACGATTTAAAAGATAAACTTTTGACTTACCAAGCATGTAAAAATTTGTTACTAACAAGTAGACGTCACAATTAAAATAATATTAAAAACATAGGATATACCCACTAAGTCACTACATGTAAAATATATTTTAGATCTAATGTGTTGTTTATTGAAGTTAGTTTATCGTTTAAACAACCAGTTATTTTAACATCATAGGCGTTCTGAGATTGTCTTTTTATGTGTTTTTAAATTAAGTTAAAATATATTTTGTTCAAATTTTTGACATCTTTTTTATCATTTATTGCATTATTATTTTTTTTTATTTGTATAGACTCTAGAAGCTCTCTCTTTTTCCTGTTGGGTTCACTTTTTAGGATCTTGGTTTTCTCAAAATCAAATTTATGTTTTTTTTCGTTTTCATGTTTTGTGAGGGCGGTTGAGTTTTTTTTGTCATATTTGTGGGAACGTATTCTTGAGTTAAGTAGCTGACTGGTTTGTCCAATATAAACTCCATCACAATTCGAGCAGGGAATTTCATATACAACATGCGATCTTTTTAATAGAGGGGTTTTTGTTTTTAATCTTGTAAAATTCTTTTTCAAAAGATTGTGCCCTTTATGAGCAACCATAATATTATGTTTGGACAGAAGATTTGCAATTTGTTCTGATAATCCTTTTATATAGGGAAGAGACATATAGTTTTTCTTTACCGTGTTGGTTTCATTGTTATTATTGTTATTGTAAAATTTATGCAGTCGCGATTTGAAAGTGTTGTCGATAAGGTGGTGTGGGTATGAATTAAGTGTTAGTGCTGTTTTTGCTTTTTTAATGGCCTGAGGTCTATTAATAGGATCGGATAATCTAATAGCTCTATCGGCGAGTCCGATAACTACTGATTTCTTTTGAGACAGGGGATGATGAGAGTTGAAATTCAGATATCTCGATGACCAGGTTTTTTTGGTGTACCATGAAGTAGTTATAGTGCTGTTTTCTCTATGTAAGGTCAGGTCCAGAAAATTAATTTGATGATTTTTTTCAATTTCTAATGTAAATTTTAGTTTTTGGTGAAAGTTATTGAATTCATTTAGTAAAATATCCATTTTATCCTCTGGTGCTGCGCTCAAGCAGTCATCTATATAGCGATAGAAAAAAGGTATATCATAATCTATTTTATTTAAAACAATTTCCTCTAGATGCTCTAAAACTAATTGAGCGATGGCACTGGATATGCTAGCACCCATAGCACATCCATCTGTTTGTTGGAAGATTTTGTTTTTATATAGGAAATAGGTTGTTATGGTGTTAGTGTAATATGTTGTATATGAAATTCCCTGCTCGAATTGTGATGGAGTTTATATTGGACAAACCAGTCAGCTACTTAACTCAAGAATACGTTCCCACAAATATGACAAAAAAAACTCAACCGCCCTCACAAAACATGAAAACGAAAAAAAACATAAATTTGATTTTGAGAAAACCAAGATCCTAAAAAGTGAACCCAACAGGAAAAAGAGAGAGCTTCTAGAGTCTATACAAATAAAAAAAAATAATAATGCAATAAATGATAAAAAAGATGTCAAAAATTTGAACAAAATATATTTTAACTTAATTTAAAAACACATAAAAAGACAATCTCAGAACGCCTATGATGTTAAAATAACTGGTTGTTTAAACGATAAACTAACTTCAATAAACAACACATTAGATCTAAAATATATTTTACATGTAGTGACTTAGTGGGTATATCCTATGTTTTTAATATTATTTTAATTGTGACGTCTACTTGTTAGTAACAAATTTTTACATGCTTGGTAAGTCAAAAGTTTATCTTTTAAATCGTATTATGTCTGTCATAAAATGTTTTTTTAGTCAATATTACTTCTTGAAAAAGGCATGGATTTCCTGCCGAAACGTCGAAAAAATATATGAAAATGCCTTAGTACCAAATCAAATTTTTTTTTATGAACCTAAGCCCAAGAAAATCCACTAAAAATATATATATATATATATATATATATATATATATATATATAATAAAAAACTATATTCCTATTTAAAATTTATATTAAAAAAATTTCATATTTCTCAACCACGAGCATATAAATTTTTAACGCCCTATATATGATAAATTTTATAAAAATAATTATAGCTAGTTTTAAGAGAGTATTTCACAGAATTGTTTACTAGCGCCATGAACAATGTATTTCAAGCAAACAATTAGGGACGACTAGGGTTGATGGTTTAAGAAAGTGTTCGTCGAACTGTTTATTAAAACCACGGACAATATGTTTTAATTAAACTAGAAACTGAAACTTCGGGGTAGAGAACTCGAAACATGATATGTACTGCAATTACAACTACCTTAAAATGTTACTGTTTGAAAGACACTTAGACAATTAATACATACGTTAAAAATTTTAAAAAACAAAATGAAAGACGACATGTTAAAACAGTCGTCGTTGCACACTTGATTTCAGTCACATTTCACGAGCAGAAAGAGAGAGGAGAAGAGTACTACCAACTGTATTTCCCGCTCAATTTCTAGTTGGTAATACAGTTGGTAGTACTCAAAATTCACAAACAGTATTTTGTTAGACATTAGTTTGAAATTTGTTTTTTGTATTTTCTTCAAGCTATTTAAACAATAATTGTCCCCCCACTTTCTCTCTTTCTGCATCCAATCTGCCTACCAATTTCTCTTCCAAACCCTCTTCTGACTCTTTTTTATTTGCAGTTATTCTTTTAACTGAGACATACATTACCCTGTCTTTAACAAATATACGTTATCTTCCCAAGATTTGATTTGAAAAATAGACTTCAAATATATCTTGTCTGTCTTTCTCCGAAAATAAATGGCAAAACATACTAATATTCCGTTTTCGTGTACTACATTTGCAATTACATCGATCTTTTACTGCTCTTTTTTTCTTCTGCTCACTAAACTTCCATTTCCCCTCATTTGTTTTCTTTGGCCATAAATAAGCTTCGCCCTATAGTCTTCTTTTCTTGTTCGTCTGTTTCTCCTAAGTCTCCCTGTTAACTAAATGTCTTTTTGACCGTTTTCGTTCAGTTTTAGTTATCTCCTCAACTTATTGAGCAACATTTTGAGTAACTTCCCCCAAGTTAATATTAGCCACGTTTTCACGATGGTTTTTTCATTGAAGTCACGTTCAGCAACAGTCTCAGTTCTCAGTTACTTCACAGAAGTCAATATTAGTCACCTTTTCATTATTTATTTTTTTATTAAAGTAAATCGACTCGTCGAAAACAAGTTCAGCCTCATCTATTCTTATTAAGTTATCTATTCCAGTCTCTCCATCAGTCTCAATAATTTCATTCAGTGTTGCTTCAATCAAAATCAAATTATTTGTATCATCTTGGGATATAGAATCTACCAAAGGATCTACATTCTCGTCCGTAATGTAAGGTATCTCTTCAGTAATTGTAAAGAAGTTCCAAGGTAGCTGAATTGATCATTATCTTGAGCTACAAAAATGTCCAAATTTTCTATAGAAATTCTTTCAAAATATCTTTTGACTCACCGTTCCTATCAATCAGTGCCAGATTCACTAACCGTTTGCCACGAGAAAACATGCTGAAATCGTAAAGAGAAAAAATTCAATAAATGAAGAAACAATACTAGATACGTAGGGTAGACCGGGGTCGAAAGTAACATTTTTAATTAAAACACCAATTTCGGGAAAACTATTACAGATATAAACAAATTTTCTCGTTCAGGCCTTAATTGCATGTTTAAGCAATATTAAAATAGGTTATTAAGGTTTTTAAATAATTATGGTTTTTAATTATTTGTGAAAAATTGTCGTAGAGGCAAATGTTACATTTGCCCCAACCCTGGGGCGGTTGTAACATCACGTGGGGTCGATAGTAACAGTTATCAAAAGCTTTAACAAATGATGTTTATTCAATGTAAGTACAAAAGTTATACAAAAGTACAAAAGAAGTTATATTCTTACGTAAAATAAAAACAAAAACTTATGCTATACCAGGAGGAACAGTGAACTTTACCTAACAAATTTTATGCTGTACGGAGAGGAACAGTGAACTTAACCTAACAAATTATGGATCAATCTGATTCGCAATTATGGCAAACGTATAAACTTTCTTGACTTGTGCATTCTTCATGTGACCAACGTTTATATTCAATGCATTGAACCCAACCTTCCCCTGGCTTACTTGAACCATATGGTTCACAGCATATAAGGCAAAAACACTCTTCGTCTTCTTCATCACTCTCTTGTTGTTTTTTTAAATGATTTCCTTTAGTTAAGATTTTTTGGTTTTAGTTTAGGGTCAAGAAAATTTTTGTTAATGCTTTTTTTCTTCTTCTCTTCATATTCTGTCCTAATTTCTTCCTTTTCAGGGGTATCTGTGTATATGGCCGATTTTCTTTTCTTTTTTCCTTTATTTCCTTCTTTTCTAGGCGGCGCTTTGGGGAAAGGTCTGACTGCTTCCTGTGTAAACTCCTCAGCTGAAGAAACACGTGAAGTTGAAGCTGTAGTAATATTATTTAGTTCATTGTTGGTTTCATCTGTGATAAAAAAAAAATGTCGCTGGTGCGGGTTCTTTATTCTGTTGATTTATCTGGTTATCTGGTATAGGTTCATCGTCTCTTTTTCCTGATTCTGTCGTGTTAATTTCAACATCGTTGGTAAGTTTATTTGCTGGTGGAGGCCGATCTGTGACATAAGACGGTGCATAATCTCAAGGTGTAAATATATTCCTATTAAAAGGAAATATTCTCGTGCATCTAAAGCCTGCTTGGATGTTGCTGGATGTCAGTACCATCGAAAGTGCTGTAGCTACTAAGGATGGGATATTATAAATGGTTATAGTTTTCCCTGGATTGCTTCGCATCCATGAATCGCAACCCAAATTAATTGCTTTTTCTAATGGCCCATATACAATGCGATCCAACGGTTGTAACTTATGAGAGCAGTGAGGCAGGAAGGATAACACAACAATGCCGTTCTCAGAGCAATAATCTAGTCTTCTTCTTAAAATGCCCTCTCCTCAATGGAGGTTGGCTACTACAATTTTAAAATCTTCTCTATCTTCGGCTGTTCTTATTAGCTGTTCAAAATTTAGCCCTGTCCATTGTCGGATGTTTCTGAGCCACGATAGTCTTTTCCTTCCTAGGCCTGTCTTTCCCTCGATTTTTCCTTTCACTATAAGTTGGGCATATTGGTACTTAATATTTCTCAGTATGTGGCCTAGGTATGATGTTTTTCTAACTTTTACTGTGTTAAAAAGTTCTCTTTCCTTGCCTATTCTATGCAGCACTTCTTCGTTTTAGGTATGCGATGTCCATGAAATTTTGAGCATTCTCCGGTAGATCCAATTATCAAAGGCCTCCAATTTATTTACGGTTGATGTTTTTAGGGTCCACGTTTCAACTGCATATAGAAGAGTCGACCAGACGTAGCATTTTGATAAACGTAGTCGAATTTCGAGTTTTATTCGAGAATCACAAAGCAGTTTTTTTATTTTTTCGAAAGATTTTCTGGCCTGTTCTATTCTCGAATAATCTAGTGCCTGAATAGAAATATGAGATGCGTGATTATCTAGTAGCAGCAGGATTTTGTGATCGGTAGTTGCTGACGTATATTTCCGAAAGTGTTGTAAGAATTTAAGAAATTCACTTTCTTGCATCCACCCGCTTGCGTTTCCCGCGCCTGTACTTCCAGTTGGACCATCTCGAATAAAATGTTCCTGGTACTGAATCCTCGGAAATATAAACATTGGAGGAACAAAATTTCCAATAGCATTTACCGCGCAGATTAACGTGACTAAGTTTCCATGTTCGGCAGACGTCAATGCTCCAACTTGCCTTGTTCCCTTTTTAGTGACAATTCTATTGGGCCTTTGGACTGTTGTGATCCCAGTCGCATCGACATTGTATATGTCTTTAGGTTCGAATTTATATTTGTCCATAACTTTCTACAAATTATCAAAAAAACAGGAAACATTATTCTCATTAAAACTAGTGGCACGAGCTAAACTTGTTGGTTGTGCGCACCTTAACGAGAGTTAGGTTGTCGCTTCACAAATCTGCTGAACCAATCTTCTGTAGCCATCTGGTTTTGCTCCCACTGTGGCAGCATTGCTAACTTATATTTATTGGCTAATTCATATGCAAACTTTCTGATTTCAACCAAAACAGGGACAAAAACCATAATATATGTTTGCCGCTCTTACAATATAATTTGCCATATTTTTTTCTTAGTCTACGGTAAAACTTTGTTCCAAGCTCTATAACCCATGGAAACAGAATTATTTAAACCCTCACCTGGTGCTTCCTTTTTAATTTTAAATCGTCTTAAAGAAACATGACACAAATCGTACTTCTTTGCCGCTGCATGAATGGATATACCATTTTTTATTTCGGCGTATGCAGCTTCATAAGTTGCATTATCTTTGGAACCTCTATTACTTCTCCTAATTTTTATACGAGGCATTCTGGAAATAAAAAAAATGATATATTAAAAAACCAGAATGCTTAAAATCATTAGCGGGGTCGGTTGTAACGTTACAATCGCCCCCTCGACAGTATGTTACGTTCGGCCCCGACTTTACTTTTTAAAAACTTTTTAATTTTTGACAATGAACAACGGTAAATGTAGACAGTTACTTGTGTTTATATTATCTTCAAATATCTAAACTAACTATATATCCAAGATAAATACGTAGGTATACCTACACATAAAAATAATGAATCCCTCACAACCACATTAAAAAATTTATTAAAAGTTCATAATTTGACTAATTTTATATTATTTTATAGAGCTCAAAAGTCTCTCAAACTAATAAAACAATTTTATAAATTAAGTTAGAAAAACTCTTATATCAATATAAGTTAAGGTTCAAAACCTCTAAATTCAAAACGTTGTAACATCCTAATACACTCAACGACTAAATAAAATTTAACACAAAATATTTTAGTGACCGTTGTTGCAATGTTTAAATTTTCTTATCATAATTATTAGTAATTGGTTCACTAACCATATAGCATTTATTATAAACTAGAATCTTTGCCAGCAGTAACAAAGTAAATAATAATAAATTGAGATACTTGATGAGTCTCTTTCTTAAACACACTGCAGTGATCCAAGAAGTTTGGGAGGTTATGGAATCAAACAAATGACACCTGTAGATCAGAGGTTTACTTAAACTTCTACATAATGCGCTAAATATCGAAATATTTCGTTCTTAAAATATGTGAAAGATGGCAGGAGTTGTGATACATAAAAAAGACCAAAATATATGAAAAACGAAAAAAAGTAGTTAAGAGGTTGTTTTGGAGTTTAGGTATCAATATCCGCAACAAAGATCTCCATCGGGAACTTCGTATAGCAACAATTAAAGAAGAATACAAAAGATTGTCAAGGGTTACGAAAACCGATAGTAACCTGTCTTAGGTTACTCTTACTGATAACCATGGTGTTTGTTTTCTTTACATTTATTGTTAAACCAGTATCGCAAATTGTGTTTCGTATCGTCTGCAGATCTTTCTCTTGACTGTATCGTCAGCACAGTCAACAATAACGATTTTATTTGTAGTTTTACCATTTATCTTGATCTCTTCGGTACAGTTTTTAAGTGCTTGTGTAAATAATTTTTCGGAGTATATATTAAATAGAAATTTTGACAGTACATAGCCTTGTCTCATTAACCTTCTTATCTGTTGCGCATACGTTCCATTTCTATCTAATGTTACCACAGCCTGTTGGTTCCAATAGAGATTTCTCACTATTTGTATTTGGGGTTGTTGGTTTTTGGTAGCGGACCTAAAGTCGATAGTAGCCATACTGTAGGTATCTCGCTAGATTTATAATATCTCTTCAGATTTTCAGATCTTCCGTCCACGATCTTTTTGTGTTCATAAAAATATCTTCAATATATTTAGTCCACACTTGTTTTATTTCATATGGATTGTTAATACGTTTATTGTTTTTGTCAATTAATCGGGTTGGTGTTTTTGTTTGTGACTTTTCACTTTAACTTTTTTATGTAAGTTGTAATGCTCCAGCTTTTTCTGTAATTCCTCCATCTCAATGCATGTTTTCATAATCCACTTTTAGTTAGCCTCTTTTATTTTGTTCCTTATTACTATTTCCAGTTTTTTTTCAAATCTTTAAAGGTTGCAGATTGCAGAGTTGCTTTTGCAAAGTTTCGCTCTGTGTCTTTAAAACAGAATTTTTGATTTTGCTTTCCATAATCTATACATTCTCAGTGTTTTTCATTTCTAATGTTAATTTTAAAATCCATTGCAGTAAAACTTAAATAGGGAACATGCCATATTTAATTTTATTTTTAACAGCTTTTATCCCTGGCCTAAAAGTTGAAATAAAAAATATGTATTTTAGTCTTTAAAATCAAATTAGCTTATTAAGTACTCCACAGAAAGACAATTAAACAGTCCAATGATTAAACGGTGCATTTAAATCACATTTAGTAATAACAAACTAAAGCTACAAACTAGAAAAATCGAAAACCATATGGCAAAAATGCTACGTTTTATATTTTTTATTGCACTGTTCTTTTATGTATTTGCCCAACCATCAGATGTTGACGATTCTATTCGAAGAAAAGTAAATGAAATTTATCCAAAAATTGAAACTAAAACTGAATCCGAAGAGTTAGAAGAAGTTACCGAAAACACTATTACTAGTTATGGTGCTACTGAGCAATGTGGGGAAGGTTCTACCAAGGGGTTAAAAAAATGTGTGCAGTATTATTTGTGCGATCCAAAGACTAATATGATAGTGACTACTGCAATTACCGATAAACATGGGATCGTTGATATCAGGTAAATTATATGGGTTGTATTACAGTAGATACTTGCCAGTTACTAGTAGTTAGTGGCCAGTATTTATTGGTTTATATTACTTTTAAATTAATAGTTCAAATAACAAAAATTCAAATTAAATAGCAAATAAATATATTGTTTTTCAAATGTTATAACTTTTTAGATGAACGAAATATTTAGTAAGTAGTACTAGTAGTTCTAATATTAGTAGTAGAACAACTACGAGCAATCATTTTTATTCTTCGAAAAAAATAAGTCTTCGCTGACTACGTTAGAAAACGGAGCTTTGAGGATTATTGGGATACGCAGCGGTAAAATAAGTGTACTCTTTTAACTGAGTTTCAAGCTTTCGAAAATTTAGTATATGTGGGACAAACCTCACGCAGTTTAAATAATCGCTTAATTAGTCACCGGAGTGATAGCAGATTAAATCCTGAAAGATCTGCTTTAGACAAAGAACATCATAAAATGAATTATGAATCTGTCAAAGTTTTAGCTATAGAGTCTAACTACAGAAATGGCATTCATTTCTCAGAATTCCAATACAATGAACAAGAGAAGTGATATAAATCAATTAAGCACTATTTACTCCTACCTATTATATTTGGATAACCATTCTCTATTCCAATGATGTCTCATCAATTGATTTATTGTAATTTTTCAAATTTCATTCTTCTATCTTAAAAAAAAAAATTTAATTTACAATTTTGGTTTCAAATAACTTTCTGGTAAATTTTGATTTATATTCTATTAATAGTAATACTTCATAAGAATAAGATAAAATAATAAAATAAGAAGTTGCGTCATTTGCAATGTCCAAAATGACGTTTTTTCTTAATCACAATTCACAGTTGGCTGGCACACTTCGCCTTTAAACAATTTTTTTGATTTTGTCTTTTTCTTATGTGTCAGTTTATATAATTTGTCAATTTAAAAAAATTTTTTACACCATGTATTTTTTAATTTTTAACTCAGTTTATGAGTGGTGCATAAAATTGTCACGTGTTAGTGTAACATCCAAGACATACTAATCTCAATAACGTAAGTAAAAAAACAACTTTTACATGTTTTAATAAAAATTTTTTTCGAGGATGTTTTACTAACATTAGCACTTTATTTCAGTTTTTTCCTGACGATGAAAATAAACATTTTCGAAACTCAGTTAAAAGAGTACACTTATTTCACCGCTGCGTATCCCAATAATCCTCAAAGCCCAGTTTTATATATATATATATATATATATATATATATATATATATATATATATATATATATATATATACAGTAGACTCCCTCTATAACGAGAACTGAAATGGCAGACTAATTACCTCGTTATAAGCGGATCTCGTTATATCCAACAACAATAATATTGTGCATACATATGAATATGTAGTTTTCTAAAACATTAACTTTCTATAGTGAAGCCATTAGGAGCAATATAAGATGCTAATAAATATTGTTTGAATGGCGTTTTTAAAACAAAGTTCTTTACTTTTATTGTCAATGAAATGCATTAAAACAAAAAAGAGTTGTTTACTTTTAGTGTCAATGATATATGTTAAAACAAAAAATCTGTATTCTGTAAATATGTATAAAGCGTATAAAGTTATTTTGTCATTTTTGACTGCTTTAAATTGTCCAGTATTCTATCTATCATATTTTCTAAAGATGTGAAACAGTTTTATGCTTCTTCATTTGCGTTTTGTCCTTGGATAAAGTTTCTGACAACCTTTAAAACACTTTCCACATCTTGTCTATTAGGACCCATATTATTAGGTGTGAATGGTCAACCCAATACAATGACACTTGTGAATCATAAATTTTACATTTCCGACTAAGAATCATAAATTGTAAGAAGTTTATTGCGGGCGGCCCGCAGTTAAAAAGGGTATTTATTTATAGCTACGGCCGGGCCAAAACGTAAAAAACACGTTTTGCAATCTTATTTTCTCTCGTTATAAGCAAATTTACCTCGCTATAAAGGGTTATAGTTCAATAGAAATTTCACGGGACATCTAATGTACCTCGTTATAGGCGAAACCTCGTAATAACCGTGTTCGTTATAAAGGGATTATACTGTATATATATATATATATATATATATATATATATATATATATATATATATATTTGTTTGGAAAAAATATAAATGTTTTGGATGGGTTGGAGTCAATAAAAGGGGCTATTGGTTAACTATTTATTATCTCCAGCTGTCAATTGTGTTTACAATTCTTATCAAGAGCTGCTAAAAAAGACAAAATATCTTGCAAAGTTGAACTAGAAAGAAAAAAAATTATTTGTTAACTCACCAAATAAAATTAGTTTGGTTAATAAAATTGCTGGAACTACATTTCAAAAAGAATTAATACTAAAATGCCCTTATCTAATAAATTCTTCCCTAAAATTTTAATAATTTGAAAAACATTTTCTTAACAAAAATAATTGAATTTCTACATAGTTTAAAGTAGCAACCAATTACAAATAAGCCTCAATGTCATAAATGCCAATTAAAAATTTTTACTTTTGAACATTATATTGTCAAAAATAAAATTTTGATTAAAAATTATTTTTTGTTTAGTAACAAAAAAGAAGATTTATTCACCATTGATAGATGTCTAAAAAAATGTAACAGATATATGGTTAATAAGTTTTTTGGATCAAATTAAAAACCATATCTAGTTTGGTTATTGTCTGTTTGAATTTTTTAAGTTGGAAAGAAAATGTAAACTCTATTAAATCGTCAGGTACACTTACGGGAAAGCCAAATAAATCCAATAAGTAAATGAATGATTTTCTTGATAATAAATATGTTAATATATTTCTGCGAATTCAATTAAGATATCGTAATATCCGTTTCATGCTTACTGTAATAAAAAAAAACAAATTTGTTGCTGTGGGAAAAATACAGTTTTGTATGTAATAATTACGCCAATATATTCACAAAAGATAAGATATGATTCTTAGACTAGTTGCTAGAGGTATTTTACGTTTATACCAATATCTGTCTGGGAATTAACCTCAATTGCAAAATTGGAAACACTTTATTGGCGTGTCAACTTCCAGCTCGACGAAACAAACTGTTTTGAAACCCATTTCCGAACCAGAAGTCGAAACATCAGTAAAATATGTCTTTCCAATCTTGAAACCGTGGTTAATTCCCATTATTAATAATATTAATTACCAAAAAAATATTATTAAATATAAATAAACGTAAGGAAGAGTGTTCGAGGTAAAATTTAATATTCTCACAAATTTTTAAGAAGTATTAGAGCCTATTATGATGTAGCGGATTTCCTCCCGTTGGTTACTAATATCAAAGTTTCTCAGAGTATATCACATTGGTTTTTTTTCCTTCGCACGTTCGATTCCTTCTAAAAATTTGTAAACCTCACCAGTAACCCATATATATTTCTAATGCTATTTGATACCTACTTATTGTTCCTTTTGTGTTATTTACATTTATACAGTCATAAATTGTTACATCACACGACACAGTGGCTTGTTAACTGCTATAAATGTATATAGAAATATAAAGATGTCTCAAAGCAATTATACATTTTACCTCAGCCAAAGAAGAAAAAAAGCTGAATAAATCTTATACAGGTATTTAAAGGTTTAAACAAAAACGATTATAATAGATTAAAAGAACGAACAACACGACTATCAAAAGGGCACTACCTTATCTTCGTTATTAATGAACGTATAGTGACATATATAGTGACAGATATATAGTGACAGATATCACATCACAGTCTCAATTTATATAATTTGTTTATTCTGTCTGTCTGTCCGCAAAGAAAACACCAGCGCAGGCATTACATATTCCCTTAGTTATTGGTCCGGAGCGTCTGATGCGTTAAATGAAAGGGAAGGGAATAAGGATTATATTAAGATAGAAAAAACAAACAAGGCGATTCTCAAAAGGGCACTGCACCTTATCTTCGTTACCAATAAATTTTTAGTGACATACGAGATATCACACGACAGTATCTATATATATATATATATATATATATATATATATATATATATATAAATGTGCACTCGTAAGTGAATGGGATGTTTTCGGTCAATTTGGAGATAAAAAAGGCAAGAGTTGTGCTACTTTATCTTTATTGAAGACGTTTCGCCTATTGTTCAATAAGCATCATCAGTTCATCTAAAAGAGTGTTATTAGCGATACATCTAATATGAAAAAACAATTAAGTAAATGATCTTACCTTTAAAAGATCTGTAGCATTACAATGTTGTTATTGCAAAGAAACATCAAAAAATTAATATAATAAATATAACAGCAAAAAATATAGAAACACAGAACGCTGGAAGATTCCCAATTTAACTAATTTGTTTTAAATTTCACTTTTGAAAACATTGATTGATTAAATCTATCAAAAAATATAATTGTCAATTTTGAATTGTTATATAAACAACGGCACGGCTAGGGTTCTTGACTGTTATGATCTTAAAGATATATATATATATATATATATATATATATATATATATATATATATATATATATATATATGTATACATATATAATATACAATATATATACAATATATATATATATATATACATATATATATATACATATATGTATATATATGTATATATATACATATATATATACATACATAATTTGCTTATTCTGTATGTCTGTCTGTCCATAACGAAATCCCTAGCGCCGGCATAACATCATATCTCTGTTATTATTTGTCCGATTGGAGCGTGCGATGCGTTAAATAAAACGGGAGGGGATAACGATTATATTTAGATAGGCGAACTATATAAAAACTCAAGAAGGCGACTACCAAAAGGGCACTACAGAGTATCTTCGGTATTAATGAACGTCTAGCGACATACAAGATATCATAGGGCACTATGGATAAAAAATATATTTACTATAAACCAAATTTTGATTTATTGACTTAAAGAAAGCCTCTGGCACAAAATAAACAATTTAACATACGATATAGCAAATAAAAGACAGGAATATAACGAATATATTAAGATAGAAAATAGATATCATAGGGTACTATGGATAAAAATAGATTTACTACAAGACAAATTTTGATTTATTGATTAAAGAAATCCTCTGGGTGAGTACAAAATAAACAACTGATCGAATCCCAACATACAACATAGCAAAATAAAGAAGAGGAAATAACGAATATATTAAAATAGAAAAAAATCAATCAGTTTTTCGTTGTTATCACCCGTGGAGAATCCATGACGACTGTTAGACCGAAGCATTGATTATAAACCACCCATGGGTGGTTTATAATCAATGACCGAAGTCTGTTTGTTACTAAGTTGCAAACAAGATACTACAGCTTATTTATATTGTACCGTTTTGTGCGCCTTAGAACGTAGTATTTTGCATTTTTTATATTCATTCATAATATCAAAACAAATCTTCATAGAATATTTTTGATGTGACAAAACAAAAGTATTGTAGTAGAACATCATAATGTTTAGAATCCCTATGCGTTAGAAACGGGCCACATTCTAGTTTTCGAATAAAAATGAAACATGATTAGTAATCTTAACCCGTAAGTATATGTATATAATTGAACAAGATACATTGATTTATTAATTAAATTTTTATACATTATCTGTGGAGTGTCAAAAACCAAAAATTACAGTTATTGGTCGGATGGTGACCTAATATTTTAGTACAATGGAACCAAATCGTTATAAAAAATGACGATATTATGATCTAATCTACCAAATTTTTATCAACTCAACCAGCATCTTGTTAATTTTATCTCACACATCCTGAGTTTACAAAGTCGATGATGTGGAAAAACCTCATAAAGGATTAAGACCAACACCAGGCCTTGACAATTTTTGTGGTTTGTACTAAATTTATAAATAATTATATTAGACACGTAAAATCTGTAAATAATTGTAATTAAAATGTGTTTTGAGAAAAATTAATAGGGGTAAGGGGGGTAAGTTGACGAATAGGCTAAAATAAAGCAGTGAGTACTCCCCATTTAATTGGTTTACCGCCAAATGTAGATCATCAGTTTGGCTATAAACAGCAAAGAGCCGTGTGTTTCATGAATGCCAGTTTGAATTTTATCCCACCATTTTTAATTTTCCTAAGAGTGAGAATGCAACCAGCATATATGGCCAACACGCCACCTGGATTCGTTGTGGTTGAACATAAAAGAGGTTGGATGAATTTAGAAAATTTCATAAAATACCTACACCTCTTTATCCAGCATGGATGATAACAATAGAATACTAATGTTAATGGACAAACATGCTAGCCATGTCACCCTATAAGCTATTAACCTGTGCCGGGAAATTTCTGTGATGAAATTAAACAGAATTATTGTTCTATAATATTATTATATGTTTCTATGTTGGTATGATACCAGTTGTTAGATATCAAACTGTAAAGTTATGATATAGATAATAAATGATTGAAGAACAAAGAATATTTATTTATTTATAAAGTATTTAAATATAATTATATCAATATATGTCATTAGAGACAAAACATAGTGTCACGTGTATTAAGGAAACAAAATTTATAGTATGCTGAACCGAAATATGTAAATTTGAGGTTACGTGTCTAGTAAAAGGCAAATTTGAAATTCTTATAAAAGCATGTAATGAATAAATATGGAGAGCAGAGCACCAGAACTATTTTCCTTAAATGATTTATATACGAGTAACTGGCTCAAGTGGAGACAGATTCAAAATTTTCATGTTGACTGCAGACAAAGATAAGAGAGAGGAAAAAATAAAGATTGCTTTGCTGCTACATGTTATAGGCGAAAACGGCATTGATATATTTAACACATTTCCAGAAAAATTATTACAAAATATTAATTATTAAAAAAATTTGATAAAAAACCAAGCATGATAATTCCTAAATATACAGAATCAAATCAATTAAATAATATTTTAGTAAAATCTATACTGAGCGTCGAGCGACTTTGTGGATTACATAGTAATTTACACAGACGCTTCTAAAAATCAAGCAGGAATAGGATGAGTTATGTATGTGCAAAATATCCACCAATGCAATAATTACAAATTATCTGGTGTTAGTAGCATCTTTTCTGCTGAACTTTAGCCATCGGAAAGAATGGATTGAAGAAAAAAATATTAAAATAGCTGTGATAATAAAAGACTCCAGCCTACAATATATGCAATTGAAAACACAGATTTCAGTTGACACAAATCTACAATTTTATGTAATATAAAAAATAATTTGTCTAAAGTGGGTGTTATACTGATATGGGCAAAAGGACATGCCGGTATAATAGGTAATGAGGAAGTGTACTGGTTGACCAAATATGGAATAACAAAGGGTATAACAACAATATTTGAAGTACGTCAAAAAATTTATATTTTTTGTGCATCAACAACAACTCCCTTCGCCACTTGAGTATACGATATGTCCCACTAAAATGGGGATTTAATGGAACACTAAGTGGAAACCATACGGAAAACTTTTTTATTATTAATTTTACGAAAAAAAATTATTCTTCATAAAAAGTTCTACATGTTCTAAAATTTAAAATACAATCATCTGATATCAAATGTTGTTAATAGTGTACGAGGTATGTAAAAAAATAGAAATTTCGCTCAAGAGTAAAGTACCCTTATAGTTTCACAATGTCGACAATTGTACTAAGAAAAGTTGATCAAAACGTTCAAATATATAATTACATACATTTACATTGAAAAAATAAGTTTTGTTATTTTTTACTAATTTTTTATTTTGAATAAACATTTTTATCTCTTGTGATAATAACCGTATCGTTTCTAAATGTTTTCTAACATTTTTGCATTATAAACACGTAATTAATGCATGTGGATTTATTTTGCCAATAGGACGAGACAGCAAATATCAAAGCGACTATAAAAATCCCTTTCTTTCAATGTGTGAATGATTTTTGGTCTAAATGGCTTGTATTTATTTAGTTTCAAAATTCTTGCTAGTGTATTTTTACTTGCAGTTTATTGCATCAACGACGTTCTCTTGCTCAATGAGAGTTTTTGATTTTCTATCACCAACAACATTACTTCAAATTGTGTATTCTGCAACCTGCACCCAGGTTTTTGCATTTTCAATTAAAATTATTTTTTATACTTCCAGTACTCTTCTACTTCTCTATACCTATTTTTATATCGTTATCCCACAATCAAAACAATTTCAATTTTATCTTCTGTACTAAGTACACTGTATCACTGTATCCTAGATTTCACGTAACTAAATACAACTGATGTTTTGAAAGTAAATATCAAACATATTGTTACGAACATGCATTCGGCGTGGCCCGTGTAACGGTTGCATCTCGAAAGCGACTAGAAGTTTTCAGCGATGTATGGAATGCGGAAGGGATCGACCGGTCAAATAGGCGAATTAGAGGTGGGATACTCCAGAACACTCTAGTACATAATAACTTTTGTATATAAACATACCTTCTAGGAGTTAAAGTTTAGTTGATAAGATATTACCGAACTGTAAACTTATAAATAAATATATTTATATAAATTCTAACCGCTCGTTTTATTTAATCTCGCTACAATATTTTGCTATAAACAATTCATATGTTTATCAGTGCATCCTAGATTTCATGTAACTGCAGTTAAAGTTGCATTCATATTCTAAACAAAAATGTGGATATGTCGAGGTATTAGTAGAATGAGGGGAAAATAAATATCTATTTTTTTCCAGTAATAATGTTATATTAGTTACATTAGTTATGTATGTTCCTATTTGCAAAATAAATGTACATGTATTAATTACGTGTTTCAATTGCAAAATTGTTAGAAAACATTTGGAAACGATACGGTGATCACAAGAGATAAAAATGTTCATTCAAAATAAAAAAATTAGTAAAAAATACCGAAACTTATTTTTTCAATGTAAATGTATGTAATTATATATTTGAACGTAGTTTTTAATTTTGATCAACTTTTCTTAGTACAATTTTCAACATTGTGAAAATATAAAGATACTTTACTCTTGAGCGAAATTCATATTTTTTTATATACCTCGTATACTATTAACAAAATTTGATATCTGATGATTGTATTTTAGATTTTAGAACATGCAAAACTTTTTATGAATTCGTAAAATTAATAATAAAAAAGTTTTCCATATGGTTCCAACTTAGTGGGACATTGTATTAGCTGTGTGCAAGTACTTGGAGGGGATTTAAAAAATGATCGTGCGTGTGTAGTGGTAAAATCTTGCAACTTTGTTAGCATATTTCATAAGTAGTTATTGAAGAAAATGCTGTGTTATAAATTGTAAAAATACAACAAAAATAGTAAATTCAAGTTCTATCGGTTTAAAACTTGTAAACACAAATTAATGCAACGAGAAAAGTAAATTTATATCATAATAAAGCAGAAGTAACTAACGTAACAAAAATTCTGCATTCTTACGCCCGATTTCGTAATAAGTTTAACGTGAACATTAAATTAAAGTTCACTTTATAGTGTAAATTTTCATAATATAAAGTTCACTTTAAAGTGTCAATTTCAATAATAATCATGTTGGTTCAAGTTTGTTTTTAAATTTAAAAAAATAAAATCCTAAATATTTCTTCAAGTTCGGATTACGCCACCCAAAAGTTGACAGGAAATGAATTAATAATTTAAACCAATGTGATGTATGTTTATTTGAAAGGTTTAAATTGACGAAAGATACAGTTATGCAATTTAGTGTAAAATGAACATTAGTTAAAGTGTACTTTAGGTTGTCATTATGAAATCGGGTGTTTATGTCGGTCCAAAATATTGACAAGATATGCGATTATTAATTGTATTTTACAGTGGATATGATAGTTGGTTAAAAAGGTATTTTATGAATTATTTTCTGGAATTAAGTTTCTGGAACGCATCTTGAGTTGTGTCGATAGGACATTTGGATAAAAATATATCGAATTTTTACCGTCGAGCTGATACAAGTTTTATTGAACATTGATTTCACGCGCGTAACTGACATGTAAAATCGTAAAATCGACTGTCGCTTCAAGCTATGTTTCTAAAACAACGGTTCATTCTACACAAAAAAATGCTTATAAAAATTTTTGTTACATTTTTTATTTGGAACATGTTTTTAAGTTGTACAGATCCTTGGTAAATCGATTTTTTCATTTTTATCCCCCCCCCCCGCGATGGGAGTGTTAGGGAGAAGACCGGGGGTAAAAGTAGTAAACTTTTTTGCATCTTCTTTGAGGTCCCAAAATTAATATTCTCTACAAAATTCAGCTTGTTCGTATGATTTTTAAGCGTCAACTCTCCAAGGGACGACTGGACTAAATTCATTTTTTTTTTCGATATTTTTTGATTTTAAAATTTTTAGTAAAAGGTATAAATAAAATACCCAAACGGGCTATATCACAAATACAGAACGTTTTCGGAATGTAAATTCCATCATCAGTGTAACAAAGTGCACTGATGTGCACTTTGTTAGTGCAAAGTGCCACTAAAATATATGGGTGAAAACCCTTTAAATGTTATAAATTTACAAATATGTTACATTATATACTATTAAAAATTAAGATGTCTAAATTACCGTTGGAATTGGTAACATGGCAATGATATGGCTCTTTTGTGGTACATCATATACAGCCAGCTACAGGAACTTAGTTTCCTAGTGGATTTTTTTATATTTTTTTATTTTTTAGGTTTGGAAAAAGGGAGTGCGAAGAATTACTGGACGTGTGTTGTAAAATTAATCCAAATACACCTACCCCGGATCCCGTAACTCCAGTAGCTCCAGTAACTCCAGAACCAGTCACTACTCCTCCGATTGTAAAACCCAGCTTCTGTGGCATTAGAAACCCCAAGGGAATCGACTTTACAATTACTGGAAATTATAACAATGAAGCCGAATACGGAGAGTTTCCTTGGATGGTTGCAATTTTAAACAAAAACTATGTATTACAAGGGCTTGATAAGCCTCTTGTGTGTGGAGGTTCCTTGATCACTCCTAATGTTGTTTTAACTGGTGCCCATTGTGTTTACAGGTAAGACATCAGAATATTATTAGAACATAGAAAGTCTTGTAAAATAATATTTTTTAACAATATTTTACTGCAACTGCTCCAAATAAACCCCTAACCACGATTATTTACCAATTGTGGGCAATACCAGTTACTATCGATTGTTTTATTCCTTTTGTTTATTTTATTTATGTTGACGTTGGCTTTTGGTCATAAGTCATAGGTTTTTTTCAAACGTCACAAAAGTATTAATTTTTGTGACGTGAATGACAATATAAAAATGTTACTTTTACGCCTAGACATAAAAGTGAACCAATTTTACGCCTAGGCATAAAAATTTAAAAGTCAAAAGCTCAAAAGCTTCGTAAACCGCAGTGGACTTGGTGGGCAACAATCCTTCGGTTACAGTTTTTGCAGTACACAAAATATCTGGAGGAATACGCGATGCATCTTCGGAATCAGACATAATACTCGTACTTTTAGGCGACAATAAGCACACACGTTCACAAAACTTACCGAGTAGCACAAAAATCGGTAATTTTTCTTATATGTCAAAGTGACAATCAATAGAAGTAATCATAGTAACATAATAATAATTATTTGCGACTTTTGAAAAAAATGGTATGTTCTATTCGGAGTAAAATCAATTTTTGTGCCTCGGCTTAATGTAATAAACAACTTATGTGTATTAAAATTTGCTATATAACAATCCGTAAAAAATTTTAATTTTTGTTATATAGCAAATTTTACGTATCTTGGTTAGTTTTGTTTTTATTTAAAAAAAAAAATATGGTGTTTTTAAAAATGTTAAAAATATTTTTTTCGGTATAACTACAATTTTTTTCAAAACTATTTATTTTAAATTCTCAAAAGTTTTGGATCTCAGTACTGATGCTTAAATAAAGTGAATTTAAAATGGTTAACGTTTAATTACACTTAGGGTAAAAATAGCAAGGGTAGTATTGCTGTTTTATCTCACGAAAAACATTATTTTTATCATAACTCACTTAGATCATATGCTAGAAAGTTCTACAAAGTTATTTCGATGTTTTTTTAATTACTTTAAAAAATATATTATAAATTTTTCCAGTAAAAGTGGCCGTTTTCCTGTTATTATAGGTTAAGTTTTTAAAATGTTTCTGTAAATACTCAGTTGTCACCTTTGTAGCGACAAGCTAATTACGAATAATAACTTTTCTATTAAAAAATTAAATAACAGATCACATATTAAAATTTACATTTTCGCAGTGGTAATACTTATACAAAAATATATTTATTTCTTCTTTAACGTTGCTGACGTTGCATTTTTCATGTATGGAAAACGAAATATTATATTGTAAGTAATGACATTACAAGAGACCAGGCCGATAATATTTGAGTTTATCGTCTGGCTTTTAAAACAAAGAATGTGTGTTTAGTTTAGTAATCAATCAGTCACAATTTGCATCGGTCCGCGATACATACAAAAAACACTTCCCTTCAAGAATTAATTACGTTTTACGAAAATAAATATTATTAACAGTTTCTTCTACGTTGTATTAGATTTTATTGTTATTTTTATTTTGTTTCGTGGAAAATAAGTTTATCGCACACGCATCCACACCACCACGAAACATTGGTGACCCCGCGAACATTGAACATTGACAATTGGACATTGAACAGTAACTATTGGTGACCCCGTGAACATTTAAGAAGAATAGTGTTGATAATATACTTTTGCTGGTTAAAACAGTGAATCTAAATCAGTGAAACTGCCAGATAGTGCCAATAATAGTGCTACAGGAGTGGATCGCATAACAGTGAAAATCCTACCGTTCTGGTCCAGCGATCCCGAAATATGGTTCCTGCAAGTAGAAAACCAATTTGCACTAGCAAACATTACAAGTGGCGCAACAAAATTCAATTATATACAGGTATGTAAAGTTAAAAACAGAATTAATTAAGAGACTCACAACGACTCAGTGCATCACAACAACAAAAAATTAAAAGAACTTTGATCAGATAAAAGGCATATATCGAGCACAGTTTAATTAAATCTTGCCCAAGTACTTTCGATCCCTAGATCATCTTCAGGGGCATTTCGTCAATTGTGGCCTATCCGGCATAGATGTCATAAACATAAAATTGTACATTACACTACACTACAAATAGACAAACAAACAATTTAAAATAATTTAAGGGAGGCTACATTGCTTGAAGAAGTCGGAGACAGAATTCTTCAAGACAATACTTCAGACTTCTTCAAGCAATGTAGCCTCCCTTAAATTATTTTAAATTGTTTGTTTGTCTATTTGTAGTGTAGTGTAATGTACAATTTTATGTTTATGACATCTTGTTCTTGCCGGATAGGCCACAATTGACGAAATGCCCCTGAAGATGATCTAGGGATCGAAAGTACTTGGGCAAGATTTAATTAAACTGTGCTCGATATATGCCTTTTATCTGATCAAAGTTCATTTATTCGAGCATTCAACCTTATATTTATTTAAAAAATTAAAAGACTACTCGAGTACCTTCTCAATTCTTACGACATTTACAATCTTTAGCAGGCACAACGGTACCAGATAATATTATAAGATCTCTGTGGTTAGGTAGACTGCCATCCTGTACACAGGCTATTTTAGCTACCCAATCAAACGCTGATTTAGACACAGTTGCCGAGCTAGCAGATACAGTTTTCGAAGCCGTAGCTCCTAGAACACAAATTTCGGAAACGGCCACTGCTCTTGAAAGCACCATCGAAAAATTAACAGCCGAATTAGTTGAAATGAAATTTCAACTAGCTAACATCGCAACTGCTCAACCACAAACTAATATATACCGTCGTAACCGCAGCACCTCAAGAGGAAGACCATACCATAGAAACAGAAGCCACAGCAGGGAACATAATAGTGACATATGTTGGTATCACTACCGTTTTGGTGATAGTGCTCAAAAGTGCACACCTCCGTACAAGCAACAGGAAAAACAACACGGGCAATCGGTAAGTGCGGCATCCGATCCAAGCCCAAAGTCTCGTCCCCTTTTCGTAACGGACTTTGAAACTAAAAAACAATTTTTAATCGACACCGGGCAGATTGTGCGTGTTTCCCAGAAAATATGTACGGAGCGCGCGCAAAAAGACTACATATGAACTATACACGGCCAATGACACTGTGATCGGAGTGGCGGACATTTCAAAGCCTATTATAGGAGCTGATTTTGTATCACATTTAGCTCTCCTAGTAGACATTGCTAACCAGTGCTTAATAGACAGTACTATAACTCTTCGAACGAAGGGACTCTTTAAAGATTGTTTCGATAGCAGCGTAATGACAATCACGGAAGTGTCGCGTTACCATATGCTGTTAGCTCAGTTTCCGGAAAACACGCGACCCGCCGGTATTCTGAAAGACATTCAACATCAAACCAAGCACCACATAGATACAACACCAGATCCACCCGTTTTCTCTAAGCCTCGACGATTAGCACCTGACAAATTGCAATGGGCTAAAAAAGAATTCGAAAATCTTCTGCGACTAGGCATCATAAGACCATCAAAAAGTAACTGGTCTAAACCACTACATATGGTTCCGAAGAAAGGTGAGGAATGGAGACCCTGCGGAGATTATCGAGGTTTAAACCAAAGGACTATTCCAGATCGATATCCAATTCCACACATCGAAGACTTCGGTCAGTCGCTAGCTGGTAAGATCATTTTCTCTACAATAGATTTAGTTAGAGCATACAACCAGATACCAGTAGCTACCGAAGATATACCAAAAATTTCCGTTACCACACCATTTGAACTGTACGAATATTTATATATGCTTTTTGGTTTAAGAAACGCAGGACAAACCTTCCAGCGTTTCATACATAAAATTTTACGTGGTCTTGATTCGCCTACGCCTACATCGATGACATTCTCATTCAATCAGAATCCGAAGAGCAGCATATATCTCATTTAGCAGAAATTTTCAAAAGGTTTAAGCAATTTGGTGTTGTGATTAATCCAGCAAAGTGTCAGTTTGCTTTGGAGGACTTCAAAACTAGTTTAGCTGACGCTACTTTACTGAGCCACCCTGTAAACGATGTTGATATCTCCATCACTTGTGATGCTTCCGATTTTTGTCCTGGAGCTGTATTACAACAAAAAACGGATACAGGTATGAAACCTTCAGCTTTCTTTTCCAAAAAATTCTCACCTAGTGAAAAGAAATATAGTGCGTACAACAGAGAATTATTGGCTATATATTTAGCTATAAAACGTTTTAGACATATGATCGAAGGCAAAGACATAACCATATACACTGATCACAAACCAATCACCTTCGCCTTTACACTATTGAAACATAAGAAAAATCGAAATTTTCAATCCCATTTTTCGAAAAAAAAAATGATATAAATTTTTTTGGTATATTAGCAATACGTGTGATAATCATAGTAATGACATTGGCGCTTTGTGTCCGATAATATCTAAATATAAGTAGTACATATGAAAAGAATAGCTATGACATTGGCACTTTGTGTCCATCGATTTTCGCACGTTATAATTAAAGCTCGGATTTATAGGCAACAAAAATTGAAGAAAAAGGCGCCTATATAGACAAAGATTTTTATTAAAATAGGTAGGAATATTAACATTTAAGCAAAATATAAGCAATAAAGGAATATAACTTATTATTTATTGTACAAAATGAATTAACGTAATATTAACTTAAGGCAGGTATATTTACACATCATAATCATAACATTAGTATAAATAAATTAGTAACTAAATAACTGTAAATTAATAATTAAACATTGTAACCACTTAAAATTTTATCATTAATAGAAACAACTAAATGTTTTTCAATATTTTCGGTCTTAAAACTATGTCTTCGATCACTTAAAATTAATTTGTACATTGAAAACGAACGTTCGACATCGACAAATGTAATTGGAGCATATTTCAGAGCGGATAATAAATCTGGCATAATTTGAAATTCCTCGGAAAATGTCCCATTCAAAACTTTAGCAACATTAGATAAAAACGAAAAACCTTCATTCTTGTCGAAAACATATTTCATTTTTTTTTAAATGAATTGACCGTTACTTCCAGGTGCCGATTTAATTTTCGTCTTTAAATTATCTATTTATTTTACTGACTCACATAAATTTATCTCTTGTTTTTCTAATAAGCTAATTGTGGTAACTATTAATTTATAATTGTCATTGATATAAGCGAGTTCCTGTTTCAATTTGGGATTTTTTAATATTTTTTTTGCTTCTCGAATGGCTTCGGAAATATCATCATCAAATTCTGACATAACTAATTCTATTTCATTGCAGTGTTCAAAGTAAAAAAAACTGCTTCGAGCCAGGTTTCCCACCTTGTAATTACTGGTTTAGGTGGCAAAGGGACACCGGGAAGTCTTTCTTTATATATTTGCACCCTCAACGGAGCCTTTACAAAAAATTTTTTCATAAAATTTATAAAATTATTTACCAACGGAAACAGATTTCTTATTTCTTCAGCAATTCTATTTACCCCGTGGGCTACACAAGTGCAATGAATTAAATTAGGATAAAAAATCTTTAAATTAACAGCAGCTTTTAACATATATATATATATATATATATATATATATATATATATATATATATATATATATATATATATATATATATGTTAGATGTTTCAGATGCCGCAGCATCTGAAAGCATTAAAACTATTTTATTCACTGGTATAAATGGCGTTGGGTAAAAAGAGGTTTGTTGTATTGACTATCTTGTATAAATCGACTTGTTTGTTTTTTCCAATTCTTTAACGGCAACTAAATAAGGTTTTCTCGCAAAGTTTTCGTTCAAAATTCCAATCATTAAATTAGCTATATATCTGCCGCATACATCTGTCGTTTCATCCATGATAATATACAAAAAATTGCCCTCTAACTCCCGCTTAATTTTTGAAATACATTCCACATAACATTTTTCCACAGTATGTTTTCTCAATGTACTCTCGTCCGGTAAGGATTTATTATTTATCTTAATATTTTTCCTTACTTATATAAGGAAAAATATTAAGATATTTTTCGAAAAAGCATTTAAAACTAGGGTTATTAACTTTATATAGAGGAATGTTGGATGCAATCATCATCTGGCATAAATCAAAATTAAATGCGTCTTCCTCCTGTTTTTTTTTTGAACTGCTTAAACTATCCCGCAGAGATATTTGGGCTAACTTAGAGGAATTTCATTTTTCCAAATTACGTTTATGAAGGGGGTTCCACAATGCTGGTCATTAAAGTACTTTTTTCTACTTGAAATCTAAGAATTTAAAAAAAAATAATTAGAATTCTAAAACCGCTTTAGAATTTAGTTGTTGTGGGACGAGAAAAAAAAAAGAAAAAATAAAACTTACCGATTTGCCGCATGGTTTACAAAATGCTCCATCTCCTTCTAGAGAAAGTTCCGAATAAGGTGCGATTCATAGCCTTAATTTAGATGTCATCTTTTCACACAAATGTCTAAAACGTTTTAAAACGTGTTCTTTGCTTTTCGGTATACGCAACAAAACTAAACTAGGATATAGCAATTTGTGACTAAACTCTGATACAGTAACCGACTGTACAACTGATAATAAACTAATAAAGCTTAAGGATTTCCAAATAGTTAACCCTCAAGTCTCGATCAGGTACATTTTCCTAGAAATCTGTTATATAAACAAACCATTGATATTTTATTATTGATCCACTATTTTATTATAGAATGGTTTAGTAATAGGATAATATCATGGGTAGTACCATGAAATTTTAAAAAAGGCACAAATAGAGCGTATGGGCATAGACATTGGCGTCCTGGAAACTATAGAATGCAAAAGGCTGAAATGGTATGGCCATGTAGAAAGGATGAATGATCAACGATGGCCAAAGAGAATGTTACAGTGGATCCCCACCAACCGCAGGAAAAAGGGAAGACCAAAAAGATCGTGGAGACAAGAAGTAAAAGGTGCAATGGAAGATAGGGGTCTACAAGTAGATGACTGGAACGATCGCAAGCGTTGGAATCTAGGTTGCGAGAAACGGCGGCAGCTGTAATAAACTCGTTATATATATATATATATATATATATATATATATATATATATATATATATATATATTTATATATATATATATATATATATATATATATATATATATATATATATAGGCGGAATTTACGAAAAAGGCAAAAAGCGCAAAAAACAATTATAATAGGCAAAATAGGCAAAAAAGGCATTTTGCCTATAATTCGAGCTTTAGTTATAATACATTTAATCATCCACGTTAGTTTCATCGTTAGTGTTTATATCAGATTCATCATAATCTTTTAAATTAATAATTTATTTATTAACAGAGACTAGGAATTTTTTATAATCCTTTTCTGTTGCTATTACTTTTTTAATTACACCTTTCCGGTTTAATTGATCAATGGTTTCAAATTGTTTTTTAATAAATTTTACTTAATTCCAGGAAAATTTCGGCGAAACATTTTTATTGCATATTTTATGTTTCAATTGAGTCCATAACAGTCCAATTGGATTTAGCACACAATAATATGGAGGTAGTCTTAAAACTGTCTGTCCATTATTCGTTGCAAAGTTGTAACAGCATACTCTTTTTCGTAAACACGGGTGTGAAGAATATCTAGTAATTGTTTTTTGTATCAGTTTCTTCAAAATATAAATCCTCTTCAATTAAAAAATTCTGAATTTACAATTTCAATGAATTTGAACTTGGAATTTCTCTGGCGAGTCATGAGTGATGCGGGGCATTGTCAAGTACAATTTCGGTGTTGGCTGGTAATTTAGGAATCAAAGTGTTTTCAAACTATACTTCAAATATACTACTGTCCATATCATTATGATAATATAAAGACGAATCTTTAATGTTCTTAGCTGACAGTCCCAATGCCCCATCTATCTAACCGTTTTCAACCCCACAGTATAAAATACTAATTCTCTTTCCCTTATTACAGCGAACATAGTGTCATGGGTGTCGTACCATGTTTTATCTAAATAAAGGATATTTCTGCCTTCTTCGTGGTATTTACAAATGCCTCTTCTGTAGTCGTTTCTTAACGACAGTATTCTGCTGCTCTCTTAAGTTACGTTCTTTTTTTGATTTTTTTTTATATTTGAAACCAGTAGCTTTAAGAATTTTTTTCCAATTAACTCAACACGTAAACTTCGTTGGAAAATTATTAACTGCGTACATTTCATTGGTCTGGTTTTTCGAGCAGTTTTTGTTATATATCTAGCATATGCTCTGTGTTTTCTTACTATTTTAGTTTTTCCTATATGTGTTGTTTTTAATTAAATGTTAAGCTCCTGGGATAACTCACTCGACGTATCCGTGTCGAGTTCTTAATCCTCGTATTTGAATTTTCTGAGTTGTTTCGTCAGCTTCTTTTTTAACATTGTACATTTCAATTTTAGTGGACGCTCGGATTTACCTGAATGGATTTTGGATAAGAGTTGTATTAATGCTTGAGTGTCTGAGGTATATTTATTTGTAACACTGATAACATTTTTAGCTCCTTAAATGTTTTCAAATAAATCAACTGTTTCTTCGATGGTTAATATTTGTTTTTCGGAATCGAATAATTTTTTAATCGGTTGCATTAGGGTTTCTAAAGGCATTGTCGATGTTTTTGTTTTTTATTCTTTTTTGTTTTTGGGTTAGCTTTGAAAATACATTGTCACTAGCTGATGTCTCAATGGAGGTGTTATTGCTTCAGATATAGTTTATTTGGAGGATGATTTTGATGTATTTTCCTCGTTGGATATGCTAAAATTCTTGTGGTGCCGGACAGTCTTTATTTTCATTAAGAGAGCTAGAATTATTGTGTAGACCGGAAGATGAAGACTGTTTAGTAATGCTTGATGGATATATCAGTTTTGGATAGTACTGATATTGTATTAACTGTAGTCGATGTATCGTGCGTTATTAAGTGGATTGTAGATGATGTTTTTGAAGGTGATGGTTTTGAATATTTGATAGATTTGAAGAGGTACTCGTTGTTGAAGGTGTCATAGCAGTCGTTGCTGCTGACGATACTGTAGTAGATTCATTTTTGATTGAAAATGTAGTAGTTGGGACAGCTGAGATATTTACAGTTACTAAGCACAACATGTTGTTTGCAATAGAAACATACATCTAGTGTTAAAAAAATTCGATTGTTAATGTCGTTATATGTTACAACAATGGAATCGGGTGTTGTGGGTGGGGATATGTAAATATAACGACGGAAACAAAGTACATGCTTGTATTCCGGATAGGTGGTTCCTATTCGCAAAAATGACATTGATGAAGTTAGTTTTAGTCCTAAAGATAAAAGTTCTTTCTCTATTATCTTATGCGGCATAGTGGGAGATACATTGGATAATAAGAGTCTTTCACTTGGAGTAATTAGTCTACGGACTTAAATTTGTATATTGTTAACAGTGATGAAACCTCCATTATTTGTAAAAAAATCATCTACGACTTGTTTGCTTGAGAAAAAAATACAGATACGATTGTTGGTGATTCTTGATGAAAAAACAATATGTTTTGGACTAACTAGAGTACCTATCACTAGAACAAATAGAAAATGATATAACAACCTTAAAAATAAAAAACTGGAGAAAAAAAGCACGAAACAGATCGGAATGGAGAAGAATCCTAGAACAGGCCAAGACCCAAAAAGGGTTGTCGAACCAGTGATGATGATGAGAGTACCTATCACTAACAAGTATTCTTCTAATTTGACATTATTGAGAGAATTAAAAACTATTGCTTGCAGTTTGAATGGATAAATTGGTTCTTGTTGTTTACTTGCTGCAGCTGAGTAAGATAAAGGTGGTTGTGAAGTAGATTGAGATAATTCATCTTTATTCTCAGTAACATCAAATTCCATTTTTAATCACCATTTGATTATTCTAAATACTGACCTGTTCCAGTTCATGTTTTGGTAATTACCTTTGATAATAAAAACTAGTGTTGATAAATGGCTTGTATAATAATTTATGTACTGTGTTTCTAAGATACTGTGATCACGGATTACTTTATTAATAATAAAATACATATTCACAGATCTTATTTCTTCGACGCACAATAAACTAACACTATAACACTGTATGATAGTGCAGTGTAAGAATTTTACGATTGTTATTACTCTGTAAATTTCACAATTTGTCAGGATATATTAAAATAGCGTCTATGCTTATTCGATATCGGCGCCGAACTCCTCGTGATTAAGTGTTTTGTTGCGCATATATAGTTTGCTAACGTTTTTACTTTTGCTTTAATCCTTGTATGCTCTACAATGTTTTAAATACTATATATTTGCGCTTATCCTCCAGGAATAAATCCTTTGACCTGACTGTCCGAGCTGGAGAATGGGACACCCAAACAACGAAAGAAAGGCTACCATATCAAGAAAGAAACGTCAACCAAATTATCGTCCATGAGGAGTTCGTTCCTGGAATTTTACATAACGACGTCGCGCTTTTAATTCTCGAAGAAGCAGTAAACAAAGCAGACCATATTGGTACCATTTGTTTACCGCCCCAAAACGCTAAAATAAATTCGAAAAACTGTTTCGTTACTGGATGGGGTCAAAAGGATTTCGGTAAGTTAAACATATTAAAATACATTTACAATATTTTATATATTAGGTACTTTGTGATTCCTACAGATATTTTTATTTATTTTTTATTACTTTACTATAAAGGCACCATTTTTATTTCTTTTTATCGTATTTGAAATACAAGGTAAAAGTAATCTCGTGCTACTTGAAAGAAATATTTCCATACTTACAAGTACAAGTGTAAGTATAAATTTTGTTCCGGGTTTAGACCGTGTTTTTCTTAGATAAAGCAAACGTAGCTTCTTAAGAAGCAAAAACTTACCGTAGATTGAGGACTTCATATCTGGAGGCTACAGTTAATAACCGGAGAAGAAATTCACTCACAATAATTCAAATACTTGATGTGAAACGTCATCATCATCATTACTAGCCGTTTTGAATCCGCTGCTGAACATAGGTCTCCCGTAAATAATTCCATTGCATCCGATCTTGAACACCTTGAATCCAGTTGTGCTGATTGGCTTGATGTCGTCCGAACACCTTGTTGGAGAACGTCCTCGATTACGTTAAGCATCGTATCTAGGTCTCAATTCTAAAATTTTCTTGGTTCATCTTCCATCTCTGACTCTGGCAACATGCCCTGTCCAGTTCCTTTTCAGCGTTCTCTCCTATTTCAATTTAAACTCTGTCTCTGAGGGATATATTCAACATTGACCTCTTCATTACTCTTTGTGCCACTTGTATCTTATTGATAGTTCCATATATTCAAAAATATTAACATTGGACATATATCACGTGTCGATGATATGGAGAGACTAGTAGTCCAAGGAAAATTGGAGGGAAGAAGTCGAGAGCGATCACCAACTCGATGAACTGATACAGTCGAGAAGTAATTAAACACGAATTTGGTTAATGCGGTACGTGAAGACCAAAATAGAAATAGATTGAGAGACAGAGTAAAAAGAAAAATACGATTCCTGGAAGAAACGCAACATTTATAATCACTACATAAATTACTCTGTGACTTCATCTGTCATTTTGAAGGATATGTTAGGGATAGTTGGAACTATGATATCATAACCTATTTTGTGTAAATGTGTCAATGTTAAAATATACTGATAATTGCAATTACGTGCCAATACTTGTTGTGGGTAATCTCGTTACAGGGACGGACGACATCGTTCATTTTTTCCGGGAAGTCATTGAAGAGAATAATGGACGTGAAGTGGATTCTCGACTTTATGTCCGAAGAGAATTCGTATGTCGGAGACTGATCGTGGTGACAAGTTGCATTTGTTGGGTAGTACCTAGTGGGATTTTTCGGTCTGAGCATCTGAGAGAACAAATTTCACTGACAGTTGAAGCACTAAAGTGTCTGGTAAATGAGTAATCGTCTGGATTCTCTAGAGCTTTGACTGTTGTACTTAAGAGAACAAAAGAAATATTCTAATTTCTTTTATATAATATGATGCAAATATTATTTTTCATGCTGGAATTTATTACTAAAACGGTTAGTTTCTTTATTATTCAGCTCAGCATTAGTTTCAGGAATATTAACTTAGTGTGATCTTCTCTATTATAGATTTATTAATTATTCTTTTATTTTTCTTAGGCAAAAAAGGAAAATTCCAATCTATATTGAAAAAAGTAGAACTACCTACAATTGACAAACGTATTTGTCAAGATGCCTTAAGAACTACCCGACTGACATCAAAGTTTTCTCTACATAGCTCCTTTATGTGTGCTGGTGGAGAAGAAGGAAAAGATGCGTGCACAGTAAGTTATTACTTTTTAATAATTGTCATTATTAACTAGTTGGTGTATATTTGCCACGATAACTAGTAGGCGAGTTTGTGTATATTGTTTGATAATCGGGTATTATAATATTCTCTCACAACTAAAGTTTTTAAATCACTATATTTTTAATTAAAAAATAATTGTGCGTGTTATGGATTTCTTCTTCTTCTTTTTCCTCTTCATAAGCAATTCTGCTTGTTATTAGCGGATTAATACCTCTATGGAAGGAACTCCACCTTTTGCGTAATCGTCCGATACTTCTTGTGCCGATTGGTAACTTATCTCTTGCTATTTTTATGAAACTGGTCTCCTGCTTTTTGCTTATGTGGTTTTTCCATTCTTTCTGTCTATTTAATGTCAATTCATTTATACACTGTACGTTACATTTTCTTCTAATGTCTTGACTTCTCTTTCGATCTCTCTGCATATTTTCTCTAATTCTTCTCGGTACTTTTATCTCTGCCGTTTCCAATAGCCTTTGTGTTGTGGCTGTGTGGGTTTTGTTTCTGAGGCATATGGCATTATTGGTCTTACACTCGCTTTATAAATTCTTGACTTTATCTCAGTGTTAGTGTCTGTTTCGCTATATAGTGTTAATAAGACATCCTGCCAGTCTATTTGCTTTTTGTACTTGATCTCTCACTTCTCTGTATAAGTATCCATAACTGGTCAGTTTAATTCCAAGGTATTTTATTTCCATTTTACTTGTTCAGTACTGATGCCATCAATTTATATTTTACTGTGTTTAGGGTTTATAAAGAACAAATTTAATAGATATAATAATCCCATATATATTTCATCTAATTTACATTCCGTTGCACGTCATCGGCGTCATAGCCCGTGACGTCACATGATACCAACACTAAATATTTAGGCGGTAGGTGTGTTTTTTTTTAGAATCACTTTGCCGAGTACACTGGCATTACAGCCACTAGACATATTTTATTATATACGTGTAGAAATAATATTTAAAAATTTCTATTAATGTTAACTTAAAGAAATACACAATAATATGTTTCATTTAATTTGTATAAATGCATTATAAAGCGTTTTTATGAAGAATATTTGTTCGGAACACACTGTAACTGTAATCGAACGAAGGTGAAATTTTGGCATAAATTGGTAACACTTATTTGACAGTTGCGGTGTTGACACTTTTTGTACTTTATTATTTTAAATTTTAAAGTGAATACAACATGTGAATTTAAACAAGCGGCTCAAATTGTTTTTAACAAGATTATTGTTTAACTCTTGTTTTGTTTCTATTTATTTGCATTAAATATTAATTTAGTTTGTTGTATAATCCACTTTTGCAATAATTATGTGACCTATTTGATTTAAAATGGATTCAGAAATTTTTTATACTTTGGCAACTATGTCAACTTCGATCTCTGACGTAGATAATGACGTGCAATGGTTTGTAAATTAGATGGACTGTAATGGAGTATTGAAGGACTCGATATAATTATTGAACGTAACGAAAACTAATTCCGAAATCTAACGTCTAACCGAAATTTAAAATTCTAGTCATTTATATCCAGAGTTATCTGCAACATTGGAAAACTTTAACATTCTTCTTCTTTTGACTTTACAAGTTTAAGTAGATATTTGCTTGTCTGGCCATATCCTTTCATTCAATCTATCTTGTACCCTTCTCCTCAATTCTCTTAAATATAACGTTTTTTAGCGAAATTTTTGAAATTAAACAATAGTTTCAAATTTGTGACCCTTTTGGGTCAAAATCCAAATAACTTCTTGCAACAATATATTATAGTCATTATTTTTTATTTTAGGGTGATGGAGGTAGTCCTTTGGTGTGTCCTGATCCTACAAATGCACAGAGGTACGTCCAAGTAGGAACAGTCGCCTGGGGCATTGGTTGTGGTACTTTGAATATTCCAGGAGTATATGGTGACGTTGCTCAATTTAGAAATTGGATCGACCAAAAATTACAAAGACTTTCAATTAATAGTGCCCCTTATACCGTGTAATTCTGTACTTACATATTTTGAATATAATTAATTTTTTAGACTTCTTTATACACCAAAATTCCAATATATATATATATATATATATATATATATATATATATATATATATATATATATATATATATATATATATATATATATATATATATATTATATATATATATATATATATATATATCCTCTAAAATAACAGCTGATCTGGTAGATGAAAAGGGGGTTGAGGTTAATTGGGTATACAGCTGATTGAAAGCTAAGTGTACTCTGTTCAACAGTTCATTATATTTCGCCAATTTTCATTGGCATCATCAGATGATAGCTACAATTATTTAAAATATGGTAAAATATAATTTAGTAGTTGTTTGTTATTTATATCTTACTTGATTGAGGTTAACGGCAGTCTGACTTTTTAATAACATCAAGTAATGGTTTGTGGATACAATGTGGGTTGCAGCTATATTCTACATGTAACATTTAGTTGTATAATTAACTTTAACAATTAAAATAAGTACAAACACAATTCAAATTAAAAACAAAACAAACACAAAAACATTTAGTTGATTGACTGTCATTAAGGTTAAGTACCAGAAATACCAAATATCGAATGTTATTGATTGACTTATGCCAGAAGATAATTAGTTCCATGTTGATGGAGTAGTTGTTTATTTGATTGAGATTTACTGTAAAAGTGTGTTTTGATTGAAAAATTTTGAAATTACATTTTGTGTTATATTAATTATTTAATAGTCATGTGTGTCTGTTTATAATGTTTGTTTTTCAATGTGTAATAAATAAGCATAAATCACACTCAGATGCTCAACATCTGATTTCTTATTTATTAAATTATCCATTTGAGCGATAAATACCATCTCGAGGAAGAGTCTTTTATTAAGATTATTTTCCATTGCAAGAATCTTTGTTTCGCTGTAAATCATTATATGGTGTTCATCATGTACGTGTTTTGCAAGGGAAAATCTATCGGGATATAATCTGCTGCCAGTCTTGTGGGAAGTAATACGATTTTTTAGGTGTTTGTTGGTTTGGCCAATATATTGTTTGTTGTAACTTCCGCAAGTAATACGATAGACTATATTGGATAATTGGTCTGTAGGTGTTTTATCTTTTATTTTAGTGAATATGGAATTAATGTTTAACACTGTGTAATTAGCGATTTTTATGTTATCATCAATTGATTTAAAAATTCGTGTAAGTTTCGGTGTTAAGTCTTGTATGAACGGTAATTTAAAGTATTTAAATGGAGTTAATTTGGTGTTAGTGGTTCTGTTTATTGTAGGTGTAGTATTTTGTGATGTATGGTTAGGGATGGTTTGTAGTACAGATAATGTATCATTTGTTGTACTAAATAGTATTTTAGTAAGTAATGTGTTTGGGTATGAATTATCTAGAAAGAGCTGATAAAGGATTTATATTTAAAATCCACAAGGATAATAATTCCTGTAGCTGGCTGTATACCACGTATAACAAAAGAGGTTAGTCTTTGTATGTGGGTATATTTTATTTTATAAAAACCCTTAAAAGGGCAACATTACAAGCACGAACGTTTTCGGAACAACTGTTCCATCATCAGGTTAAAATACAGGTTACCATGCCTGAGCCACCAAAATATTTGGGTAAAAACCCTTTAAAATGAACTGTGTTACCAAAGATTGTACATGATGTTGATAATATTATATGATGTTTAATATTTTAATTAGATTTTACTTCAGGTAACATATACCCATGCTTAAGTGAGTTCCAGTGTCCGGAGAGTAAACCTCTTCAAACGGACTACGGCTGGCAACTAGTTCTGTTTTTTGATTGAATGATGTTTGTCTTCTGTTTCACCTTTATATATATATATATATATATATATATATATATATATATATATATATATATGTGTGTGTCTGTTTATAATGTTTATAATATCCATCCAATGGCACTACAGCCCAAATCGGGCCTTGGCCTCCTTCAACAAGCTTCTCCAATCATCTCGATTTACCACTGTTCTTTATATATATATATATATATATATATATATATATATATATATATATATATATATATATATATAGTAAAATGTAATAGCATGTCTCGCAAAACAGAAAACCAAAAAAGGTATATTGATGGAAGGCAACCGTATATACGTATTTCTGACTATTCGTCTTCTTAAGTACGGTGCAGCCAAGTTCTGCATCTTCTTCCTGTGCTATGGTCCGCAGCAGCGGCAGCTTGACGACAGCACTGATAAGGGTTAAACCATTCCCTCAGATTTCATGACGTTTTTCTTCGACCTGGTCCCGTTTACAGTAATTAAGTGAGCCCTATGCTGCAGGTATGTAATTACTGTAGATTTGTTTACTGAACATGACCCATATACATACATACATACATACATTTGTTTGTATCGTTGCTCCAGAGAGCTGGCGAACTCTGGGGGATTATAACCTTAGCACATTAACGGCGCACCGCCGTTCCCGACACTACTTCTTCCTAACTCGTGGGAACAAAATGAGACAATAAAAAGAGATAGCTAAGAATAGAGCTCAGAAATCAATAACATAACGGGAATAATCGGAGGGGCTGCTCTGGTCAGAAGTCTGCCTTTGCCCTAAATATTGAGATAGAAAGTGTGTCAAGGGGAACAGACTTCGTCAATTAGAAAAATCGCATATCTATCGCTCAGTAGTTAAAAAATAGGCATTTGTACTAATTGCTCTAGAAAATCTGATTGGCGTTAGTATCTCGAAGGTAACCGTATACCGTCATCTTTTTTATTGAGACAATTTGGCCTTTTTTCAATTTATATGGCTTCTCGGATAATTCTTGGTGTATGGATGGGGGTTATGGAACTGGAGTTTTTAAAATCAATTTTGTGACCTGTATGAAGATGATGTTGACCTAGAGCTGAAATTGAATCAGAATGGCGAACAGAAATGGAATGCTTATAATTCATTTTTTGGATTCTACGATTTGTTTGTCCTAAATAAGATCGAGAGCAGTCTGCACAAGGAATTTCATAAACTCCGTGTTGCTTATTGGGAATGCTGTCTTTGATTGATCGGACAAGAGATGAAAGTTTTTGTTGGGGGTAAATATTGTCTTTTTTTCTCTTGATTTAAGAATTTTGTCGATTTTGTCAGTGACACCTTTGATGTAAGGAAGAAAAGCTGTCGTATGATGAGGGTCTGAGTCTTAGGGTTGAGATTGATGTCTGTGGCTGCTCCTATTGATGTGATTTTCGCGGTAACCGTTTTGGATGAGCGCTTGTTTTAAACTAGAGAGCTCAGCGGGTCTACTTGCATCGTTAATATGGAGACAAGGGTATTAATGACTGAATTAATTTGTGAAGGTGGATGTTGGAACTTGACATGCAAGTAACGATTGGTATGGGTGGATTTTCGTTAAAAACAGAGTGATGAAAATCTTGGGATTGGTTTTTTTTATAATAACATCGAGAAACGGTAGAGATGAATCAGTTTCCACCCACATCGTTAACTGCATGCTAGGATGTATATCATCCAGATGGGTTTGAAAAGACACCAAAGTGTCCCTGTCATGGGGCCACATGACGAATGTATCGTCAACATATAGTAACCAACATGTGGGTTTGAGCATTGATGTGGATAGTGCTCTGGTCTCGAAGTCTTACATAAAGATATTGGTAATTACTGGAGATACTAGGGAGTTCATGGGACACTATTTATTTGTCTGTAGAATTGATTTTGGAAAATGAAATAAGTGTTGGACATGGACATACAATGTTTAATGAGAGATAAGTGGTCGTCTTGCTGTAAGAGGATATTTTATTTAGTTTTTAGAATGTTTAGCGTTTCGTCTATAGGAATGTTTTTAAAGAATAAAACGATATCAAAATTTACAAGAATGTCTGGCGGTGAGATAGAGTATTGCTTAAAAAATTCGATGAAATGAAAAGAATTTTTGACGAAGGATGAAGCATTTTCGGCGAGAGGTTGTAGAGTTTTGGCCAAGTACTTTGCCAATGGTTGTGTAGGGCTGTTGTATGCACTGGCAATGGGACGCAGAGGAATGTCGGGTTTGTGAATTTAAGGAAGGCCATATATTCGAGGTGTTCTGGAAGACTTTTTACGAGGAATTAGAGATTGTTTTATGTCAAGAGGAAGAGAGGTTGTTGGATTATTAGGAATTGGTCTGTAGTCTGGAGTATAATTGAGATTTGAAAGTTTATTAATGTAAGAAGAAGCGTTTAGGATGACGGTGGCATTGCCTTTATCTGCGGAAAGTTTGACTAGTTTTAGATTTGACTGAAGTTCTTTCAAGTTGTTTCAAAATCGACAATGGACCAGGTCTATGAACCACGTGACCTTCTCATTGGTCACTTAGGTCACGTGGTCGATAAACCTGGCAAATTAGAAACAGATGCAGGGACTGCTTTGCGTCAGTTTTCTATGTCGCACTGGGGGAACGTGACTATATTGCAGCAATCAGTCTATTTGTATCATAGGTCTATGATCGCGAATTGCGCGTTGTTTCTTGAAAAGTGATGTTATTTTACTCTAACAGTTTAATATCGAATAGAAGCTAAAGTTCATTTCTTTAACATTAGTATATAAATTGACATATTTACTATTAACTGAAAGTGAGTATTTAGTAAATGCACAATTTGAAACTGTTTGTAATTATCAAAGATTTTGTTGAGTATATATTTTGAAATATTTCTGTTTCAAACGACTACGAAACATATTTACTAAATATAACTAATACCTATCTCTTCTATTGAGGAATATGATAAGATGAAATGGAAGACGCTGATTATATACCAAGTGGTTCAGAATCTGGTATGGGAGATACATATGAGGAAGACTTTGAGGTTATTGGTGATATAGCGCTATCGCAGACGAAATTGTTATTGATTCCGGGCATGACATTCCTTTCTCTTCTTTACAGCTAACGATAAAGTTCTGGATACCAATGGGAATTCACTATACTTGATGTATTACTGATATTGATTTGAATATTTTATAGTATCACTTTTCAAACTAATACGTACGCAGAACAAAAATATCAAAAAGAATAACCAACACATTCATGTATAGTAACCGGCCCACTCAATAGTATCTAAAATAAAAACTTTCATCGGACAAAACCTAATGGATATTAAAAGGTCACCTAGTTATCGTCATCATTGATCTACAAGCAAGGACTTACATGATTCGTATATACCACAATTTACGAATGTCAGCAGATTTAGTTGGCTACTGAACCACTTACACTTGAATTATATAATTAACTAAAGAATACGATGGAGAATCTGTACAGAAAAGAAATCGTAATGTACCTCCAGAAGTAAGATTTATTTCATCTGCGCATCAGCCAATTATATCAACTCGTAAAAGATGTTCACTTTGCAGTACAAAAGCTAAACATATGAGATCTTAATGAGCATGCACTATTTCTGTTGTAATATTATGTATTGGAAAAACTAAAGATTATTTACAAAGATATCACAGAGTTATACCTATACCAATTTTAGTAGTTGCTACTTTAATAATATGTACAATATGTAGACCACCCTGAAACGCCATTTTGGAAATATTTTTTAATGATAAACTTCTTTGTTTGGTAACATTATGTTAGATTACATTAAAAAGGAAAGCTTTTTTAGCTTGACTTCATCGATTACAAAGATCTGTTGTCAAGCTGCGTTTAAACGTTGTCCGTACTAAGAGATGACTTCATGTTTCCTATTTTTTTATCTCCTTGTAGATGCTGTACACAAACTTAAGTAGACCAGAATGAGCGCCAAGGACCAACAAGTCATGAAATGATATACTACACAATGTATGTGTAATGCAAATGTAATTTGCTCACAGATCATTAGAGCAATACTCCAGTTACAAAAAGATAGGAAGAAAAATAAAAAATTCTACCCCTCACAACAAACGCTGTTAGGTAAATACATCTTAGTTTACATAAATTAATTTCAAAAATAAAAGATATACACAGGACGTGTAATCCCACGAGGTGTGTCGGAACTTTTGAGTTTTAACCTCCAACCTCTCAGGAGTATGTGGGTTGAGTATGTAATGATACTAAAGCTAATATTCTAATCCATTTAGTCTAGATTAAAAAAAAAAAGAAATCAACGTTTATATGGCACAAAATAACTGACAGTCTTTGAGGAATTTATTACATTAGTAAACTTGTTAATTATTTGTAAATCCACATCCAGGTTATACAGTCGTCGCCTGTTTTGGGTACATCGGATATTGAGTACAGTGTACAGTGACAAGAGTGTTGAAGATATGTGACATAATGAGTGTAGCTTTGAACGGGCAGGTAATCACTGTTGTGATTATTTTAATCTATCGAATATTTTACAATTAAAAGTCAACCATTGAAACAGCTGCATGAAAATGAAATATGTTTTGGTATGTAAATGTTTATTTAAGAATACAATATTCTAGATAACCATTCAACGCATATATTGTACAAATACAAAAACATACAAAGTTAATTGTAATATTAAAAGAAAACAAATATATATTTAGTAACAATGTGCAAACTATATTTTAGGAATTTTTGTTATATTAATTATTCCTGGAGCGTGCGAATGATGACGTTTTGCTACAAATTATATGTAGATTTTCAAGACAAGGAAGAGCTATTGGTCACAGTTACCCAAGTACTCCTCAATGCAGCCAGAGGAACCGAATATATATATATATATATATATATATATATATATATATATATATATATATATATATATATATATATATATATAATATATATATATATATATATATATAATATATATATATAATATATATATATATATATATATATATATATATATATATATATATGTGTGTGTGTGTGTGTGTGTGTGTGTGTGTGTGTGTGTGTGTAAAAGATTAAATCTTTTAGCGAAAGCTGATATCGCTTTATTGAATTAAATGGCCAAATATATGGCCTAGGAGGACAAATTCGTTAAACTTCCCGTGCTCGAATCGGTATCAATAAAGTGTTATGATCATTTCGGCCTATCCCAGCCTCATCAGACTGTGATAGGCCTATACAAATTGGGCTGATACAAATTCAAACTCGGAAAGTCCAACGAATGTCTCCCAAAACTTCACTACAACAGTGTGTTTTTCCACTACAGAATTGGAGACAAGTCTAGATCTAATACATCTTTAATGTTCTTGGATTGAGTTTTGATGGAGCGACCACAGTGGATACATGAAAAGAGGATGGAATATACAAAATACTGAGAGGCGGTGGTGTATCTTTCACCTCTGGGTACCTGGAATACTTGAATTACTTGCGTGCGTAAATTTTCCTCGACAATTCCTCTCAAACCCACCCACCTCCACATGGGCCATCCACAAAAGATATTTTATCTATTTTTTGTCATATGTTGTCTTTGAATATTAATTAATAATATATTTATGAAATTATTGTTAAAGATGTAAAAAAAGGAGAAAACCTACTAATAGGAAATAAAAAAAATAATTTTTCTTTTTCAGTATTAGGGCATGTTTAAAATGTTTTCGGCCTAGTCCTAATCCGTTTATGGCGCTATTATAAAATAAATTACTGTTTTATAGGTTTATTCATTTGTGGCAAAATAAACCATTTCGATTGTGACTTTGAATAGACAAATAGTTTGTCTTATGCAGGTACTTAAATAAAGTCCAAATGAAAAACAGAAAAAAGTAACTACCCAATAATATACCGAGCAGACACACAATGTTGTTTTTTATGATCTATTAGCTAGCTGCGTACCTTGAAGAGAATTTGAAACTTTTAAAGCGATAGGTAGAAACCAGAGACTCAACTCCAAATAAAGCAAATAGTTTCAATTGAGTAAATCCAGTCTTGTCAATTTATTGCTAGCACACTACCCATTTGTCTTATATTTAATATCTTCCTGGCAGAAATAATTCAAGTGGTCAGTGCAAAAAGTGGCTAAGTCACATTTTTATGTTTCTGAGTTGTAGGTGTTTAAAAGTTTTAAATGGATCCCACCTCTAGATTTTTAAAAACTAACACGTGTGATTTTTTTATAAACAAAGTACACCTATAAGCTATATACTAAACGAGACAACATAATTATAAATTCATTTATTTATGAGAAAAAAATATTTTTAAATATGGACTTAAATACTTTTTGTAAAAAAAAATCTATATAGTAAAAACTGGAATTATGACAAAAATATATTTCTGAAAATCTTAAGTATACATCAAATTTTACTCATATATATTAACATCACTTTCGATATGTTCCTCTTTATTTCCAGGGTCATGACGGCTAGCGGTTCAAAAAGACATAAAAAAAAAGTCCTCGCATAGACTTCAATATTACCTGAAATAACTGCTTTGACAAGTTTTGTAACAGCTTCAAACTTTTTGCCAGAATTTGGATTGTGGTAGCATGGAGAGACGTTTCCACCAAAACAATTGTAAAGTGTTTCATTAGGTGCGGATTTTTAAAAAACGATAGTAATTGAGAAGAAATTGTGGAAAATCTGGAGCTACAAGTCCTGAAAGATGATTTGCCATTGTCAACCTTTTACGAAAGGCATGAAGTTGAAAATTTTCTGAACTACCTAGAGATTGACGCAGCCCTATTGACGAAAAATCCTGAAGTAAACTTAACTAGTTGTGTTAGTGATTTTAAAGAAAACGAACAGGTGTCCAATGTTTACGACAATGACAGTGACGATGAACTAGGACTTACAAATACTGTAAGTAATTTAAATGATGCTTACCTCAAAATTAAGAGACTTAGAATTATTTTAAAGGTGATGCAAGAGTAAGTCAAAAAAGAACCTATGTAATTCTAAATGTTGAGTCAGAAATTGTGAAAAATAATGTTCAAAACAAAAAACAAATCAAAATTGATGATTTTAATACCTTTTTTACATTAGTATTTTATTTGTTTTATTTGTGTAATATGCTTATGCAAATATGTACGAAAATGTATAAATAAAGATCAAGCAAATCTAAACCTCTTTTTTATTTCAATTGATTAAGATTAAACGATAACTCTACACAACGGATAACTCTATACAATGGACAATTATTTCCCCGTCGGTGTCCGTTATGGAGAAGTTTCACTGAATTTTATACAAACAGTGTTATTTGTACTGTACAGGGCTAATAGCAGATAACGAAAGCACTAAAAAAAAGCCTACGAATTCAAAAACATTTTAATAAAACAGTCAAATGTTTCAATATGATGATTTTTATCTCTAAGACAAAATACATGATAATAAATATCAACGATACATACGAGGATAGATTGATATTAAACTAGCCTTTGATAGATGGCGCTACTTGATACCGAATTGGTTTCGGTGTTGAGAGTTGCCATTCATGACATGAGGTCTGTCAAAATTTTAAGTTTTAAAAACAATTAGTTTGGCTTTTACAGCCGTCAAAAGCAAGCAAATTTTGTGTTTTCGGAGAAATAGAAAAAGTCGAGTATCGTTCGGTGATTAAGTTCCTCCACAAAAAGGGTAAAACGAATGTGCAAATGAAAGCCGACAAAGTTTATGGTGAGGTTGCACCTTCGTTAGCAACAGTAAAATTTTGGAAAGCTGAATTTGTTCATGAGCGTCCCGGGAGGCCAAATAAAGTAATTACGCCGGAAATGATCACTAAAGTCCATGACATGATTATGGCAGATTGTCGAATTAAGCTCCGCGAGTTAGAGGTACTAAACATTTCCGTTGATGAAACTTGGGTGCATTATTACACACCGGAAACCAAAGAACAGTCGAAACATTGGTGCAAACGCGGCGAAGGGCCGCCGAAGAAGGCTTGGAAAAGGAAAAACAATCAATGGTGAGTACTACGCAGCATTATTGGATCGATTCGATGCCGAATTGCGTCGAAAACGCCCCGGTTTGGAACGCAAAAAAGTGCTCTTTTGGATGGGATAAAAAAATTGGAACATCGTCTTACTAAGTGTATCGAGCTAAAAGGGGACTATGTTGAGAAATAAATCGATTTAATTCCAAAAAACTTGTTTTTTCTATCAAAGGCTAGTTTTATATCAATCCATTCTCATACTATTATGATAGTTTGAAGCATATGGAGTAATTTATCACATAAGAAATAAAATTTAAATATTTACATATATCCAAATACTTCTTCTTCTTAACATGCCATACACCAAAGTGCGTAGGCGACTATCTCATTACTAGAATTCTGTTCTTGGCGGCGTGACACAGCTCGCCTGTATTGTGTATTCCTGTCCATTCTTTAATATGTCTTAACCAGGATAATTGTTTGCGGCCGGCTCCTCTCCTACCTTCGATCTTCCCTTGTAGGATTAACTGAGTTATTTCATATTTTGCTCCTCTCAATATGTGCCCAAGGTAACCAATCTTGCGTTTTTTAATTAATTTAAAGAGTTCTCTTTCCACGCCGGCTCTCTTAAGGACGTCATCGTTTCGAACTCTATCCACCCAAGGTATGCGCATCATTCTTCTTAATGACCACATTTCAAATGCTTCAAGTTTGTTGATAGATGTTTTTTTCAAAGTCCACGTTTCCATGCCATAAAGCAAGATGGACCATATGTAGCACTTGACCATCTGTAGCGTATTTCGAAATGTAGGTTTTGATTACATAGAAGCGGTCTGAATTTCACAAAAGCTTGTCTTGCCATTTGTATTCGGGTTTTTATCTCTTGTTGTGGATCCGATTGGTCATTGATTGTGGTGCCAAGGTATTTAAAAGTTTTCACGCGTTTTATGCGATCGTCACCTATGCATATTATCGGGTTTTCTGGAGGGTTTCTGCTAATGACCATATATTTCGTTTTCAAAATGTTGATTTTGAGGCCATATTTTTTACCTATGCTATTCACCCTATCAAGTAATAACTGCTGATCTTCCAATTTATCAGTTATAATCACTGTGTCGTCCGCATAGCGTAGGTTGCTAATTGGTATGCCGTTCACCTTAATGCCTAATTCCGTGTCTTCTAATGCTTCCGCAAATATATTTTCAACATATAAATTAAAAAGCATCGGAGAGAGTATGCATTCTTGGCGGACACCTTTCCGGATTTCAAATTCATCCGTATATTGGTCTTGATCAATCCTCACCTTTGCCATTTGGTTCCAGTATAGATTCTGAATAATTCTGATCTCCTTCTGGTCAATGTTGGCCCTATGTAGTAGTTCCATCATGATATCATGTTTAACATTGTCAAATGCCTTCTCATAGTCGATGAAGGTGAGGTAGACATATTTTCGTTGATCTAAACAGTTTTGTATTAAAGTGTTCAAACATAAAATTGCCTCTCTTGTTCCTAGTCCTCCCTTAAAACCGAATTGTGTTGACCCGCTAAGTTCTTCTAGTATCTTATACATTCTTGAGTGTAATATCCTAAGGAAGAGTTTCAGCAAGTGACTCATTAAACTGATTAAGCGGTGTTCATTGCATTTTGTAGCATTAGCTGTTTTTGGGATCATCACAAAGGATGACTGCAGCCATTCTCGCGGAATGTAACCAGTATCATAAATTCTATTGAACAGCTTTACCAAGATTTCGATATTCTCCTCGTCTAGTAGTTTTATTGCTTCTATATTAATTTCATCTGGACCTGTTGCTTTATGCATCTTTGTGATTCTAACTGCATATTCTATTTCACTTCGCATTATTAATGGCCCTGATAAGTTTTCGGAAGGAAGTTTGCGCGTTGGTTGTGTTGGTCTTTCGTCATTAAAAAGTCTTTCTGCGTATATATATATATATATATATATATATATATATATATATATATATATATATATATATATATATATATATATATATATATATATATATAAGAATTTTTTCGTCAACAAGGTCTCACATTTCTAGCAGGGATACGAGAACCAATGGGTTTCGTTATTAGAGCAGTGAGACCAGGAAGTTTAGCAACAGCAATGGCAGCTATGTACGCCGTTGCTCCCGCTTGGAGGCGCTAGTGTAGTTGGGGGTCAACGTCATATAATATTATTTATCTATGGTTAACGTTATGACAGTTCGTGAAGTTTGTATATGGTGTTTTTGTTTACGATTTAATAAATAATAAATTATGGCAGAAAAATACGGATCTTGGACTGTTTGTGCGTTAAAAAACGAATTAAGGAGAAGGAATGCCAAAGTTACTGGAAAAAAGGAAGCCCTTATCGAAAGGTAAACTATATTAATCATCTTCTTAATGTTTTATTTCTATAGCTCAGACCAAAATAAAAATATTTATGTTCATCTGAGTTTTATAGTGAAGTATTTGTATTTGGGTTTGAGCTAATACGGTCATGTAACGTAACAGTGGTGACTTCTTTTGTATGTTAGTATATTAAATTAATTTAGTATAAAAACATACAATAGAAGTCTTTACTTCATTTTAATATGTTATACCTATGGCATACAGCCAACTACATTTTCCCTGTTAAATTCTTAGTAAATATGGCTGCAACTAAATATTCTAGAAAAACATAAGTATTTTAACAAATACGTGCATTTATTGTCGGCACATATTTATACCTTCTTATTGCTAGAATCCACTTTTTTGTCATCAGAATATCTTTGGGAAAACTGTGTCCTGATGTTCTCGATGATCACAACGGCACAACACAACATTGAGGCATTTTATTTTCTCAAATTCAATTCACACAGCCGAATAAACGCAATATTTACTTACAAGTACATTGATTTGAAGAGTTGACGTGACCTCCAACTACACAAGCGCCACCTACGTTGAGCTTTTCAGATTAGCTGCCATGCAATATGTGCAAGAAGAAAATAATGTACGATATCTTAAAAAAATTAGATAACTCAATCCACAATATCAGGAAGGAACGAAAATTACCAAGAACGTCGACCTCAAAGAACAACTCATCAAGTACCTATCCAAAAACTATTCTATCAACAGCCAAATTTTGCATCTCCGCAATGGCAGCAACCGGTTAGACAATTCTACCCACAGAACCAGTTCCAATCTCAGTTCCAACAGCCACTCCGGCCAAGTCAAAGTTCCGGTAAAAGAAAAAAAGGGAACTATCATTATTCCCAGACAAATTTTGCAAGACGTCGTAGTACGAGAATCTCTTACCAACGCCGAAAACCATCTCGCTTAGACCTAAATTGCCAACTTCACGTCAGAACCTATTCATCTTTCCCTTACAGAACCACTTGATACTAAGGAAATACACATTGAAGATTTTCATATATATTCCATGGAAACAACCCCCGGACCAGGATACAGGCAAGATATCAACGATTTGATTAAAACCAAACATCTTAACCACGAAGAAGAGGATCAAGTTCGCCGTCAATGCCGAAAATTCTCTGATATATTTTACCAACCAGACACTCCTCTAAGCTTTTTACCAACGAAGTTAAACACCATATCAAAACCAAAGATGAAGAGCCTGTACATACGAAATCATACCGGTACCCATATGTACATAAGGAAGAAGTAAAGAAACAAAAATATCTTCAATGTTATATCAAGGCATCATTAGACCCAGCCAATCACCATGGTCATCGCCCATATGGATCGTGCCAAAAAAACCAGATTCCTCCGGTAAAATAAAGTGGAGAATAGTGGTAGATTATAGAAAGGTCAACGAGAAAGCAATAGAAGACCAATATAAGATTCCCCATATTACCGATATCCTCGACAAATTGGGACGATGTCAGTATTTTACTACCCTCGACTTAGCGAGCGGATTTCATCAAATTGAGATGGCTAAAGAAGACATTCCCAAAATAGTATTTAATGTAGAAAATGGACACTAAGAATATGTAAGAATGCCATTTGGACTTAAGAATGCTCCGTCCATGTTCCAACGCATAATGGACAACTTATTAAAAGGACTCCAAGGAGAGATCTGTCTCGTCTACATGGACGACGTAATCGTGTATTTAACACCACTGATAAGTGAATTCATCACTGAATAAAAGTTTATTTTGAGTTTTTGTGCTTTTTAAAAGAACATTCATAATTCGCAATATGAAACAGTGCATAAAACTTTCAATGAATTTTTACTTTTGGAAATTTATAGGGTGGCCATTTTTTGCCGTTGAGTGTAAATAACTTGGAGTAGGTAAATAAATAAATAGATAAAATTGAAATAGAAGTGAATATGAATGGAATGGATAGATAAATGAAATATGGAAATGGATTATTAAAATAATAGATCGATTACTTAAAGTCAGATCCAACCTCATTGGCCTTCAACACTCTACATTGGATTCCTCCCGGTGATAGTATGTTTCCAACAATGACTGTCAAAATATTCCCAAACTGATTACAAGATTTCATCTAACACAAAAGTACTGATTTAGTTCTTCCCTACATTACTTTCGGTATAATCTTAAAAAAAAACTAATAACTCACCTGTAAAATGTCTACTGCGATGTCAATTGTAAAACCGTAATCATTTACTTCACTTAAATTGAACCCTCCTTGTAAAAAATAGTTACTATCATTTAGGCAGTTAATATTAAATTACGTAATTTCATCGCATAATGTTTTCGCTATCATCTCTTTTTTATAATTTTTATGAAGAAGTGAAATAGACATAATTATGTATAAGAGTTTCTTCTGCTGCCATATGGCCTAAAACAAAAAAAATGATTAATTGAATATTGAATAATAATTCAATGACAATGTGGGTATTATAATATCATCGAAGAGTCGAGATATGTTTTGTATGGTACACAGTTTTAACAAAAATAGTTTGTAATAGATCAATGATACTTGATTTTTTTATTTAACGAATTAAATTTAAATCTCACATGAATCAGCAATTATACATTTTGTTACTGGCAACCAACATTACACGTACTGAAATATATTACAATATTAATTTGCGTATACATTTTATATTATTCATTTGATTGGTTTCTATGTATCAATGGGCTGGGCTGTTTATGGAGTGAAAGTAAACTAAAATCACTTTAAAAACGGTAATGTGCCGTAACGTTAATTTTATTTCACGCTTCCTATAAACTAACACAGTTGATCAATGCAGCTCTTCCACACTCTGGTTAAAAACAAAATACTGAGCTACCTTTGAAAATGTATAAACTGTTAGGATTTAAAAAGGTACTTAGATAGAATCTAAGTAACCTAATAGCTTATTTGAGTTGTTATGCAATCTAAAGAATTCCGCCTTCCTTTGGGCGGAAAATTAGTCACTCCGCCTCGAGTTATTTATCAAAAAGGTATTAAAAAAGATTATATAAATTTTATTTACATGTTAGCAGCTTATTTTAAGTATTTTCAAAACCTCCGAAGGTATAGAAATACTGCTAAATAAGCAGGAACCTTTATAAGAATAAACTCATAACGTTCACTACCAACGAAATATGGTACTAGAGTAAATATTATGCTTATATGGGATTAAACCACAATTGATTTTAATAAAAATTACATTTTTAACTTTTGACGTTTCGAGTTTTGACTTCGAAAATCGTTTTCAAAAAAAGATTATTTAAAAATTATGTGAAAAGAGTATCTATAACCGCCAAAGTTGTTGTAGGAGTTATGTTTTTTCAAAATGACGGTTGACATACTTGACGACGACGGTGTTACAGGCAACAGCCATGCGTTTAATAGACAAAATCTGAGGGTGGATTTTGTGCCCTCGGGGCATACAATTCTGATTATTTTGTGTGCTTTTGTATTATGCGTTTGTGTATGTGTGTTCGTGTATAATTGCAGACGATATCTCTCCGCCTTTCTTAATCCGCTATTGTTGGTATATTCCTATTGTTCCTATCTTCTTTTAGTATGGGCAACCAAAGCCTGCTATATTCTGCTGATATGTTTATTACAATTTTTGTTTATTAAGCAGAATAAGATCTGCTTTTTGACTTTTCTCTTTTTCTGCTAGAGGAATGCCGGAGGTTACAGTAGATTTACCCAGATACGGTGTTGTATTTATTACATACAGTCCATCTAATTTACTTACCGTTGCACGTCATTATTATTGACAGAGATCGAAGTTGACATAGTTGCCAAGGTATAAAAAAATCCTGAATCCATTTTAAATCAAATAGGTCACATAATTATTGCAAAAGTGGATTATACAACAAAACAAATTAATATTTAATGTAAATAAATAGAAACAAAACAAGAGTTAAAAAATAATCTTGTTAAAAAACAATTTGTGCCGTTTGTATGCGTCGTATAAAGATGTAAAATGAAATACTTAAATAAAAACAACACTTTTTTCATTACTTATTAACATAAGTCAACACCGCAACTGTCAAATAAATGTTACCAATTTATGCCAAAATATCACCTTCGTTCGATTACAGTTACAGTGTGTTCCGGACAAATGTTCTTCATAAAAACGCTTTATAATGCATTTATACAAATTAAATGAAACATATTATTGTGTATTTCTTAAGGAAACAATTTTTAAAATATTTTTTTAAAATATGTAAAAATTAAAAAACATGTGACGCAATAACCCCCACTTACCCTCAAAAACTACCCTGTATTAATATAGGATGTGGTAGGTGGTGACATGAAATTAATTATCCTAATGTCTTATAATCATTCCCAAAATATGAACTCCGTATTCAAAACCGTTTGGAAGATATTTGAAAAAATAAGAATTTCAATTTACCCCTTTAAAGGGTTGTATCTCCCTTATTATTCAGTTTTATAAAAAAGTGTACATAAAGAAGTACCCTTATTTTAGGACGTACTATGAGCTCTAGAAATTAATGTACATAATTCTGGACCACCTTGCATATATATATATATATATATATATATATATATATATATATATATATATATATATATATATATATATATATATATATATATATATATATATATATATATATGTATATATATATATATATATATATATATACATATTGTTATGTTTCTTATTTCCCAACCAAAGAAAAATAAATAAAAAAATCCATCGAAATAAAATTTTAATAATAATAATGTTTTAATATAAACAAATTGTATATAGTAATTTAAGATAAGATTTAGTGTAGATAAGAATAGTTCCGTTTCAAACAAAAGAATCAAAAAACCTTTGTTTAGAATTAGAAGACATTTTACCTGTAATCTTTTACAGACATCTTTTCATTGTTTGTATAATCGAGTATTAAATGACCATATTCTAATCTTTTGAAATATGTATAAATTATGTATTGACAAAACCAATTTTAAAGTAAGCTATTTAGTTTTTCTCTGAAACCGAAATTAGACTTTTCCAAAATCATGGTAAACACAATTTGAGCTTTTGATTGGACGGTCGTTTTTAAATGGGAATTTGTGAGCCGATCATGAGAACCGGAGAAGTCAGTTACAATTTGGTCATCGAAGGAAACAGTCGTTTGTCTCAAGATAGGGTGTGGTTCGTGAGTTGGATACCGGCATTGTGAAAAGAATTGAACAGTTTTTGCAGAAGGAGATAGCAAGTAGATTGAAAGAGGTCCTTGTATATACCGTTGGCATTTTGTGAAGATTTGTGAAAGTAGTTTTACGGAATCAAGTTGACAAAAGGAGATCCTTGTGTCATTAATAAGTAGTTGAGTTTTTGGAGAAGTGCATCAGGTGTTTTTGGTTAGTGCAGCAGGTTTGCAGAGATGTTAGGAAGGAGCCTAGGTGCCAAAAAGGAGAGATCACATCGTTGAGGAGACTGGATTTTTCTGGGTATCTTCCAACATACAACTCAATAAGAAAATAAGCCGTAAGTGTTATGTACAATTGAATTTTATATCTGTGAAGGATCGGTTTGACATCATGGTCATTAGCATTCAACTTAAAGAACTGAGGTTTTGTTAGGCTAATCAAAAGTTTAAAGTTTTGTTGCTTCTTGTTTCAAGTAAAGAAAAATTTAAGTAAAATTGGTTTTCACTTAATATAAATGTATGTAGATTTAAAATCTTATTATTATAAAAATTTGATTTATTTTCTTGTATGCTGATTGATAAGATAATGACAGAATTTTATAATTGTTTTATTCGTTCATATAAAATAAGATTAAAGTCAAAATAAACAATCATAACAATATATATATATATATATATATATATATATATATATATATATATATATATATATATATATATATATATATATATATATAGAGAGAGAGAGAGAGAGAGAGAGAAAAGGAGTACGACCGTTAATCCAATATAACTAAGGATATAATTAAGGATCACTCGAAGAGTGGTGGGTTTTTCGGTCAAAAGGTGAAGAAAAAAGACAAAGAAGTGTGCTACTTCGTATATTTATTTAAGGTAGTTTCGATCTCTAATCAGACAGCATCATCAGTTCATCTAAAAAGAACAATATGAAAAACCATCCATAGAAAAGTCAATATAAATGTTACCTCAAAAAGACATGTAGCAGTCAATGGTATAATATGTAAAGAAGCTTAAGATATTAGACATTAAATAGTTAGGGTGTATAAACAATCGATTGAAACTAAATACAGTTTACGATTTAATTCAAACGACATAGAACAGCAAGAGACCATGTGGTTATTGCACATGTAATTTAAAAAAGTATGTAAAAAAACTTATGTAAAAAATAAGTATTTGCTGAGAACTAACAAGATCATAAGATCACACTTCCAACAGTATGATATTAATTTAATTTAATTTTTAACTACGTTACTAATGTCAGTTCTCTTGTTAAGAGCGTTAAGGTTTTTAAGTATCGAACAGATTTCCAAAAACTGCCTTTTTACGAGATTGCGTTCGTTGCCAAGAATCTTAACTTTATTAAAGTCAACTTTGTGATTAGTGTGGCACGTTGAGCAAGAGGACAAGTATGCTTGCATAAGTTAATATTACTGCGGTGTGTCGTAAGACGCCCTCTCAGTGATCTCCCTGTCTGACCGATGTAGCACGACTCAGCACAAGGTATGTGATAAATGACATTGAATTGTTCCAAAAGGGAGAAGGGTGTTTTAGTTTTAGAAAACAAATTTCTGACAGTCTTGGCATTCTTAACTGCAATTTTAACACGTACATTATTATGTTTGTACAGTTTAATAAATTTTTCCGTAACTTGAAGGAAATAAGGTAAAGAGGAATAATGGGTAGTTGGAGTCTCAAGTACAGTAGTAGGCAGAACAGTGTTGGTCACCATTGGGTATGTCATTTAATGAGGAACCATAGCTTTGTAAATAAAGGTATTTGTTAATGAGGAAAGCTGGGTAGAAATTCTCAATCAATATGATTCTGAGTAGTTGAAGGGATTCTCTTCGATTAACCGGGTGTGTTAGCCTATTCAGCCTGCAGCTTAAAGCTTTAATAAGGTTTAATTTATATTTAAAAGGATGACGAGAGTGGTAGTTGAGAAACTTATTAGAGACCATCCACCATTGATATTTTAATAAATATTAATTTATTAATTTATAATTAAATAATTAATAAATTTATTAATGTTGTAAATAAATTCAGATCGATTTCCGAAGTGGAAATTGAAACGTCAATAAACTTATTTTAAACTTTAATTGTGGCTTATTCCCATTAAAACAGTAATTACTATAAGATGCTACCAAAAAATAGCTTCAGAAGGATATTACTAGCCAACAGATATTTTAAATTAAGCAAAGATCTAAAGAAAAAAAACTCATTCTACCAATGCTGAACAATTGATCCAAAACATGGACTCTTTTTAAAACACACACAGATCATCTACTCATCTTTGTACGTAAGATATTTAGAGAAATACTTGGTACAACCTTTGACAATGGCATTTGGAAGAGGCGATAACTCTAAGATCTGCAAAAAATATAAAATAATAGCATACATATAGCTGGGTTCTAATATTCTTTATAAAAATATATTTATATCAAATTGGCAACGGTTTGCAATGGACTAGAACTAGGAAACGCGCTAGAGAATGTAGAGGCTCAATTGTGGCTGTATTACCGATGATTTACTACCACAAATTCTTAAACCTTATACCCCCACCTTCTTAAAAGTAAGGTTGTATCAAAACGGGTCGAAGGATAGTATTTTTCTGGTTTAGCACTCTAATATAGTGCTTAATACTGTGGATGATCTTCATAATAAAGGGTACTTTCAGGCCTTTTTTTATAAAAGTCATCAATTCTATACCGGTCTACAGACAATTGGCGTATTGTACATCTAATATTAAATATAATCCTTTAGGTCGAATAAAAGATCCATGGGGTGTTTACGGAAATCCGTGAACTTCAACAGACCTGCTACATATAAAGTATTTGCCAACAAACGATGAACTTTTTACTTTACCCTGGTATACCCTATCTTGTAAAAATGCGACATCAAACCCTTCCATCCATAGTTCTGCGGACTCGGCTTTACTGTGCTAAAGGTTCGCCTTGTAGAGGTTTAAGGTTTTACTGATTGGGGTCATTGTCCTAATTGGGACAGATATTATGTTCGCGACCATGTTTTTACACTGTTCGTTCCCTCTACATTTTTATTTATGGAGTTAAAAAAGTCACTAATTTCTGGGACATCTCTTTTTGTATCGTGCTCATTTTGTTTCGAAAAAAAGCTAAAATCTCTCGAGTTCGTTAGCTCTCTGGCGCTTCACTTGGGTTAGGTTACTTTCCCCTTGTGATGATGATGGTGATACACCTTGGGATTTGGTAGAGTAGTAATCACAGCACTCTTGAAAATTATAGTGGAAGTGAGGATTTTCTGGGGTACATTGAAACAACAAACGCCATGTTTCGTTCGATAGCAACGACTTCAACTTTATTATAATAATCAATATTGGCAACACGCCATACACCGAGTGTTTACAAACATTAATCCAAAGATGGCGCTACATGTATTAAAATACTTTTTTGATACATCACAACACCCCCACTTATCAAAAAATATCTAAACTTTCAAACCCAAACCTAGCCTAAATTTAGAATTTTTAACATTTTTCAACCCTTTAGTAAGGATGTCAGCCAACATTTCATCAGTACTCAAATACTTCAACTCAATAACATTATTTTGGATAGCCTCTCTGATGAAATGGTGGCAAATGTCAATATGTTTTGTCTTTTCATGGAATACTGGATTTATGCACAACTTCTGAGCCCCTTGATTGTCATTATACAAAACAACTGAATCCAGTCTTCCTTGAATTTCTGACAACAAATTCCTTAAGTATATGGCTTCCTTAGTAGCCTCCCCTAAAGCTACATACTCCGCTTCAGTGCTAGAAAGAGCCACTGATTTCTGTTTAACACTCTTCCAAGAAATCGCACCACCTGAAAGTTTAAAAACAAAACCTGTGTAAGATATTCTATCTAACTTATTTGAGGCCCAATCAGCATCAACAAACCCTGTTAAATCCAAATCATCCCTTTTATAAGTCAAACAAATGTCTTTAGTCCCCTTCAAATACCTCAATATCTTTTTAGCACATTTCCAGTGATACTCATTATGACTTTTATTAAATTGACTCAAAAAACTTACACTATATGCAATATCTGGTCTTGTCAAAACTGCTAAAAACATTAGACTACCAATTAATTTCTGATATAAAGGATTTTCAACTTTTTCTAAGCAATTACTTTCTGTAAAATCAAAATTATCTATTGGTGAGCTGACAACATTGCACTCCTCCATATTAAACTTTCTTAATAACTGATCAATATATGCACTCTGGTCTAATCTAATAGTATCTTTATCCCTATGAATCTTCATACCAAGACACAATTTTAACTGACCTAAGTCTTTAATTTTAAATTTTGAACATAATTCTGCCTTTAATAAATCAGTTTGGACCTTATCATTACTGAAAACTATAAAATCATCAACATATAGAGCCACTACAACTAAACTCTTATCAATTTTTTTAATATAGACACATGACTCATAATCTGATTTATTAAATTCTAGGCTAATCAAAATTTCATTCACTTTTTGATACCAGGCTCGAGAAGACTGCTTTAATCCATAAATGGCCTTTTTTAAATGACAAACTTTATTTTCATTACCTTTAAGAACATAACATTCTGGTTGACGCATGAACACTGTTTCTTGCAAGTCACCATTTAAAAAAGCTGTCTTCACGTCCAAGTGAATAACATCTAAATCTAACTTTACAGATAAGGCTAATAACAATCGTAAACTTGAATACCTTATTACAGGAGAAAACGTCTCCTCATAGTCCACACCTTCACGTTGAGTGTACCCCTTAGCCACTAAACGAGCCCGATAACACACCTGATCATCACAATCAACTTTGGTTTTGAAAACCCACTTGCACTCAACCAAAGTTCCACTTTTTGGAGTATCGACCAACTCCCATGCCTCATTTTCTGCAAAAGATAGCATCTCTTCATCCATGGCCCTCTTCCATCTGGCCGAGTCTGGTCTGGATAGAGCTTCTGACACACTGGATGGGATATCTTCCAGATCTACTTCCTGCTGCTTATGACATTGAAATGTCACATAGTCTTTGAAGACCTTAGGCTTCTTGGTTCTGTCGGATCGTCTTGATGTACTTGGTATTTCTGGTGTGATCACTATGTCTGGAACATACTCTGAGTCATTTGAATCATCTCCGAGGTCATCATCCAAAACATCATGGTATTCTTCCTCATCTGACAGTCTATCTGGGAATTTACCTTGGTCTGGATCCCCCACTTGAGGTAATACCTCTGTCACTGCAATATCATTGCTTGGTGATCCTAAGAAATCAAAGTTTTTCAGCAGCTTTGGTTTTTCATTAATGACCACATCTCTACTGGTAATTACACTCTTCTTAATGGGATCATAGAGCCTATAGCCCTTCACATTTTGACCATAACCAACCAAGAACATCTTCTCTGCCTTTTTGTCAAACTTCTGCCTTTTTTCTTTGGGTATATGAACCATTGCCTCACTACCAAAGATTCGAACATGACTCACATCTGGCTTTTTACTATAGAAGAGTTCATATGGTGTTCTACCTTCAAGACCTCTGACCACAGATCTGTTCCTTAAGTATGCAGCAGTATTGATGGCTTCAGCCCAAAACTGCTTAGGAAAATCTGCATCGAATAGTAAGCACCTCGCCTTCTCCACCAGGGTACGGTTCATTCTCTCCGAAGTACCATTCTGCTCTGGGGTGTAAGGATTTGTTTTTTGATGTGTTATACCATTACTACTTAAAAAAGATTCAAAGTCAGCACTACAAAATTCTCCTCCGTTGTCAGACCTAAAACATTTGATTTTGTGCCCTTTTTGGTTCTCAACTAACAATTTAAATTCCTTAAACTTATCTAGAGCTTCACTTTTGTATTTTAAAAAATAAACAAAAACCATCTTACTCAAGTCATCTTCAAGAACCAAAAAATATCTAGATCCTCCAATGGACATCATCTCCATGGGACCACATAAATCACCATGCACAACCTCGAGCAATTCTGCAGCACTATTTCCACTACTCTTGAATGGCAACCGAGTCTGCTTTCCCTCACAGCACACTTGACACATATTATGCAAACTTGCCCGCCCTTTATAGTTCAAGCCCTCAACTGCTCCTTCCCTCATTATACCCAAATCTCTAAAGTTGATGTGACCAAAACGTCTATGCCACAAATCACAACAGTCCTGAGCATACATAGAGAACACCACTGGCTGAGACTTGACAAAATTAAGTCTATACACTTGATTAATCAAATCAGCTGTAGCCACACTTGTACCTTTACTATTAAAAATCTCACAACCCTTCTGGTTAAAAACAACCTTATTACCATTTAAAATCAACTGGCTAACTGACAGTAAATTGGTTGTAATATTGGGTACATAATGAACATTTTTAACTACAATGTCAAAGTTTTTATTGCTACTTACTGTAGTTAACTCTACTTCTCCAGCACACAACACTGGCATTTTTTCATTGTTGGCTACTAAAATTTCTTTGAGCTGTATATCCTGGGATGCATTTTTTATCCAGTCATTTCTTGACGTTAAATGCACACTTGCTCCAGAGTCAATATACCAATCTGAATTGTTAAATTCACCATTTAAAAAGACCGCACTAAAAGCACTCTTATCCTCCGGTTTTCTCTGCTGTTTTCGAAAACTCTCAAAATCCCTTTTCAAAACTGGGCACTTGTTTTTGTAATGACCTATTTGTTTACATCCAAAACAAATCACATGTTCTTTATTGTCATTTTTAACACTGCCACCGCCATCTTTGGGATGTTTTCGGAACTTGCCTTGACTGGCAAAAGCACTACCAGTAGATTTCTCGCTGCCCGCGTTTCTACTAGTTCCATCTTTCTGCATATCAATTAACTTGGACTTTATTGCATCCCCTGTAATTTGAATTCCAGAATGTTCCAGTGCCATTATCATTGGGGTGAATCTGTTTGGCAATCCTGCAAGCAACAATGAACCAATCCACTCACTAGTAATTTCGAATCCACTCCGAGTTAATTTCTGGGCTGTTTCAATCATCTGCCCTATATAATTCTCCATACTGTCACAATTATCCAACCGCAAACTTATGAGAGTCCTAAGTAAATCAATTTTTCGTGTAAAACTTTTCTCGCCATAAAGTTTTTTTAATGTTATCCACACATCCAATGCCGTTGCCGCCTCTCGAATATGCACATAAATGGATGGATCAATGGATAAACATAGCTTTGCCCTCGCTTTATTCTGCGTGTCTGCATTTGTTTCACCATTTTCTTCCAGGCATTTCGATAAACCATCAAGCACAAAAACGTTTTCAATCGCAAAAGACCAATCATCGTAGTTCTCGCGACCCATTAATTTTGGCACACTGGCTAAATAATTCGTAGCCGCCATTTTCAGTCCACAAAACAAACTGCGAATTTCACTCGACCCTACGTGACTACGTTACCAAAAAAAACTCACAACTGATACCTTCAGGTTATAGAACTTTAAAACTGAATGCTGGGGCCATAACCTCTTGAAAATTATAGTGGAAGTGAGGATTTTCTGGGGTACATTGAAACAACAAACGCCATGTTTCGTTCGATAGCAACGACTTCAACTTTATTATAATAATCAATATTGGCAACACGCCATACACCGAGTGTTTACAAACATTAATCCAAAGATGGCGCTACATGTATTAAAATACTTTTTTGATACATCACAACAAGCACAAATGTGTATTTTGTGTGTGAGTGTATTTTTTAAGCATGTTTGTACGGGTTAATAAATCTAAAAGTGGTATGTCATGTTCTTAATTGATCCGGGGGTGTTCATTTGGTTATATTAATACACACCTGTTCTATGGTCCTATAACCACAGAACGTCCCTATTAGTCATTGAGCTTATCGTCTCGGCGATCAAATCTTCTCCAAACTGTCCTGCGTTTAGTGGAGGTAAACTCAGACTGACAGTCTTAAACCAGTACAGACCTCACGCCATCATGCAGAGCCTTATTAGTTCGTTACGTATTATGACGGATTTGGGTTATTTTCAGATTAGGTTGACATGTTACATTATTTAATTTACTTATCTATTCCCATATTTCGTTTGCTTTTATTCATGTTGGTACAAGAATTGGCTACTACAGAAATAGTTTACCCTTATAACCTCTTTATTTAGCATAATAGATCCTATACTGAGATTAAGTTGCTGTGCAGGTAGGTCACTAACATAACAAAGTGCTGTGCAAGTAGGTCACTCATAAATTACGAATTTTTACACGATCAAATTAATACTTCATACTATTATTAATAGACACCAATTAAATAGAAAATAAGAAACCTAGTTAATCCTATAATTCATATAAAAGGCATGGGATACAGAACAAAACGAACTGATATCCCAGACTGTAACGCCACTGCCACATATAAAAATGTTAAAAACTGAATCTACAAACTCCCCACTGCTATACATATAAGAATTTCAGTAGTTGTGATAACACAAGAGATCTTGTTGACCTTTTAATCGGTTTCGCTTTTATGATTACCAAAATGTATAAACAAGTGAAAAAATAATTTCAATATCAAATCTTACGTGATGTCACACAAGATGGACTCAATTAAAGAAAGATGCAAATAAGTCTGTCGACTAAACCTGGGTCCTGATTCTATTTCATTTCGATGTCGAAATTTAAAAGGGACTACGCCATGACAGTCGCAATCGCTAGCGATTCTCATTCATTTTGATTGTAGTTAAAACTGGGGATATTTACTTTATCATTTTGACACTGCTGAAAATTTGGGTTGGCCCTGTTGTTTATTGGCTGCACTACGCTTGTTGAATGTTTGTTTTGTTTACGTTACGTGAACGTCTTTTTTTTCTTGTTTGAGTTGTTAAATCATAAATATTGGCCATTCTCAATTATATTTTGAATTTAAAGAAAAGATGGCAAGAAAAAAAAGGCGATGTGGGAGATCCTTAAGTTATAACGACTAAGATTTGACTTAGTGGTTATATTCTAATATATTTTTAAATTTACTGCAGGTTAGTAATACTAACCCTAAACATTTTGGGTATCCTAGACGCATAAACACCTTCTTCCAAATATGGTTCTAATACCCTTATTAAATAATTTGCAGCTTGTTTATTAAGCCGGAATTGCTGCCTAAATTGAGCCTCACTTAGTGAAAAAGAATTTTGAGTATCCCGTAACATTATTCTTATCCTTCGTTATGAGCGTCGGATATCTAACCTCTCTAATTCCTCCAAAACTAGCAAATGTCTGTAAAACACAGCCATATTGATACTTTTTGCTTCAGTTTTCCTTGCAAGGATCAAAACACCGCCTACCTAAACTGAATCTAAGTTCACTTCTCCCAGTCCAGTCAGTCATGTCAGATTAATTTCGACTCGAAATGAAATTTCAACCACTTTCTTGAAGTTGAAATTAATTTCGATAAGTCGAAAATTAGTGACGTCGTTTGGTTAGTTCAGCTGAAATCCACAAGGTTCGCAAAGTCGAATTTCGACGTCGCCATATTTATTTCGACATGTTTTGAGTCGAAATCTAAAATTAGAATCAGGGCCCTGGCATTTCCAGATAATTATAAACCTTTTTGTTAATTGTAGTCCGGTTTCGAATGACAGCCATGACAAAATATTGTCCATGTATTTTATTCCCTACGAAAGAATAGAGAAACATAAATGAATAGGAAATAGAAAAAAATGTCTCTTTCTCATCTACGCCGTAATGGCGTTCTTAGTCAGATTTCAGTATATACTAAAATCATAAGGCAGAAAGGAGGGGAATTATGATGAAAAATATTGTGACTACGTCTAATACAACATTGGAAATCATAATTTCCTAAAACAATAATCATTATATTGAGGTTACGTGCGACTGAGGTCACGTGCGCTCCTAAAATTAGTAGAAGCTAGAACGTTGCTAGTTGTTCGGTGGCTAGAAGGCCAAGAAGCTAAAAAGTTAATATAATCACTAATTCACCAGAAATAAAGCAAAAAGATGAACACCGTGCAATACTTACGATAGATATGTAGTTTGACACAAGAAGATGGACAGAAGCATAGTAAAGTCCACAACAGTAATATACTGATTATAAAATGGGATATAAAAAGATAAAATACTCAAATGTATTCTTATATCCGATGATATAAGTTGATAAGTCTAGTCTTATGATACTTGCCTTACGAGTTAGCTTCATTGTCGTCTTTAGTTGTTAACTTAAACTTGTTTTAACTGTGTAGCAAATAGTACACCATGCATATTTTCAGAAATTTCTTTAATGTGGTCTACGTAGAGTATAGTGTACGTAAATATCAATCTCGCTTTGGTAATGTTCAACAACAAGAAGAAGAACAATGGAACATATAAACTGTTATATATATATATATATATATATATATATATATATATATATATATATATATATATATACAGTATACTCCCTTTATAACGAACACGGTTATTACGAGGTTTCGCTTATAACGAGGTACATTAGATGTCCAGTGAAATTTCTATTGAACTATAACCCTTTATAGCGAGGTAAATTTGCTTATAACGAGGAAGTAATAAGATTGAAAAACGTGTTTTTTACGTTTTGGCCCGGCCGTAGCTATAAATAAATACCCTTTTTAACTGCGGGCCGTCCGCAATAAACTTCTTACAATTTATGATTCTTAGTCGGAAATGTAAAATTTATGATTCACAAGTGTCATTGTATTGGGTTGACCATTCACACCTAATTATATGGGTCCTAATAGACAAGATGTGGAAAGTGTTTTAAAGGTTTAAAGGGCAGAAACTTTATCCAAGGACAAAACGCAAATGAAGAAGCATAAAACTGTTTCACATCTTTAGAAAATATGATAGATGGAATACTGGACAATTTAAAGCAGTCAACAATGACAAAATAACTTTATACGCTTTATACATTATACATATTTACAGAATACAGATTTTTTGTTTTAACGTATATCATTGACAGTAAAAGTAAACAACTCTTTTTGTTTTAATGCATTTCATTGACAATAAAAGTAAACAACTTTGTTTTAAAAACGCCATTCAAACAATATTTATTAGCATCTTATATTGCTCCGAATGGCTTCACTATAGAAAGTTAATGTTTTAGAAAACTACATATTCATATGTATGCACAGTATTATTGTTGTTGGATATAACGAGATCCGCTTATAACGAGGTAATTAGTCTGCCATTTCAGTTCTCGTTATAGAGGGAGTCTACTGTACTTCCCAAATAAAGGAACAAACTACACATAGAAATTAGCAAAAAAGTAAATTTACCAAACTGCACTTTTTTACCCATATCCCGACAAGAAGTTTTTTGATTAATTTGTATCATCTATAACTATAGTTTTTTTATCAAACTTTCTAAGATCAAACAAAGAACGAGATCACCTATGGGCAACAAACGTAAAATGTGAGCGCACTATACTGAAATCATGAAGTTGCTCTTATTCTTTCTGCACCGTGAATGCGCGACTGTGCACGTGAAAGTCGGGCACACAATGAAATTGGTCAAACTGTACTTTCACCAATATCTGAACAAGAAAATGATTATATATTTTTGCATTTATTGTAGTTTAGATAGAAAACCATAAAGATGATGATCGTAAAACGAATAAATTAGTAACTAGAATCTATATTGAATGCAGTCAACTGTCTGGTTCTAATCGTTGGACAAAGTCCTCCTCCATTCGAGCAAGGAAGATGTATGTTTCATTTATGTAAAATCCTACAACATCGACCTTGTGTCATTATATTATTACAATTAACCATGATTGCCATGTAATCCAAAGGTTTTCACACATTTTTGTAGCTAGTTTCAACTACTTTTGAAATGTTTCACTGATGATGGTCCGGCTGGACCGAGAACGCTTTAAAGATTTGTAATTATTTTACATAAATTTTAATTATTTTTAATGAAATAGACCATTATATACCAGAAGTCTTCTTATGTAAGTTTTTTAAACATATGAGGAGTTTAAACTTATGGGGGCCAACCACTGGGATTTTTCCCATTTACTTTTAATGATATGTTAGCTTCATAATTAGCATGGGATTACAAAAAAATATAACTAGGTGCATTGGAGAGAAAAAGTAAAAAAGTGTTCCGTAAAATAAACATTGTATAAACGGTTGAAGTTCATATGCTGGCCTAAATGGGGGGGACATGCAGAGACTTCAGCAGAAAATCCGTATTTTAAAATTCAAAGTAGTTTGTTAACTATTCTACTAGAAGACAATTTATTTACCATATGATTATTGTACTTAATTCATATTTATATTGAACTTGTACATATATACAAACAACAATTACTATAACATCGTCCAAGATGCGACTTTCAATATTGTGTTTATCACTGATTCTGGGTGTGTTCGGTCAAATTGAACAAATTGATGAAAATAATAGGAAGAGGATAGAAGAGCTCTTACCTATGACGACCAATACCTTTTCTCAAGATATGGAAGAGGTTACAGAATCGACTAACGGAAGTTATGGTGCCATAGAGCAATGCGGTGAGGGGTCTACTGGGGGGTTAAAAAGATGTGTAGAGTATAGTAAATGTGATCCAAAGACTAATACTATAGTAGAAGAAGATATTACTTATGGGGGTGGAAACATCGATATCAGGTAAACTATACTAATTTCACAATAAGTATTTGAAATCACAATTGAAGTTTAAAATAACTTTATTTCGGAAATCGTTCTCAAAATACAAATATTAATTAATTAATTATCTCTCCTGTTGCTGACAAGAATGTAGCGTAGAATAATTTTTAAATAATTTTAAACTGTTTGTCCTTGTTTTAGTTTAGTGTTATTTATGTACAATTAATGTTAAATTTCATGTTTATTACATTCTGCGCTTGCTGGATAGCCCAAATTTGATGAAATGCCCCTGATGATGCTGTAGAAAGCGTAAGTAGTTGGGCAAGATTTGATTATTAAAATTGTGCTCGATATTTGCCATTAATTTTTCAAAGTTCATTAATAAATTAGTAAAAGATTTGTAATTCTTTTACATAAATTTTAAATATTTTTAATAAAATAAACCATTATACACCAGAAATCTTTACTTCTCATGTATGTTTTTTAAACATACGAGGAGTTTAAACTTATGGGTGCCAATCACTGGGATTTTTCCCATTTACTTTGAATGATATATTGGCTTCATAATTAGCATGGGATTACAAAAAAATATAACTAGGTGCTTTGGAGAGAAAAATTAAAAAAGAGGAAAATTGAGAATTATTTACTAATTTGGTAGACATTAACTTATAAGGTGCTTACAAAAAATGGAGAGCAATTTTAATTTTTACAGTTTACAGTTTTAATTTTTATATTCGAGGGTAAACCCGAATACGCAGTGATGATATTTTCTATTAGTAAATATATCTCTCGATTTAATTAGGTTAATATACTTCTTTGTAAAATTGTTATTAAATTACAGTCTTCCGCAAAATAAACAATATATAAACGTTGAAGTTCATATGCTGGACTAAATGGGGGGGAGATGCAGAGACTTCAGCAGACAATCCGTACTTTAAAATTCAAAGTAGTTTGTTAACTATTCTACAACAACACAATTTATTTATCATATGATTAGTGTACTTAATTTATCCTTATATTGACCTTGTACATATATACAAACAACAAGTACTATAACATCGTCCAAGATGCGACTCTCAATATTGTGTATATCACTGATTCTCGGTGTGTTCGGTCAAAATGAAGAAGTTGATGAAGATATTAGGAAGAAAATAAAAGAGCTCTTTCCTAAGCCGAATAATAACTTTTCTCCAAACTTGGAAGAGGTTACAGAATCGACTAACGGAAGTTATGGTGCCATAGAGCAATGCGGTGAGGGGTCTACTAGGGGGTTAAAAAGATGTGTAGTCTATAATAAATGTGATCCAAAGACTCATACTATAGTAGAAGAAGATGTTACTTATGGGGGTGGAATAATCGATATCAGGTAAACTATACTAATTTCACAATAAGTATTTTTAATTAATTACTATTTTAATGGGAATGAACCACAATCGAAGTTTAAAATAAGTTTATTTCGGAAATCGTTCTCAAAATACAAACATTAATAAATTAAACAAATTTTGTTTTTTGTTACTTGGTGAAAAATTCTTCTAATAATTTAATTTTATCTGACTCAATTATATTGTCAATTCAGACATACATTATACATTTTAAAGTAGACGACTTTAAAATGATATTGATGTTGCAATTTTAATTAAGTTATAATTAATCACTTATATTTCATAGAGGTTTCGATAATAATCTCACAATAATATGGTTAAGAAAAGCGGCTTATCATTTGTAAGAACAATTTGCTGTTTAACTATATCACACCTTGAAGTTGCTATAAAATCTATTTAATAATATGGCAAAATCAAATGTCATATAAAAATACTAAAAATCTTTATTGATTTTGTTAATTTTAAAATTGAATTTAAATTATTATATTCAAATTTGCTTATAATTTTTGAATAGTTTTTTATCCACAATGTCCATATTTTTAATCTGTTTTTCTAACTGTAATTCTCCCAGTATTAACATATAGAGCATTTTATTTCATTAGTGGCCAAGGTTCTATAAACTTTCCATTGTTTATTATTATGTTGTCATTACTGCATTGCAATCTGTTTTTAACCTCTATTACTGTTATACTTAATTTTTTTCAGTATGATGCGCTAATCAATAATTAAAACCAGTTCAGCATTCAAATGGTCAAGATGTTCCTTGGTTCGTGTGAGCAATTAGTTATATTTTTTTCATTGCTAGGTAATAGGTTTTCATTACTATGTAATCACAAAGATCAACATCAACATGTATTAATTTGATGAGTAAACCTTCCTGTTCTTCTTAATAGGAAAAATATCTGTTTCCTCTTCAGTATCTTCTCAACAGTCATACCAGCGCTTTTTAGGTTATTGACGATTTGTCTCAAGATATTCTTAATATTTTGTTGAGCGCCATTTTATCAAAATGGTTATTACATTCTATTTTTCTTTTTTGTGTCCATATCTTAACTGCAAATATTTTGTCTTCGAATATCTTCACTTCTTTTCCTATCGTATAAAGTTTTGCCGATTATACTTCTTATTACAACTGTCTAAAGTTAAAGTTCTCCTATTAGTTTTTAATAATTTTGTGCAGATTAAGTAGTATTTAATAGTTGAATTACAATTAATTAGCATTTGACTACGGTTTTTCAAGAGATACAGTTGAATTCGTATATCGAACAAGTTTAATTAAGGTAATTAGAAAAATCTTTTGGGGATCGGAGTTTAAAAAAAATGACTAAAAATATTAAAAGTGATTCACCAGACAGAGGAAAAAATAATATAGATCAGAACAGTACCGGAATTATGGTTACAGACGAGAAAAGTATTAACAAAAGACCATGTTTAATTGATCAGGTAAACACAGATAATTTACACAAATCAATTAATGATTAAACAGGGATAAGTACAAAAAAATATTTCTTTCAAAAGGCTTTCAATTTTTATTCTTCATCGGATGCTGGTCCATATCACGTCTTCGTACAGAATACTGTAAGTCAGTGTGGTCCAACATTTTAGACGTTGCAGGCCGTATTAAATTTGAAATTATTATGAAGGGCTAGAGAACTCGACTCGTTCAAAAAAAGTTTATTTTAAAAAATAATATACAAACGAAATATTATTTACAAGTATTTTATTATGGTTTACAATATTTACATGTTATGTTTAAAATTGAACATAAAATAAAAAATCAATGGGATATTTGAGGCAAGGGTTTATCCTCTACTAACTTTTGCACATCTATATCTATGCTAGTCGTAGTGAGTCTAATGCACGCTTCCAGATAATCGTTTTCCATGCGATTACGTGTTTTAGAAATATGCTTTAGAGCAGAAAATGTACTTTTACATATATACGTACTACCAAACATTGAATATAGTTTCAACGCAAATTTACGATGTTTAGGAAAACGATCCTTGAAGACTAACTTCCAAAAGGTATTATTGTCTTCATTTTTCTTTGCTTGAAAAAACTAATCGGACTGCAGTTCGCATATCTCTTTTCTTCATAGCTCATTGGATTGTCAAAAAGCTCAAGATCGGGTTTAAGTGCATCAAATTCCGAAAATCTTTCATCGAATTCTCTTTTTATTTCTGTAAGAACTTTTGCAAACCTCAAGAAATCACCATGGTTTCTTCTTGATTTATTTCGAAACATGCAGGAAGATGTGTGGGGTCGTTTATTTTCATGCAGTTCTCGAAAAGATCATGTTTTTTGCAAAATGTCTTAATTTGACCAACCAACTGTGATACTGTTTTATTTTCCCCCTGGAGTTTAATGTGTTCAAGTGAGAGGTAATGTCTGTTAGAAATGCCAGTTCATTAAGAAATGTTTTATTCTCAAACTTTGTTATAAATACGTCCGTATTAATAACAATTTTCGTTTCAAAAAACAGTAAGATCTCTTTTCTTAAAGAAAAAAAATTTCTAAGGTATTTACCTGCACTCAACCAGCGTATCTCTGAATGTAGGGGGACGTCCTTATATTCAGTATTTAATGCCTCCAAGAAAGAAATGAATTTTCGGTGTCGCTGAGCTCTGTTTGCTCCTCTTAAGCTGTTTACAATCTGCACTACAGTTTTCATAGTATCGTTGATTTTAATCATCTTTCCCCAGAGAGCCTCTTGATGGATAATGCAATGAAACATAACACAGTTAACACCATTTTTCCGCAAAAGTCCAGTCAATCCCGTTATGCGTCCCGTCATTGCTTTTGCTCCGTCGGTGCAAACGCAAGAGCACTTTTGAAAACCGCTTATATTTTTCACAGCGTCACTAACTGCTTCAAATATATTTATACCTTTGGTCCCGTCTTCCATGTGGTGCAGTTTTACAAGTTCCTCAGTTACACAAAAATCTTCACTGATGCATCTAACAAAAATTAATAGCTGATTTTTGTCAGTGATATCAACAGATTCCGACCAGGACTAAGGAGTAGTACAAAAATCACGAACTGTGTCGACCATTTTTTTAAATACATGAGTATTCAGCTCATCAACTCTTCTAGATACAGTTTGATGGGAAACTGAAACACATTCAAAATTTTTGGCCAACTTTTCATCTCCAAAGAATCGCGCCGTTTAAACGGCACACCGCTTGATCATTTCTCCATATCTAAATGCTTTTTTACTTTTGACAAGCTCTAAACATACTTCATATGATGCTGCATGATTCCTATGATGATAAGCTTGATGATTGTCAGTTTAGTAAATAGCGATAATTTAGCTTTAAGTTCTTTTACAAGAGTATTGCGAACTTCACCTTGATATTTGTCGTATTTTGTTTTGTGCTGGGTTTCATAATGCCTACTAATATTGTATTCTTTTGATACCGCGAGTACTTAACAACAAATAATGCACTGAGGTTTTCCTTTTCATTCGATGAAGAAATATTGATTTTCCCATTTTCCTTGGAACGTTCAATTCTCTTCGAAAATTTTGCGTTTTTTTGGCACTACTCATTCTAAATTCAACATTCAATTTATTCGCCACTGTTAATTCAACACGACACGTGTAGCTGACTGAAGCTAACTGTCCGCTCATCGGGAGTGGGTGTTCAAAGTTAACTACTTTCTTAAGACACGAAAAGTTAGACAAGATTGGAACAGGTAAAAGTTATTAATGGCAATATTTTTGAAATGTGTTTGCGGGGGCCGCAGTTTAACGATTCTCGGGCCGCATGCGGTCCGCGTGCCTGAGGTTGGACCACACTGCTGTAGGTAATATTGGTAAACTTCATAAAATTTAATTAAAACTGCAAGTTTGATATTAAATGCTGTTCCAGAAATTAAAAAAAATATTATAAACATGGATGTAGGAATAAATAAAATCAAAATTAAATTAAATTCTTACAGTAACGCTAATTTACTAATAAAATCAGAAAAGTTAAAAGAAAAAGGATACAAAGTATACGTACCCACATTCTTTAACCAAAAAAAGGAGTTATTAAACAGGTTGATATTGACTTAACGGAATTGGAATTAAACCAGATCATTAAACCTAAATTGGGATATAATTTTAAAATTATAAATTTTAAGAGAATGAAAAGAAAAAATGGGGAAGTAGAGATCCCTACATGCACAGTTATTGTTACATTTAAAGGACAAATGATCCCTTCTCAAGTAATCATAGAAAAACTTATTTATGATGTAGAAATATATATTCTACGGGTGGTACAATGTAATAAATGTTTTAGATACCTATGGTCATATAAGCAACTAATGTAAAGGACAAATCAGCTGCCCTTATAGTGGAGGGGAACATGAAGCCAATGATTGTCAACAAAGAGAGGAACCGACATGTGTCTTATGCGGCTGAAATCACATTGCAAATGATAGAAAAAACTGCAGTGAATTTTCAAAGCAAAAATTTGTTGAGAAATTGATGGTTACTGTAAACATTTCATACACAGAAACTAAAGAAAAACACGAAAACAGCTACGCAATACAGCTACTATACAGCAGTCATAAATAAAAAACGGCGTATTGAAAATAACAACAGATCAGGATACTCTGAAGAACATAAAAAACTTGTTGAAATTCCTAGGTCATCAAATGCAGTGGAATTTGGACAATTTAAAAACATATCAACATATAGATGCCAGTCTGAAGGGAAACAAAATATAAATCAAGAAATGAAGGATTTTATGTTACACATAATTAAAAATATTTTACAAAAATAGGTACTTTCAATTCTTACCAGATCAAAATTTGTTAAAATCACTTGAAATAAATGTAAACCAAAGTCTTATGTCGCAATTTTCGTAGTTTTACAGTATAATACTAGATCTGTAATTCATAATAAGGGAAGCATAAAAAATTTTTTGTTGGACAAAAATGTTTACAAGTTACAACCATTTACTGATCTTAATACATTTACACCTTTTTCTCAGAACTACTACCTCAGAACCTAAAAGACTAGCCTCAGACTGCTATGTAATACGATCTATTTCATAGGAAATCAATTTAGCATCTTCCAAAATAACATATTTTTCTTTGTTCGAGTCTCATCTTCCATATGGTCTTCCTTTTTGGGGTTCCAGTACAGATGCCTAATCTTATGTTATTTTTAAATTACAAAAAATAGCAATACGGTATCTTTTTGCCTCAGTAGAATAACACATTGCAGAAGCTACTTCAAACACTAGAGGATTTTAACTCTTCCCTCTTTATATATTTTAGAAGAGCTAAGATTAATACTATTATAAAAATTAATATTAAACTCACCAGTCTTCCGGGTTGAACCGCGTCGATATCCATTTTGTCGAGCTTTCGACATCCTCTCTGATGTCTTCTTCAGGGCTTCCGAGGCCTTAGTCTCCCGAGCCCCAGACACACAAATTTATATTAAAAAAATTTCATATTTCTCAACCACGAGCATATAAATTTTTAACGCCCTATATATGACAAATTTTGTAAAAATAATTATAGCTAGTTTTAAGAGAGTATTTCAGAGAATTGTTTACTAGCGCCATGAACAATGTATTTCAAGCAAACAATTAGGGACGACTAGGGTTGATGGTTTAAGAAAATGTTCGTCGAACTGTTTATTAAAACCACGGACAATATGTTTTAATTAAACAACGGAGAGACCATTAAGTTTTCGAGATGTGCGGGTAGAGAACTCGAAACATGATATGTACTGCAATTACAACTACCTTAAAATGTTACTGTTTGAAAGACACTTAGACAATTAATACATACGTTAAAAATTAAAAAAAACAAAATGAAAGACATGTTAAAACAGTCGTCGTTGCACACTTGATTTCAGTCACATTTCACGAGCAGAAAGAGAGAGGAGAAGAGTACTATCAACTGTATTTCCCGCTCAATTTCAAGTTGGTAATACAGTTGGTAGTACTCAAAATTCACAAACAGTATTTTGTTAGACATTAGTTTGAAATTTGTTTTTTGTATTTTCTTCAAGCTATTTAAACAATAATTGTCCTCCCACTTTCTCTCTTTCTGCTCGTGAAACGTGACTGAAATCAAGTGTGCAACGACGACTGTTTTAACATGTCGTCTTTCATTTTGTTTTTTAAAATTTTTAACGTATGTATTAATTGTCTAAGTGTCTTTCAAACAGTAACATTTTAAGGTAGTTGCAATTGCAGTACATATCATGTTATTTAACGTTGTTGTTTTTGCCACGAATCTTACATTCGGTTAAGTTTTTTATACCTTTTTTATTGCATCATTCAAATTGTTACAACATAGAAATTTTCTTTGTAGACCTTGATAAAGGTGACAAAAAACCACCGAAAGCTTGGATTCAGAATAAATAGTAAAGCTCTATTTTTTATTGACTACCCAAAAAGAAAAAAGTATTTACATATATATATATATATATATATATATATATATATATATATATATATATATATATATATTTGGGTATCACATGCAGCAACTTAACTTATTAGTTCGTAAGGTTTTATTATGCAATGTGCAGTTTGTTTAAATTTTGCAATAGATTGTGTATTATCTTTTATTTTGTGATATTGTTATATTTTAAGTTATGACTTATGATATGAGTGACAATGAGTGAGGTTTTATTGATTTTTTTTTGTTTATGGTCATAGAGATATTAGACACAGTATAGGTATCAACTATTAGATTTTGAAACCATAATAATGGAAGATCAGACGCATTTGGGCTTGCAGGTGGCTCTTACAAAGAAATCGTGGACAGGGTATATCAAATTTAGTGTTGATATTATACCAAATAAAAAATAATTAATAAAGAAACTAAACTAAAATTATGACTAAGAAGACTATAAAACACTAAACTAAGAATAAAATAAACTAAATAAATAATAAACGAAAAATATGACACAATAGCACACATTAGATAATAGCAAAGAATATAATAGGTTCAATATCAATGCAACAAACAATAAATAAATAAATAAATAATGTTGTCTCTGGGTAAGGGAATGTTACTGAATTGACATAAGAATAAGGCGCGATATTTAAATATGTTGGTGTTACCCGTATTATTACCGAAAATCATATGATTTTATCATGCGGAATAGGCACCGTCCTATTCTCCTGTGACAAGCTATGACGAGCCGCATGACAGCGCTTATGACAAAATCATATGATAAATCACACAGTGTAAACATATAAATTTCACTTATAACCAAATCATATGACAAATCACATGATAAATCATGTAGTGTAAAGTGTGTATTACATATGTGGTCGGCTTCTACTTCATCATCACTCCTATAAGGGTACGGTCTCTACGGCCATACCGAAGATACGTGGATGTGTGCGGTGGAGTTCGCGGGCGCGGTAGAGGTTAGGTTAGGTTAGGTAGATTACGAAGATTGCGACGATTACGAGATTACGAAGATACCTTCCTTTCAGCGCTGGTTGGGGTCTCTCAGGTGACTGACATGACTGTGTTCCGTGAAAGTTAGCTTTTTACATTATAAAATTATGTATATGCGCAACAGTAGTGACGGCAGTAAATGTATGTCTTCAGGTAAAAAGTAGTGGATCATTTTTATCATTCTTTAAATCGCCAGCTTTCGGCTCATCCTATAAATAAAAAAGGCAGTATCTAGGGGAATACCATCACCTATTTAAAGAGCTTAAGAAACACCACTCAGACAGATTTTATGCTTATATGAGAATAAGTCTGGATACATTTCAGTATATTTATCTCCGGCGAATGTCACGTGGTCTGAAAATCAACAATAAACTTGTAATTTACCACGCGATCAACAGCTCAATCGCGATGTAAAACTATTTTGTTCTGGCATCGACATCGCTATAAACCACGAGGATAGGTGGCAAAGGTAAACGGGTGAAACATCCTTGGTATGTGCTATCTCATAAGAAAATGAAGGTTTGTTTTGACATCGATGTATTGACCTCCATCGCACACATCCATGTATCTTTAGGGAATTGACTATCTGTGGATGCGTTTCCAAAATTGGGAAATATTTAATTAGATATATAAGCCTGTTCTTTATTTATTTATCTTTGCATACTGTATAGCATACTAGCTATACAGATAATCAGTTCACCACATTTATGACCAACCTCTAATTGGGTAAAATCAATTCACAATTAATTGTGAACCAACAATAACCATGGTTATTTTGTAACGAAATTATTTTGCTTACCATAGGGTAAGAACATGGGGGTAGAAAAATTGGGGGTAGAAACTATGGGGGCGAAGATAAGGCAAGCAAAATAAACGCTACTAGTGCAAACGACACTCAGTTGGTTGTTGGAGAGCTTGGGTCGTGGATAAGTTGAAATAAATGGGTCGGATTGGGGCAACTACCAAAAAAATGAAAGGGTACTTACATAAATCTCCTGGACAACTGGGCAAATGGAACAACAATCAAAGGCTTCTAGCAATTTAGAATAAGGGCACCGCTTTGAAGGATCCTAAACTTGCTGAAGGAAAGAAGAAAAGGGCTCTTCCTTCCTAAAAAGTAAACACACAAAAAAAGTTAGGAGATTTTTCTAAATAAATAAAAAAATGGATCAGAGAAACAACTCAAACGTTTATTTTTGTCTCATACAAACATTTATCAAACATAACAATGGCACAAAAAATATACTATATAAATAGTTGCCAAATACAGAATAAAAAACTTACATGTGTCCGTTTACAAACTTCGTTTACAAAGGGGTTGGAGATACTACAAAACTTACAAATGTTATCGCACAGAGATTAACCTTTTTTTAAACAAACAAAACAAATGAATATCGAAAAGAACAAAGCTAGCTGTCATATGTTAACATTACATAAAAAAAACAATTAAAATGACAGCTGTTAAACCATAAAATTTACAATTTATTAAATATTACAATTCCTTTAAATTTTAACGAAAGCAATTATTGTTTTAGCAAAAAAATGTCTGTCTTTACTTTAAAATTAATATGTTAAATGTTACCTTGATTTCACTGTTTAGCACTTAACTTTTAAAAAAAATTTGTTAACATCTATGGGACTCTATCTAGACATATTCTCCAACAGGGACAAAGCAAACCATTTCCATACTCAGGGACGAACAATCAAGAGATGTAGAATTATTTTCTGTGGTGGAAGCAAGCTGACAACGGTGACATCCTATATAATAATTTTCCAAATTTCTTCAGTGCCGGTTCACAAATCTTATGGTGATTACTATGTTCTAAACTGCCATATTGCAGAGAGTATTATCACCTTAACCGGTCTTAAGACATAACACAAAAAAAAATCTTTCTACTCTGGCATCTCTTGCTTCACTCCATTGTAGCATGTCTGCTCTGCTTGGGGCTTAAATGTCGACTCCTCAATGCCTTACATTTTACAAATTTCAACGCAAAATAAATTTCCCTTTACGTCTCACAGCTAGTTTTTGCCTACAAGCTTAAAACAAACAATCTACCCTTTTTTGACCTCGTTCTTAGCAACGAACGAAAGACAAAAACAGCTGAATACCAAAACTTGATATTTAGAATCTCAACTTAAAATGCCATAATATATTGATAGTTTTAAAATTCATTTGCAAACAGAAAAACGAAAATATTCCACCAAATTTAAAACGCTACAATTTATATGAAATATCTTCTTGGTAGTACCAGACACCTAATAGAATCAAAATAACGAAAACTAAACATTTTTTGATCAAATTTCAAAACCGTTTCTTTATACGGGGTGAAAATTTGGAAGATCAATTCAATATATACGGAGTTGTAGAATAAGTGTAAACCCTTGACCTTGGATAGGTAAATTTGTAAGATAATCCCAATTTGTGATGACATACAAGTTCCTAAAACTGTGCATGGTGCTTCTTTTTCAAGTGACAAGTATATGAATAAAATAACTAATTAATCAATCTCTTCTCCTTCTTCCAGTGCCAATTTCCTAAAAGTGTCCTTGTGTTTTACCCGTTCCAGTCGCGAATGTTTTTCAGCCAGGATATTTGTCATCTACGAGGATACATGATAGAAATCTGTTAGATTCATACTTAGCGAATATATTCCAAAATCACGAAATGGAAAATAATAATCAAAACCTAAACCTAAAACGATGATGATGAGAGTACTGAATACGATGTGAACAATATTGATTAAGGAGTAATAAAGTCTATTACCCCCAAACAAGTGACCAAGGTAATCAAAAACAATATCAATCCCAAAAAGGCTCTGGGATTTCACTTAATACCACGAGAAATACTGCAACCATTACCTAGGAAGGCCATCATAAAACTTATAAATGCAGAATTCAGGTTTCAATATGTACCAATAACGTGGAAAACATCATGAACTAATCATGATTCCCGAACCAGGGAAATCAGTAAATAAAATTGTTCTGAAGCTATTTTTTTGTGGCATGTTAAAGTGATTACGATTTAAATGGGAATAAGCCACAATTAAAGGTTAAAGTACGTTTATTGACGTTTCAATTTCCACATCGTAAATCGTTCTCAAAATACAATACAATTTACTAATGTTTGTATTTTGCAAACGGCTTCCGAAGTGGAAATTGAAACGTCAATGTGATGTTGTTCTTTTTATTTAAAACAGAAAAAGCGGATGAACACAATTGCGAATTTGGTCAACATCGTGAAGAGCCGTAAGCTGCAGTATTTTCGACATATAATGAGAAATCAAGGAAGATACGAGCTACTTTAATGCATTTTGCAAGGTAAAATTGAAGGAAAAGGGCCCCAGGACGAAGAAGAATATCTTGGCTTGCTAACCTAAGAGCATGGTATAAAAAGACCTCAACACAGCTATTTCGTATAGCAACCAACAAAGTCATTATAGCCAGAATGATCGCCAACGTTCGGAACGTACTTAGTATGACATTTCTGTTTTGCACCGCACAACCAACACCATAAAATATTATCTCGTCTCTTGGGTTTGTATCCAAGCCATCAACGAAGTTGTACAAAAATAGATTGATATTTGTAATGAAATTTAAGTGCGGACTTACCTTTCCTTCACCATCGTGCCAGATGTAGCAGAAGCCCTTCTTCAGTTAAAAATGGTAAAATTATGGACACATACGATGTGATAAAAGCACTGTTTGTAGGTCCATAGTAAAAATCCACTTTGTTTGGGTGTCTTCCTTATCTTTTTCTTTCGCTGTTCGTGCCATATTCTTTCTAGAAATATGCAGATGATACTCATTTTCAGCCAAGTTTCATTTGATTTACACATATCAAATTGGTCCTTGCGGGGTGAAAATAGGCTTAGATTCATTTTTTCGAACTCTTTGTTGAATGTAGTTCAACTCAGAAACATATTTTTACTTGCCGTACATTCTTTTTGTACTGCAAATACAAACTCATTTTTGATTCCAAATAAAGCTTGGGCGATCTTTTCTGGCAGTAATGGGATTCAAGTTTGTTTAAATCACTCAGGAACTTTTTTAAAAAGATCAATGAAACGTCATCATTATTTAATTTTGTTTTCATTTTTGCTGCCATCCTGCTAGGTACTACTGTTTTAGTTGTTTGAAGATTTAGAAAAAGCTTTCTCCATTTTTTCATTTCTTGTATCTTCGGAAACCCAGTGTCGCACAGATCATTCGCCTACATCGAGGTTATTAAAAAAAAACTTCTTGCATACGCGAACAAGTTGACCATTTAAAAAAAGACGATAAATCAGACTGTAATCTTTGTATTTTGGTTGTTTCTTTTCATCAAGTATTTTTATTTCCTCATCCAATCTGCCTACCAATTTCTCTTCCAAACCCTCTTCTTACTCTTTTTATTTGCAGTTATTCTTTTAACTAAGACATACATTACCCTGTCTTTAACAAATATACGTTATCTTCCCAAGATTTGATTTGCCAATAGACTTAAAATATATCTTGTCTGTCTTTCTCCGAAAATAAATGGCAAAACATACTAATATTCTGTTTTCGTGTACTACGTTTGCAATTACATCGATCTTTTACTGCTCTTTTTTTCTTCTGTTCACTAAACTTCCATTTCCCCTCATTTGTTTTCTTTGGCCATAAATAAGCTTCGCCCTATAGTCTTCTTTTCTTGTTCGTCTGTTTCTCCCAAGTCTCCCTGTTAACTAAATGTCTTTTTGACCGTTTTCGTTCAGTTTTAGTTATCTCCTCAACTTATTGAGCAACATTTTGAGTAACTTCCCCCAAGTTAATATTAGCTAGGTTTTCACGATGGTTTTTTCATTGAAGTCACGTTCAGCAACAGTCTCAGTTCTCAGTTACTTCACAGAAGTCAATATTAGTCACCTTTTCATTATTTCTTTTTTCATTAAAGTTAATCGACTCGTCGAAAAACAGTTCAGTCTCATCTATTCTTATTAAGTTATCTATTCCAGTCTCTCCATCAGTCTCAATAATTTCATTCAGTGCTGCTTCAATCAAAATCAAATTATTTGTATCATCTTGGGATATAGAATCTACCAAAATGTAAGGTATCTCTTCAGTAATTGTAAAGAAGTTCCAAGGTCGCTGAATTGATCATTATCTTGAGCTACAAAAATGTCCAAATTTTCTATAGAAATTCTTTCAAAATATCTTTTGACTCACCGTTCCTATCAATCAGTGCCAGATTCACTAACCGTTTGCCACGAGAAAACATGCTGAAATCGTAAAGAGAAAAAATTCAATAAATGAAGAAACAATACTAGATACGTAGGGTAGACCGGGGTGGAAAGTAACATTTTTAATTCAAACACCAATTTCGGGAAAACTATAACAGATATAAACAAATTTTCTCGTTCAGGCCTTAATTGCATGTTTAAGCAATATTAAAATAGGTTATTAAGGTTTTTAAATAATTATAGTTTTTAATTATTTGTGAAAAATTGTCGTAGCGGCAAATGTTACATTTGCCCCAACCCCGGGGCGGTTGTAACATCACGTGGGGTCGATAGTAACAGTGATCAAAAGCTTTAACAAATGATGTTTATTCAATGTAAGTACAAAAGTTATACAAAAGTACAAAAGAAGTTACATTCTTACGTAAAATAAAAACAAAAACTTATGCTATACCAGGAGGAACAGTGAACTTTACCTAACAAATTTTATGCTGTACGGAGAGGAACAGTGAACTTAACCTAACAAATTATGGATCAATCTGATTCGCAATTATGGCAAACGTATAAACTTTCTTAACTTGTGCATTCTTCATGTGACCAACGTTTACATTCAATGCATTGAACCCAACTTTCCCCTGGCTTACTTGAACCATATGGTTCACAGCATACAAGGCAAAAACACTCTTCATCTTCTTCATCACTCTCTTGTTGTTTTTTAAATGATTTCCTTCATTTAAGATTTTTTGGTTTTAGTTTAGGGTCAAAAAAATTTTTGTTAACGCTTTTTTTCTTCTTATCTTCATATTCTGCCCTAATTTCTTCCTTTTCAGGGGTATCTGTGTATATGGCCGATTTTCTTTTCTTTTTTCCTTTATTTCCTTCTTTTCTAGGCGGCGCTTTGGGGAAAGGTCTGACTGCTTCCTGTGTAAACTCTTCAGCTGAAGAAACACGTGAAGTTGAAGCTGTAGTAATATTATTTAGTTCATTGTTGGTTTCATCTGTGATCGAAAAAGATGTCGCTGGTGCGGGTTCTTTATTCTGTTGATTTCTCTGGTTATCTGGTATAGGTTCATCGTCTCTTTTTCCTGATTCTGTCTTGTTAATTTCAACATCGTTGGTAACTTTATTTGCTGGTGGAGGCCGATCTGTGACATAAGACGGTGCATAATCTAAAGGTGTAAATATATTCCTATTAAAAGGAAATATTCTCGTGCATCTAAAGCCTGCTTCAATGTTGCTGGATGTGCTTTTTTTAATGGCCCATATACACTGCGATCCAACGGTTGTAACTTATGAGAGCAGTGAGGCAGGAAGGATAACACAACAATGTCGTTCTCAGAGCAATAATCTAGTGCCTGAATAGAAATATGAGATGCGTGATTATCTAGTAGCAGCAGGATTTTGTGATCGGTAGTTGCTGACGTATATTTCCGAAAGTGTTCCTCGGAAATATAAACATCGGAGGAACAAAATTTCCAATAGCATTTACCGCGCAGGTTAACGTGACTAAGTTTCCATGTTCGGCAGACGTCAATGCTCCAACTTGCCTTGTTCCCTTTTTAGTGACAATTCTATTGGGCCGTTGGACTGTTGTGATCCCAGTCTCATCGACATTGTATATGTCTTTAGGTTCGAATTTATATTTGTCCATAACTTGCTACAAATCATCAAAAAAACAGGAAACATTATTCTCGTTAAAACTAGTGGCACGAGCTAAACTTGTTGGTTGTGCGCACCTTAACGAGAGTTAGGTTGTCGCTTCACAAATCTGCTGAACCAATCTTCTGTAGCCATCTGGTTTTGCTCCCACTGTGGTAGCATTGCTAACTTATATTTATTGGCTAATTCATATGCAAACTTTCTGATTTCAACCAAAACAGGGACAAAAACCATAATATATGTTTGCCTCTTACAATATAATTTGCCATAATTTTTTCTTAGTCTACGGTAAAACTTTGTTCCAAGCTCTATAACCCATGGAAACAGAATTATTTAAACCCTCACCTGTTGCTTCCTTTTTAATTTTAAATCGTCTTAAAGAAACATGACACAAATCGTACTTCTTTGCCGCTGCATGAATGGATATACCATTTTTTATTTCGGCGTATGCAGCTTCATAAGTTGCATTATCTTTGGAACCTCTATTACTTCTCCTAATTTTTATACGAGGCATTCTGGAAATAAAAAAAATGATATATTAAAAAACCAGAATGCTTAAAATCATTAGCGGGGTCGGTTGTAACGTTACAATCGCCCCCTCGACAGTATGTTACGTTCGGCCCCGACTTTACTTTTTAAAAACTTTTTAATTTTTGACAATGAACAACGGTAAATGTAGACAGTTACTTGTGTTTATATTATCTTCAAATATCTAAACTAACTATATATCCAAGATAAATACGTAGGTATACCTACACATAAAAATAATGAATCCCTCACAACCACATTAAAAAATTTATTAAAAGTTCATAATTTGACTAATTTTATATTATTTTATAGAGCTCAAAAGTCTCTCAAACTAATAAAACAATTTTATAAATTAAGTTAGAAAAACTCTTATATCAATATAAGTTAAGGTTCAAAACCTCTAAATTCAAAACGTTGTAACATCCTAATACACTCAACGACTAAATAAAATTTAACACAAAATATTTTAGTGACCGTTGTTGCAATGTTTAAATTTTCTTATCATAATTATTAGTAATTGGTTCACTAACCATATAGCATTAATTATAAACTAGAATCTTTGCCAGCAGTAACAAAGTAAATAATAATAAATTGAGATACTTGATGAGTCTCTTTCTTAAACACACTGCAGTGATCCAAGAAGTTTGGGAGGTTATGGAATCAAACAAATGACACCTGTAGATGAGAGGTTTACTTAAACTTCTACATAATGCGCTAAATATATGAAAAAGGAAAAAAAGTAGTTAAGAGGTTGTTTTGGAGTTTATGTATCGATATCCGCAACAAAGATCTACATCGGGAACTTCGTATAGCAACAATTAAAGAAGAATACAAAAGATTGTCAAGGGTTACGAAAACCGATAGTAACCTGTCTTAGGTTACTCTTACTGATAACCATGGTGTTTGTTTTCTTTACATTTATTGTTAAACCAGTATCGCAAATTGTGTTTCGTATCGTCTGCAGATCTTTCTCTTGACTGTATCGTCAGCACAGTCAGCAATAACGATTTTATTTGTAGTTTTACCATTTATCTTGATCTCTTCGGTACAGTTTTTAAGTGCTTGTGTAAATAATTTTTCGGAGTATATATTAAATAGAAATTTTGACAGTACATAGCCTTGTCTCATTAACCTTCTTATCTGTTGCGCATCCGTGCCATTTCTATCTAATGTTACCACAGCCTGTTGGTTCTAATAGAGATTTCTCACTATTTGTATTTGGGGTTCTAGGTTTTTGGTAGCGGACCTAAAGTCGATAGTAGCCATACTGTAGGTATCTCGCCAGATTTATAATATCTCTTCAGATTTTCAGATCTTCCGTCCACGATCTTTTTGTGTTCATAAAAATATCTTCAATATATTTAGTCCACACTTGTTTTATTTCATATGGATTGTTAATACGTTTATTGTTTTTGTCAATTAATCGGGTTGGTGTTTTTGTTTGTGACTTTTCACTTTAACTTTTTTATGTAAGTTGTAATGCTCCAGCTTTTTCTGTAATTCCTCCATCTCAATGCATGTTTTTATCATCCAGTTTTCCTTAGCCTCTTTTATTTTGTTCCTTATTACTATTTCCAGTTTTTTTCAAATCATTAAAGGTTGCAGATTGCAGAGTTGTTCTTTCTTTTGCAAAGTTTCGCTCTGTGTCTTTAAAACAGAATTTTTGATTTTGCTTTCCATAATCTATACATTCTCAGTGTTTTTCATTTCTAATGTTAATTTTAGAATCCATTGCAGTAAAACTTAAATAGGGAACATGCCATATTTAATTTTATTTTCAACAGCTTTCATCCCTGGCTCAAAAGTTGAAATAAAAAATATGTATTTTAGTTTTTAAAATCAAATTAGCTTATTAAGTACTCCACAGAAAGACAATTAAACAGTCCAATGATTAAACGGTGCATTTAAATCACATTTAGTAATAACAAACTAAAGCTACAAACTAGAAAAATCGAAAACCATGCGGCAAAAATGCTACGTTTTATATTTTTTACTGCACTGTTCTTTTATGTATTTGCCCAACATTCAGATGTTGACGATTCTATTCGAAGAAAAGTAAATGAAATTTATCCAAAAATTGAAACTAAAACTGAATCCGAAGAGTTAGAAGAAGTTACCGAAAACACTATTACTAGTTATGGTGCTACTGAGCAATGTGGGGAAGGTTCTACCAAGAGGTTAAAAAAATGTGTGCAGTATTATTTGTGCGCTCCAAAGACTAATATGATAGTGACTACTGTAATTACCGATAAACATGGGATCGTTGATATCAGGTAAATTATATGGGTTGTATTACAATAGATATTTGCCAGTTACTAGTAGTTAAGGGCCAGTATTTATTGGTTTATATTACTTTTAAATTAATAGTTCAAATAACAAAAATTCAAATTAAATAGCAAATAAATATATTGTTTTTCAAACGTTATAACTTTTTAGATGAACGAAATATTTAGTAAGTAGTACTAGTAGTTCTAATATTAGTAGTAGAACAACTACGAGCAAACATTTTTATTCTTCGAAAAAAATAAGTCTTCGCTGACTACGTTAGAAAACGGAGCTTTGAGGATTATTGGGATACGCAGCGATGAAATAAGTGTACTCTTTTAACTGAGTTTCAAGCTTTCGAAAATTTAGTATATGTGGGACAAACCTCACGCAGTTTAAATAATCGCTTAATTAGTCACCGGAGTGATAGCAGATTATATCCTGAAAGATCTGCTTTAGACAAAGAACATCATAAAATGAATTATGAATCTGTCAAAGTTTTAGCTATAGAGTCTAACTACACTAAAAGACTTTTCTTAGAAATGGCATTCATTTCTCAGAATTCCAATACAATGAACAAGAGAAGTGATATAAATCAATTAAGCACTATTTACTCCTACCTATTATATTTGGATAACCTTTCTCTATTCCAATGATGTCTCATCAATTGATTTATTGTAATTTTTCAAATTTCATTCTTCTATCTTAAAAAAAAATTTAATTTACAATTTTGGTTTCGAATAACTTTCTGGTAAATTTTGATTTATATTCTATTAATAGTAATACTTCATAAGAATAAGATAAAATAATAAAAGAAGAAGTTGCGTCATTTGCAATGTCCAAAATAACATTTTTTCTTAATCACAATTCACAGTTGGCTGGCACACTTCGCCTTTAAACAATTTTTTTGATTTTGTCTTTTTCTTATGTGTCAGTTTATATAATTTGTCAATTTAAAAAAAAATTTTACACCATGTATTTTTTAATTTTTAACTCAGTTTATGAGTGGTGCATAAAATTGTCACGTGTTAGTGTAACATCCAAGAAATACTAATAATCTCAATAACGTAAGTAAAAAAACAACTTTTACATCTTTTAATAAAAATTTTTTTCGAGGATGTTTTACTAACATTAGCACTTTATTTCAGTTTTTTCCTGACGATGAAAATAAACATTTTCGAAACTCAGTTAAAAGAGTACACTTATTTCACCGCTGCGTATCCCAATAATCCTCAAAGCACAGTTTTATATATATATATATATATATATATATATATATATATATATATATATATATATATATATATATATATAAGAGTAAGAAAAAATAAGTACTTGTTACTTGTTTGGAAAAAATATAAATGTTTTGGATGGGTTGGAGTCAATAAAAGGGGCTATTGGTTAACTATTTATTATCTCGAGCTTTCAATTGTGTTTACAATTCTTATCAAGAGCTGCTAAAAAAGACAAAATATCTTGCAAAGTTGAACTAGAAAGAAAAAAATTTTTTTGTTAACTCACCAAATAAAATTAGTTTGGTTAATAAAATTGCTGCAAATACATTTCAAAAAGAATTAATACTAAAATGCCCTTATCTAATAAATTCTTCCCTGAAATTTTAATAATTTGGAAAGCATTTTCTTAGCAAAAATAATTAAATTTCTAAATAGTTTAAAGTAGCAATCAATTACAAATAAGCCTCAATGTCATAAATGCCAATTTAAAATTTTTACTTTTGACAATTATATTGTCAAAAATAAAATTTTGATTAAAAATTATTTTTTGTTTAGTAACGAAAAAGAAGAAGATTTATTCACCATTGATAGATGTCTAAAAAAATGTAACAGATATATGGAAAATTAAATAAAAATGTGATATTTTTCAAGTTTCATATATAAATTATAAAGAAATAATATAATTATAAATTTTGCTTAGATTTTGAATTTCTGATCTTTTGTTTAAGTTATTATCACTTTTGCTAATACAAACCATTTCCAAAAAAGTCCTTTTGAATTTATTACTTTCACTACATAAAATTTTAATGTTATCAAAATCCATAATATGCGATAAATAATGCGATTTGAAAGATTTCTTCCGGTCTCACCAACATAGTCAGCTTCACACTAAGTACAACTAATGCTGTATACTGCATTCGTTTTTTCAAATTTGTCTATAGGAAATTTAGTTTTGGAATATAAAGATGAAATAGTTTTGATGTTCTTTGTTGCTATTTTTATATTGTCAATAAACTTTAGTGTTTGTATTAATTTAGGTGTTAATGATGGTATAAAAGGTAGTGAATGATAATAGATGTTCTGATTGTTAGATACAATGTTTTGAGATTTATCAAAAAATGTTCAATTGTTAAAAAATATTTTAATTGAAAACTCTTATCCTTCAGATATGCTACATAGGATGCTTTTTTCTAATATTGTTAATATAAATAACTTAACACCATTTTTTGCTAAATTAAGATGTATAACGTTTTGCAGATGAACAATAGGGTTTTCGTAGTGGAAGTTCGTGTACAGATGCAATATTCGTTATAAAGCAAATTACTGAGAAATCCTTAGAGAAGTTCCCCTAAATATTATTATTATTATACTACAAATAAGGGCAGACGAGCGAGCTCCTATTATGCCCAAAAATTATAAAATATATATATATATATATATATATATATATATATATATATATATATATATATATATATATATATATATATATATATATATATATATATATATATATATATATATATATATTATAAAAGGGCCATAAAAATGATCTCTAGACAGAGCGTTAACGTGAAAATACACTCTTTCTTTGCGCACTTTTTATGCTATCCACCACCAATATAAATAGTATTTAGATTGTAACGATTATAATAGATAAAAAAACGAACAACACGACTATCAAAAGGGCACTACCTTATCTTCGTTATTAATGAACGTATAGTGACATATATAGTGACAGATATCACATCACAGTCTCAATTTATATAATTTGTTTATTCTGTCTGTCTGTCCGCAAAGAAAACACCAGCGCAGGCATTACATATCTTCTTTGTTATTGGTCCGGAACGTCTGATGCGTTAAATGAAAGGGAAGGGAATAAGGATTATATTAAGATAGAAAAAACAAACAAGGCGATTCTCAAAAGGGCACTACACCTTATCTTCGTTACCAATAAATTTCTAGTGACATACGAGATATCACACGACAGTATTAATATATATATATATATATATATATATATATATATATATATATATATATATATATATATATATATATATATATATATATTATATATATATATATATATATATATATATATATATGTATACATATATATATATATATATATTGTTAAGATGTGTTTTTTGTTGTTTGAATGATGAGCAATGAGTATTTTTAATAATATAATATATAGGGTTTTTATCGCGGTTCTCAAAGAATTAGCTTGTAAGTACTTTTTTAAATTATCTTTATTATAACTATTATGAAACACACATATATATCTAACCTAGTCAATGTAAAATTAAAATAAACTATCTTTAAACTGATATTCTTATAAAACTAATTAAATTCTATAGACAATCTAAAATTTAAACAAACTATCTTCAAAATTGAAATTGTTATGACACTAACTAAATTATATTAACAAAATTTTGTACCTTTCTTTCACTGAATGCCTAAATGAACTGTTTTCCACTATATATATTCTAATCACCACTGAATGTCTTCGTACTTCGGTTATCCTTGTTTTTGTGAAATTTCTTTTTTCAATTATCAGCTTCTACCAATTTAAGATATATTTTTCTTCACCAGCATTTATATACCACCAACCAAACCAGCAAACTGCATTTATATTTATTCTTCTTTTCAATATACCAATATCCAATTATTATAAGTTGATTTATACTAATCTCCAACCATAATATAATTTAATTTCTTCCAATATACCTTTTTTTATCTTCAATAATTATTTGTGTATAATTATAAATGTGCATTAAATATATGCACAATTTTTAATCTTCATTTAACTCACTATATTAAACAATTTGACTATTTGTACCTGATTCTCTGACTCCAAATAATCTTTCATATTTCTTACTAAACTTTTCTGACTGACTTCTTGAAAATTCTGAACAATTTATTTCACTCTACTAACTGTGTCTAATAACTTTCATAATAAACTGGCCTGACTTCTGACTAAAAACTTCCAAAAACTTCTGAACAATTGACTTCACTAAGTAAATGTATCTATCTTCTAACTAACTTTCATGATAAAACTGCTAAAAACTTCTAAAAACTGCCATAAACTGCCTCTTCTGAATAAAAACTTTCAAAAACTGCCATCTTGAATCCAAATCACGCTTATTTATATGTTTTTGAATTTCTAGAACCATCTCGTAAGATATCATGTTCCAATTTGTTCTATTTAATACTTGTCTGAATTTTCTGGAACAAACCATTTCGCAAACATGGCCATCTCCGGAGATCCAGAGAATTCCATTCTTTTCTATTAATAATTTTGTTTACATTTAGGCTTTTCAGATCAGAATATATAATTAAATTAGTAACTTAACATTCTAATTTACTAAAATATACATTTCAAACAATATATTATTATAATAACCCCACTTATATTCGTATTATTTTTAAACGTCACTTCAGAGTATAAATATCTGTCAATCTCCGAGAGTATTTTTGGTTGCCTAAGCACATGGCTCACTTATATATATTTACAATATTAAAATACAACTTTTTACAATTATTATGCTAATTTATTAAAAATGCCCTCACATAAATATATTTTTATTAAATTCTCTAGTATATAACTTATTTAAAACAACCAAATATCTAATATTATGTAGTATATAACTTATAAATTATTTTCTATAAACCCTAATTGTCACAATACCCCAAAAATAATATTTAAAATAAATAATTTACTTATTATTTTTTTTAAACATTAATTTTCTCATACCTTATTAAATTTAATAAATCAAATTTTTTTTTTATTTATTTAAAATGTGTTAAATACATCCCTGTTCGCTGTCTATGTCAAAACAGAGAAAAACGGATCACAGTTCGGCTATTCTATGGTCAAACTGTCATGTCAAATGGAGAATGGATTTTATCAGAGAATAAAATATAACCTTAATTAAAAATATAATGGATATTGTGTTCTGTTTATTTATAGACAAAATCTAGGAATTGTTTCCATTCAAAAGGCTTTCATCCATATAAATTGGTAAGTTTTACACTTTTTATACAGACATTTACACAATCAATTCTGTATCTAACCCCAAATTATGATTTTTAGGGTACCAAACAATTTCCATATGTACACAATTCAACAAGTATGATGTCAAATTTATTCACAACAATGAAATCTACCATCTATTTAACAAATCAAGTCTATTGAATAAAATGGATATATCAGTAATCTGTTATAGTAACAGTAAGTATTTGTATATTAGTGTTAAAAGGTATAGAAAAAATTATTCAATCTCTTCATGATACTTAAAGATGTCATTGATATGAAACATGCCTCTTAGTCTGTTCTCTGCATCTATTAACACATAACTATTTAGTCCATTCTGATTTTCAATTGTATATGGACCTTCAAACATTGGTTGTAATTTCTTACAACGGTTTTCTTTAACATTACTTTTTCTAAGTGAACGAATTAACACTAGGTCTCCTTTTTTAAATGTGATTGGTTTTTTTATATTTCGATTTTGTCTTCTGATATATTTTTCAGCTTTCCTCCTAATTCGGTTATTCACTTTCTGCATTACTTGTTCTAACATATCCTGATTATATTCACTAATCCACTTTCTGTTTCCTATATGGCCAAACATTAAATATTCTGGTACTTCCTCTGTATTCAAATTATGTGTATTATTTAAAAATATTCTACTTGTGGTATATGTTGCTGCCAAGTTTCATGTTGGTTTTGGCACAGTATCCTTAAATATTTTATAACTTCTTTAATATATCTTTCTGCAGGATTTGCCTGAGGATGTCTGATACTTGTAAAATGAATGTTGATTCCCTTTTTCTCACAAAATGTCCGAAATTTTTGGTTGTTAAAATATGTAGCATTATCTATTATGCAATTTCTAAATGGTCCTATTTCTTCTAAAAATTGATTAATATATAATTTTAATGTTTTAACATTTGTTCTGGAGCAGGGATATAGTTTAATAAATTTTGTATATAAATCAACTATCACTAGTATATGCTTTTTTCCTGTTGGACTGAGAACTAAATTTGAAATAAAATCCATGGAAACTGTATTTAGTTTTTCATATACAACATTAGATTTATATGTGTTCTGGTTTTTGAAATTCTTTTCTTTGTTTAGTTGACATATTGGGCATTGGGTAGTAATTTCTTTTGCTATACTTATGTCATTCTTTGCAAAATAATTGTCCCTAAATAGCATCCATAGCTTTCTTGAACCAATATGCATATAATTGTTATGTAAATTTTTCAATATTTTCTTTGCTAAAGTTCTAGTTATTACATATACTTCTATGCCATTTATTATTTTATAATATACTCCATCTTTCCTAAGGACTTTTTGTTTTTCACTCAAATTGATCTGATCTCTTATAATTTCTTCTTTAGAATATAATCCAGTACTTTCTACTAATTGATTTAATCCAATTTTTATTGTTCGCTGCCCTTTTTGTGATGTATTTTCTAACCTTGATAAAGCATCTGCCACTATATTGGATTTTCCAGAAATGTATTTGATTTCAAAGCAGTATTCACTAAGTATTAGACTCCACCGATGTATTCTACTGTTTCCATATTTGTTATTTAATATAGACGTTAAAGCTTGGTGATCTGTTTCTATTGTAAATTCATTACCCAACAAATAAAATCTTAATTTTGTGACACAGTGTATTATACTTGCTAGTTCTAATTCTGAAACTGAGTAACCCTTTTCATGTGGCTTTGTAATTCTTGAAATGAATTGTATTGGGTATTCGACCCCATCATGTATTTGTAATAATACCCCTGATAATCTCTCTATTGATGCATCTGTTCTTAGTATGAATGGCTGTGTATAGTCAGGATAGTATATTTTCAAATTTGACAGAAAAATGTTTTTAATTTCTTGGAATGCTAGTTCTCTTCTCTGATCCCATCTCCATTTTACACCTTTTCTCAGTAGTTCAAGTAATGGAATTTCTTTTATACTTAGATCTGGTATCATCCTTTTATAATAATTAATTATTCCAATAAATCCTCTTAAAGTTCTTAAATTATGTGGTGTTTTATATTCCTGAATGACTTGTGTCCGTTCTGGATCCATTTCGATTCCCTTAGTGTTAAGTTTATAACCTAGATATATGACTTCTTTTTGAAAAAATGTACATTTTTCTTGATTTATTTTTAATCCAACTTTGTCTAATCTATTTATTATAATTTTTAGGTGTTTCTCATGATCTTCAGCCGTTTTAGAAAAAATTAATATATCATCAATGTAGTGAATTACAAAATGTTCATATTGATCCAAAATATCATGAAGACATCTACATAGAGCACTGCAAGATGATTGAAGTCCAAATGGTACTACTTTGAATTGATATACTACTCCATCTATCTGAAATCCTGTATACTGTCTACTTTTTCTTTCTAGAGGTATTAACCAGAAACTATGCTGTAAATCGATTTTAGTGAAAAATGACATTCCTGTAATTCTTCCTAATATTCCATCTATACTCATTGGTGCTTCAAATTGCTTTTCAGTAATCTTGTTAATATTCCTTGCATCCAAACATAACCTGATTTCACCTGATCTTTTTCGTACTACTACTATGGGGTTAATAAAACGTGTGTCTGCCTTCTCAATGATCCCATCTTCTAACATATTATTAATTGTTTTGTTTACTTCTTCTCTGTATTTATATGGTATTGGGTATGATTTTGTTTTAAAATCTTTTTCCTCCTTAACTCTTATACTATGGATATAATTCTGTGCAATTCTATTTTCTTTATTGACAAGTCCCTTGTGTTGCTGCAATATGGAAATGACTATTGATTTATATTCTTCAGGGCAATTTAAAACTTTCATCATATATTCTTCTTTACAAATAACATTATTCTTCATTATGTACTCATTATTCCTTGCTTCCAATTTTACGCACTCCGCCTCGTAGGCATCCATCTGCTTAAAATTTCCATTCCTTAAATATTCACTACAATAATTATTCTTTACATTCTTTTGGGACATATCCCTATCATCAAAATACATTTCTTCTTCATAAACAGCACTATTTTCTTTTAATAATATCCTATCAACTCTTATTCCTTCTTCCACCTCATCTTTCTGCATAAATTTAATTATTTGCCCTTCCAAAGTTACCATTTTTTCTTCAAAATCTATCTTTACTTTCTTCTTTTCCAATTCATCATTTCCCATTAATATATCAACACATAAATCCTTGACAATAAATCCTTGCATATTAATTTCTTTATTAAGAATATTAATTTTAAAATTGGCTAGTTTATCAATTTCACCCAACTTCTTATTATTTGCACCAATAATTTTAATTTTTGGAATCTTTATTATATCTGATAGTTTCAATGTATTAAAAATAAAATTCTCCGAGACTAATGTACTTTCTGAACCAGTATCTATCATAATTTTAATCATTTTATTTTTGGCCAAAGCATTTATATAAATTAAATTAATAGATTCAATAATTTTCTCTTCATCTAAAGAAATAAATTCAGAAGGTTTTTCATAATAGCAATGGCCTAACTTGTAATTCAGAAAGTTTACTGCACAAAATTTTGATTATTAGAATTGTCAGATTGTATCTGACCACTTGGATCTGATGTACTATGTCTTTCCCTACTATGACTTCTACTCACATTTTCCTGCCTTGTACTACTTCGTTCCCTGTCTTCGCAGCTTCTATTCCTTCGAACACAATTTACCTGTCTGTTATAGTTAGGTCGCTCTGTATTTCTTCTATTGTTAAAATCTTGTCTATTATTATTAGTACTGTTATTAAAATGTTGTCTATTATAATTAGTATTATTATTAAAATTTTGTCTATTATAACTATTATTATTATTAAAGTTCTGTCTATTTTGATTACTGTTATTATCATTAAAATTTTGTAAATTATTACCATACCTAGTGTTATTGTTATATGATTGTCTATATTGTTGAAAGTTATTATTGTTTTTTCTGTTGTTATTATTACTTGTCATATTGCCTCTTTGTATTCTTTGAATAAAATTAATAAAACTATCTATTGTTTGAATATTTTGTACAGTTACGGTTTGCACAACATCAGCATCAAAATGTCTAGATACATTTAAGACTGTTTCATCCTCTCTAAGTGGTGGTTCTAAATATTTTGCAACTGTTATCAATTTCAATGCATAATCTACCATATTTGATTTTAAATTTTGATTATACTTTCCAAAATATAGAATTTCTCTAAACTTTGCTTGCTCTAATTCACCCCAATAATAATTTAAAAATTTATTTTCAAATGTTTGAAAGTTATCTAAATCATTTTCAATACTAGCAAACCAAGTTGCTGCATTATCATTTAATGTCATTCTAATATAATCTTTAATATCATTAATATTATTCACAAATCTTAATTTATGTTTTAAACTATTTATGTATACTCTAGGATGCAAATTTTTTATATTACCAGAGAATTTAATCCCAGTCTCATTTGTTAAATTTAAGTAAGGTCTCCCTATGTCTCTCATTTGTGAAATATCATCTATTCTCTGTTCCACATTTCTTATTTGATTACTATTTATTTGGATATTTTGTTGTATATCGTCTAATTTTTCTTCTGTGTTTCTCCTGTCTTCGTTAATTTTTACTTCTAAGTTACATTTCTGTAACTCTATTTTCTGTTCTATATCTATCTTATTATCTTGAATAATCCTCTCTACTTCTGTCCTCTCATTTTCTATCCTTTTCTTGTAGTCATTCCGTATACTTTTTATTTCATTTGCTACTTTTTTCTCTGCAGCTTCAAGTTTTTTATCCATTTGTTTTACAATTTTATTATTATTATCTTCTATTTTCTTTTCTAATTTTCTATAATTCTCTTCCAATTTCTGTTCCATTTTTTTCATGTCTTCTTTGACTTCTTTTGAATTCTCTTCCAATTTTTTTATGTCTTCTTTGATTTCTTTTGAATTCTCTTCCATTTTCTGTTCCATTTTTTTCATGTCTTCTTTGATTTCTTTTGAATTCTCTTCCATTGTCTTTTTCATCTGCATCATTAATGACATCAAAGCTGCCATATTGACATTTTCCTCTCTTTCTGGATTCATTTCTGCAGTATCTTGTGGAACTTGAACTAAACTCTCCTCTTGTATAGGTTGTGTTTCTACTTCCACATCTTCTTCATTCTTTTTGCTTCTTGTACCTTTCTTTCCTTGAGACATTTTGAGACTTTACTTGTTCAAATATAATTAATAATAAAATCTATTATTTTTCCTTTCTACTGATAATTAATTTAATTATATGAGAGCACTTATCTTCCCAAACTAATTCTTTTAAATAGAGAGCCACCGCGTTGGGTGCCAAATTGTTATGATGTGTTTTTTGTTGTTTGAATGATGAGCAATGAGTATTTTTAATAATATAATATATAGGGTTTTTATCGCGGTTCTCAAAGAATTAGCTTGTAAGTACTTTTTTAAATTATCTTTATTATAACTATTATGAAACACACATATATATCTAACCTAGTCAATGTAAAATTAAAATAAACTATCTTTAAACTGATATTCTTATAAAACTAATTAAATTCTATAGACAATCTAAAATTTAAACAAACTATCTTCAAAATTGAAATTGTTATGACACTAACTAAATTATATTAACAAAATTTTGTACCTTTCTTTCACTGAATGCCTAAATGAACTGTTTTCCACTATATATATTCTAATCACCACTGAATGTCTTCGTACTTCGGTTATCCTTGTTTTTGTGAAATTTCTTTTTTCAATTATCAGCTTCTACCAATTTAAGATATATTTTTCTTCACCAGCATTTATATACCACCAACCAAACCAGCAAACTGCATTTATATTTATTCTTCTTTTCAATATACCAATATCCAATTATTATAAGTTGATTTATACTAATCTCCAACCATAATATAATTTAATTTCTTCCAATATACCTTTTTTTATCTTCAATAATTATTTGTGTATAATTATAAATGTGCATTAAATATATGCACAATTTTTAATCTTCATTTAACTCACTATATTAAACAATTTGACTATTTGTACCTGATTCTCTGACTCCAAATAATCTTTCATATTTCTTACTAAACTTTTCTGACTGACTTCTTGAAAATTCTGAACAATTTATTTCACTCTACTAACTGTGTCTAATAACTTTCATAATAAACTGGCCTGACTTCTGACTAAAAACTTCCAAAAACTTCTGAACAATTGACTTCACTAAGTAAATGTATCTATCTTCTAACTAACTTTCATGATAAAACTGCTAAAAACTTCTAAAAACTGCCATAAACTGCCTCTTCTGAATAAAAACTTTCAAAAACTGCCATCTTGAATCCAAATCACGCTTATTTATATGTTTTTGAATTTCTAGAACCATCTCGTAAGATATCATGTTCCAATTTGTTCTATTTAATACTTGTCTGAATTTTCTGGAACAAACCATTTCGCAAACATGGCCATCTCCGGAGATCCAGAGAATTCCATTCTTTTCTATTAATAATTTTGTTTACATTTAGGCTTTTCAGATCAGAATATATAATTAAATTAGTAACTTAACATTCTAATTTACTAAAATACACATTTCAAACAATATATTATTATAATAACCCCACTTATATTCGTATTATTTTTAAACGTCACTTCAGAGTATAAATATCTGTCAATCTCCGAGAGTATTTTTGGTTGCCTAAGCACATGGCTCACTTATATATATTTACAATATTAAAATACAACTTTTTACAATTATTATGCTAATTTATTAAAAATGCCCTCACATAAATATATTTTTATTAAATTCTCTAGTATATAACTTATTTAAAACAACCAAATATCTAATATTATGTAGTATATAACTTATAAATTATTTTCTATAAACCCTAATTGTCACAATATACATATATATATATATATATATATATATATATATATATATATATATATATATATATATATATATATATATGTATACATATATATACATGTATATACATATATATATATATATATATATATATATATACATATATATACATATATCATTTGCTTATTCTGTATGTCTGTCTGTCCATAATCCCTAGCGCCGGCATAACATCATATCTCTGTTGTTATTTGTCCGATTGGAGCGTGCGATGCGTTAAATAAAACGGGAGGGGATAACGATTATATTTAGATAGGCGAACTATATAAAAAATCAAGAAGGCGACTACCAAAAGGGCACTACACAGTATCTTCGGTATTAATGAACGTCTAGCGACATACAAGATATCATAGGGCACTATGGATAAAAAATATATTTACGATAAACCAAATTTTGATTTGTTGACTTAAAGAAAGCCTCTGGCACAAAATAAACAATTTAACATACGATATAGCAAATAAAAGACAGGAATATAACGAATATATTAAGATAGAAAATAGATATCATAGGGTACTATGGATAAAAATAGATTTACTACAAGACAAATTTTGATTTATTGATTAAAGAAATCCTCTGGGTGAGTACAAAATAAACAACTGATCGAATCCCAACATACAACATAGCAAATTAAAGAAGAGGAAATAACGAATATATTAAAATAGAAAAAAATCAATCAGTTTTTAGTTGTTATCACCCGTGGAGAATCCATGACGACTTTTAGACCGAAGTCTGTTTGTTACTAAGTTGCAAACAAGATACTACAGCTTATTTATATTGTACCGTTTTGTGCGCCTTAAAACGTAGTATTTTGCATTTTTTATATTAATTCATAATATCAAAACAAATCTTCATAGAATATTTTTGATGTGACAAAACGAAAGTATTGTAGTAGAACATCATAATGTTATAGAATCCCGATGCGTTAGAAACGGGCCACATTCTAGTTTTCGAATAAAAATGAAACATGATTAGTAATCTTAACCCGTAAGTATATGTATATAATTGAACAAGATACATTGATTTATTAATTACATTTTTATACATTATCTGTGGAGTGTCAAAAACCAAAAATTGCAGTTATTGGTCGGATGGTGACATAATATTTTAGTACAATGGAACCAAATCGTTATAAAAAATGACGATATTATGATCTAATCTACCAATTTTTTATCAACTCAACCAGCATCTTGTTAATTTTATCTCACACATCCTGAGTTTACAAAGTCGATGATGTGGAAAAACCTCATAAAGGATTAAGACCAACACCAGGCCTTGACAATTTTTGTGGTTTGTACTAAATTTATAAATAATTATATTAGACACGTAAAATCTGTAAATAATTGTAATTAAAATGTGTTTTGAGAAAAATTAATATGGGAAAGGGGGGTAAGTTGACGAATAGGCTAAAATAAAGCAGTGAGTACTCCCCATTTAATTGGTTTACCGCCAAACGTAGATCATCAGTTTGGCTATAAACAGCAAAGAGCCGTGTGTTTCATGAATGCCAGTGGGAATTTTATCCCACCATTTTTAATTTTCCTAAGAGTGAGAATGCAACCAGCATATATGGCCAACACGCCACCTGGATTCGTTGCGGTTGAACATAAAAGAGGTTGGATGAATTTAGAAAATTTCATAAAATACCTACACCTCTTTATCCAGCATGGATGATAACAATAGAATACTAATGTTAATGGACAAACATGCTAGCCATGTCACCCTATAAGCTATTAACCTGTGCCGGGAAATTTCTGTGATGAAATTAAACAGAATTATTGTTCTATAATATTATTATATGTTTCTATGTTGGTATGATACCAGTTGTCAGATATCAAACTGTAAAGTTATGATATAGATAATAAATGATTGAAGAACAAAGAATATTTATTTATTTATAAAGTATTTAAATATAATTATATCAATATATGTCATTAGAGACAAAACATGGTGTCACGTGTATTAAGGAAACAAAATTTATAGTATGCTGAACCGAAATATGTAAATTTGAGGTTACGTGTCTAGTAAAAGGCAAATTTGAAATTCTTATAAAAGCATGTAATGAATAAATATGGAGAGCAGAGCACCAGAACTATTTTCCTTAAATGATGTATATATACGAGTAACTGGCTCAAGTGGAGACAGATTCGAAATTTTCAGGTTGGCTACAGACAAAGATAAGAGAGAGGAAAAAATAAAGATTGCATTGCTGCTACATAATGTTATAGGCGAAAACGGCATTGATATATTTAACACATTTCCAGAAAAATTATTACAAAATATTAATTATTAAAAAAATTTGATAAAAAACCAAGCATGATAATTCCTAAATATACAGAATCAAATCAATTAAATAATATTTTAGTAAAATCTATACTGAGCGACTTTGTGGATTACATAGTAATTTACACAGACGCTTCTAAAAATCAAGCAGGAATAGGATGAGTTATGTATGTTCAAAATATCCACCAATGCAATAATTACAAATTATCTGGTGTTAGTAGCATCTTTTCAGCTGAACTTTAGCCATCGGAAAGAATGGATTGAAGAAAAAAATATTAAAATAGCTGTGATAATAAAAGACTCCAGCCTACAATATATGCAATTGAAAACATAGATTTCAGTTGACACAAATCTACAATTTTATGTAATATAAAAAATAATTTGTCTAAAGTGGGTGTTATACTGATATGGGCAAAAGGACATGCCGGTATAATAGGTAATGAGGAAGTGTACTGGTTAACCAAATATGGAATAACAAAGGGTATAACAACAATATTTCAAGTACGTCAAAAAATTTATATTTTTTTTGCATCAACAACTCCCTTCGCCACTTGAATATACGATATGTCCCACTAAAATGGGGACTTAATGGAACACTAAGTGGAAACCATATGGAAAACTTTTTTATTATTAATTTTACGAAAAAAAATTATTCTTCATAAAAAGTTCTACATGTTCTAAAATTTAAAATACAATCATCTGATATCAAATGTTGTTAATAGTGTACGAGGTATGTAAAAAAATAGAAATTTCGCTCAAGAGTAAAGTACCCTTATATTTTCACAATGTCGACAATTGTACTAAGAAAAGTTGATCAAAACGTTCAAATATATAATTACATACATTTACATTGAAAAAATAAGTTTTGTTATTTTTTACTAATTTTTTATTTTGAATAAACATTTTTATCTCTTGTGATAATAACCGTATCGTTTCTAAATGTTTTCTAACATTTTTGCATTTTAAACACGTAATTAATGCATGTGGATTTATTTTGCCAATAGGACGAGACAGCAAATATCAAAGCGACTATAAAAATCCCTTTCTTTCAATGTGTGAATGATTTTTGGTCTAAATGGCTTGTATTTATTTAGTTTCAAAATTCTTGCTAGTGTATTTTTACTTGCAGTTTATTGCATCAACGACGTTCTCTTGCTCAATGAGAGTTTTTGATTTTCTATCACCGACAACATTACTTCAAATTGTGTATTCTCATCGGCAACCAGGTTTTTGCATTTTCAATTAAAATTATTCTTTATACTTCCAGTACTCTTCTACTTCTCTATACCTATTTTTATATTGTTATTCCACAATCAAAACAATTTCAATTTTATCTTCTGTACTAAGTACACTGTATCCTAGATTTCACGTAACTAAATACAACTGATGTTTTGAAAGTAAATATCAAACATATTGTTACGAACATGCATTCGGCGTGGCCCGTGTAACGGTTGCATCTCGAAAGCGACTAGAAGTTTCCAGCGATGTATGGAACGCGGGAGGGATCGACCGGTCAAATAGGCGAATTAGAGGTGGGATACTCCAGAACACTCTAGTACATAATAACTTTTGTATATAAGCATACTTTCTAGGAGTTAAAGTTTAGTTGATAAGATATTACCGAACTGTAAACTTATAAATAAATATATTTATATAAATTCTAACCGCTCGTTTTATTTAATCTCGCTACAATATTTTGCTATAAACAATTCATATGTTTATCAGTGCATCCTAGATTTCACGTAACTGCAGTTAAAGTTGCATTTATATTCTAAACAAAAATGTGGATATGTCGAGGTATTAGTAGAATGAGGGGAAAATAAATATCTATTTTTTTTCCAGTAATAATGTTATATAGTTACATTAGTTATGTATGTTCCTATTTGCAAAATAAATGTACATGTATTAATTACAGCTGCAGTAATCTGTATCAGTTCTCAACCATGGTCTTTTGACATTGCGGCAATGTACAGCCCTCCAAGGCATAATATCACCACAGCAGAATATGAAGACTTCTTCAAACATCTATCAAACAAATTCGTAATTGGAGGTGACTGGAATGCCAAGCATACAGACTGGGGATCAAGACTATGTACGACAAAGGGAAAAAATCTCAGACAAGCCATAGCTAACACAAACAGCTCTTACTTATCTACAGGGCAACCCACCTACTGGCCATCAGATCCAAACAAAATCCCAGATCTACTCGACTTCTTTATCCTCCATAACATGGCCTTAAATTATTTTGACATACAAGCATCCTGGGATCTGTCCACCGACCATACTCCCATAATTGTAACACTATCTACGCAAATTATAAAACGTCCGAATATCCCTAAGTTGACAACATCAAAAACCAACTGGAATATATTCGAGTCTTACATAAATGAAAATTTAAATTTAAATATAAGATTAAAGCAACCAGACGATATCGATAATGCTGTGCTTCTTCTCAACCAAACTATACATGCAGCCGCTGAAATAGCTACACCCCCTCAGAATGACAAAGAACCAAGTGACACCAACATACCCGTATATATAAAACGTCTTGTTGCACAAAAAAGAAGAGCCAGACGCATATGGCAAAGAAGTCGCAATCCTATAGATAAACATGAATACAATAGATTAACACGGCAACTTAAAACTGCTCTACAAGACGCGAGGAATGATACATTTGAACTATTCATCAACAGCCTGTCAAAAGAAGACCACAGCATCTGGAAAGCAACGAAATCATTCAAGACACCTACACAACACATACCACCTCTAAGGAAAGCCGATGGAAGCTGGGGAAAAACTGAACAAGAAAAGGCATCAATCTTTGCTGAACATCTCTCACACGTTTTTGGTGCACCTGAACTTAATAACATTAATAACGAAGAACAAGTTAAAAACTTCTTAGACGCTCCATGCCCAATGATGCTACCAATCAAATGCTTTACTCCTAATAATGTCAAAGAACAAATATCTAGATGCAATAACTACAAAGCACCAGGCTTTGACATGATCACTGGGCTAATATTAAAAAAATTACCGAGAAAAGCAATTGTCCTACTAACAATGATATATAATAGTTTCATAAGATTAGCCTACTACCCGATTAATTGGAAGTTTGCACAAATAATTATGATTAGTAAACCAAATAAACCACCAAATATTACTACTTCATATAGACCAATCAGCTTACTTCCAATAATGTCAAAAATCTTAGAAAGACTTCTGCTCGAAAGATTCTCAGAAGACATCGAAATTAATTCAGTGATCCCCACACACCAGTTTGGTTTTCGCGAAGCCCATTCAACTCTACAACAGTGTCATAGGATTGTTAAAAACATTAATGTATGCCTCGAAGAAAAAAAATTTGCACTGCTGCCTTCCTGGATATAGAACAAGCCTTCGACCGTGTTTGGCATGATGGTCTCCTGTATAAACTTAAGTCATCCTTTCCCACTCCTCACTATCTACTCTTAAAATCATACCTCACAGAACGTCACTTTCAAGTCAGATTCCTTACAGAAACCTCTCATTACTATCCCATAAAATCCGGTGTCCCTCAAGGAAGTGTCCTGGGTCCCCTCCTGTACCTCATATACACTGCTGATATTCCAACAACAAATACGACCACAGTAGCCATGTTCGCAGATGACACCGCCATAATATCCATCGATGATGACCCCCAAGTAGCATCAGGAAACCTTCAAATACACATGAACCTACTACAAGACTGGATGAATAGATGTAAAATCAAAGTTAACCATACTAAGTCTAATCAAATTACATTCACCAACAGGAACATCATATGTCCAAGAATTAGACTGAACAATATATTACTACCAGTAAAAACAGAAGTCAAATACCTGGGAACGACACTTGATCAAAAGCTCACTTGGAAAGCACACATCTTGGCAAAAAAAATCCAAATCAACATGAAAATACGTCAAATGAATTGGTTAATAGGCCGAAAATCACAGTTATCTACAGATAATAAACTTCTCTTGTATAAGTGCATAATAAAGCCTATATGGACATATGGGGTGCAACTATGGGGCTGTGCAAAGCCTTCTAATACCAAAATCATTCAGAGGATCCAATCCAAAATACTCAGAATGATTTTCAATGCGCCGTGGTACGTTAGTAATAAAACACTACATGATGACTCTGGTATACCGTTCGTTGAAGACGAAATCAGCAGACTAACAAGAAATTATTTAGAACATCTGCCAGCCCACCCCAACGAGGAAGCAAGACAGCTACACCTACAACCAGAAGTCAGACGAAGATTGAAGAGACAGTGGCCAACAGACTTTATTCACTAATTTTAATTTTAATTTTAATTTCCATTTCAATTCTAGTTTCAAATTATAATCCTACACTAATTTTATTTGTTAGTGTTAGTATTGGGAGTGTTATCAGTGGATAATTTCTCCTCTCATGTATTTGCAATACTCACATTTACTAATAGCTTGTAATAGCAGATTGTAAATTTGCAAATTTAATAAAAAAAAAAAATGTTTCTTTGAAATGTTTAAATTGACGAAAGATACAGTTATGCAATTTAGTGTAAAATGAACATTAGTTAAAGTGTACTTTAGGTTGTCATTATGAAATCGGGTGTTTATGTCGGTCCAAAATATTGACAAGATATGCGATTATTAATTGTATTTTACAGTGGATATGATAGTTGGTTAAAAAGGTATTTTATGAATTATTTTCTGGAATTAAGTTTCTGGAACGCATCTTGAGTTGTGTCGATAGGACATTTGGATAAAAAGATATCGAATTTTTACCGTCGAGCTGATACAAGTTTTATTGAACATTGATTTCGCCGCGTAACTGACATGTAAAATCGACGGTCGCTTCAAGCTATGTTTCTAAAAGAACGGTTCATTCTACACAAAAAAAATGCTTATAAAAATTTTTGTTTTGTTTGTATCTCCGCTACATTTTTTATTTGGAACATGTTTTTTACGGTTACAGATCCTTGGTAAATCGATTTTTTCATTTTTACCCCCCCCCCCGCGAGGGGAGTGTTAGGGAGAAGACCGGGGTCTTCTACTAAGTAAACTCTAAGTAAACTTTTTTGCATCTTCTTTGAGATCCCAAAATTAATATTCTCTACAAAATTCAGCTTGTTCGTATGATTTTAAATGCATTTATTTTTTTTTTTTTTTCGATATTTTTTTATTTTAAAATTTTTAGTAAAAGGTATAAATAAAATACCCAAACGGGCTATATCACAAATACAGAACGTTTTCGGAATGTAAATTCCATCATCAGTGTAACAAAGTGCACATGCTATGAGCCACTAAAATATATGGGTAAAAACCCTTTAAATGATATAAATTTACAAATATGTTACATTATATACTATTAAAACTAAGATGTCTAAATTACCGTTGGAATTGGTAACATGGCAATGATATGGCTCTTTTGTGATACATGGTATACAGCCAGCTACAGGAACTTAGTTTCCTAGTGGATTTTTTTATATTTTTTTATTTTTTAGGTCTGGAAAAAGGGAGTGCGAAGGAACCCTGGACGTGTGTTGTAAAATCAATCCAAATGCACCTACCCCGAATCCCGTAACTCCAGTAACTCCAGAACCAGTCACCACTCCTCCGATTGTAAAACCCAGCTTCTGTGGCATTAGAAACCCCAAGGGAATCGACTTTACAATTACTGGAAATTATAACAATGAAGCCGAATACGGAGAGTTTCCTTGGATGGTTGCAATTTTAAACAAAAACTATGTATTACAAGGGCTTGATAAGCCTCTTGTGTGTGGAGGTTCCTTGATCACTCCTAATGTTGTTTTAACTGGCGCCCATTGTGTTTACAGGTAAGACATCAGAATATTATTAGAACATAGAAAGTCTTGTAAAATAATATTTTTTAACAATATTTTACTGCAACTGCTCCAAATAAACCCCTAACCACGATTATTTACCAATTGTGGGCAATACCAGTTACTAACGGTTGTTTTATTCCTTTTGTTTATTTTATTTATGTTGACGTTGGCTTTTGGTCATAAGTCATAAGTTTTTTTCAAACGTCACAAAAGTATTAATTTTGTGACGTGAATGACAATATAAAAATGTTACTTTTACGCCTCGACATAAAAGTGAAGCAATTTTACGCCTAGGCATAAAAATGTAAAAGTCAAAAGCTCAAAAGTTTTGTAAACCGCAGTGGACTTGGTAGGCAACAATCCTTCGGTTACAGTTTTTGCAGTACACAAAATATCTGGAGGAATATGCGATGCCGTAGGATCTTCGGAATCAGACATAATACTCGTACTTTTAGGCGACAATAAGCACACACGTTATCGGTAATTCGGTAATCGGTAATTTTTCTTATATATCAAAGTGACAATCAATTAATGTAATAAACAACTTATGTGTAATAAAATTTGCTATATAACAATCCGTAAAAAAATTTAATTTTTGTTATATAGCAAATTTTAAGTATCTTGGTTAGTTTTGTTTTTATTTAAAAAAAAATATGGTGTTTTTAAAAATGTTAAAAATATTTTTTTCGCTATAACTACAATTTTTTTCAAAACTATTCATTTTAAATTCTCAAAAGTTTTGGATCTCATTACTGATGCTTAAATAAAGTGAATTTAAAATAGTTAACGTTTAATTACAATTAGGGTAAAAATAGCCAGGGGAGGAATTGCTGTTTTATCTCACAAAAAACATATATGAACGACCTTATTTTTATCATAACTCACTTAGATCATATGCTAGAAAGTTCTACAAAGTCATTTCGATGTTTTTTTAATTACTTAAAAAAATATATTATAAATTTTTCCAGTAAATGTGGCCGTTTTCCTGTTACAGGTTAAAATGTTTCTGTAAATACTCAATTGTCACCTTTGTAGCGACAAGCTAATTACGAATAATTATAACTTTTCTATTAAAAAATTAAATAACAGATCACATATTAAAATTTACATGTTCGCAGTGGTAATACTTATACAAAAATATATTTATTTCTTCTTTAACGTTGCAGACGTTGCATTTTTCATGTATGGAAAACGAAATATTATATTGTAAGTAATGACATTACAAGAGACCAGGCCGATAATATTTGAGTTTATCGTCTGGCTTTTAAAACAAAGAATGTGTGTTTAGTTTAGTAATCAATCAGTCACAATTTGCATCGTTTCGCGATACATACAAAAAACACTTCCCTTCAAGAATTAATTACTTTTTACGAAAATAAATATTATTACAGTTTTTTTTACGTTTTATTAGATTTTATTGTTATTTTTATTTTGTTTCCGTGGAAAATAAGTTTATCACACACGCATCCACACAACCACAGAACATTGGTAACCCCGCGAACATTGAACATTGACAATTGGACATGGAACAATAAATATTGGTGACCCCGTGAACATTTAAAAAGAATAGTGTTGATAATATACTCTTGCTGGTTAAAACAGTGAATCTGAATCAGTGAAAATGCCAGATAGTGCCAATAATAGTGCTACAGGAGTGGATCGCATAACAGTGACAATTTCACTCATCTTAAAATTTTCACATAATCTGACCAATCACAAACCAAAGACAGCTTGTGTTATCGCGAAAACACCAACTGTCTTTCAATTCTGATTGGTCTATCAGCTTCGTGTTTTCAACGACGTAACCATGGATACCGATCGCAAAGCAAAGTTTGACGTTTGCCAAAAAAAATATTGTAGCTGTATACGTCAAAATGAGTCGTTTCGGTGGTACTTCAAGCGAAGTTATAAACCAAAACATTGAAGAAAATATACCGAGTAACACAAGAAAATCTAAATCTTATATATGGAGACAATTTATGATGTTCTGTGTGGATCGCAACTACAAATTAGATGCAGAAAATAACAACGAAAGACTAGCATTCATTCTAAAAGACTGGGCCTTCAACATGCGAAAAATTGATTACAAGGAGAGTGTTATTAAAACCATATGGAACACTACTGCAAAATTGGTACAAGAAAAATATTTCTGTGAGTATCAGAGACATATTGATCCCTTCAAAGATATAACCTTCAAGGAAGCGAGAGCGGCTCGTGATAGTAAGAGAAAATTGTTGCAAACTGTACCCGATAAAAGGAAAATGAGTTCTGTCGCTATGACTACGGATGAATATAAAAATATGTGCTTACAATGGGACGCCAGAGGGACTCCAAAAGAAGTTTTTTCATATAGCTGCCGTAGAATTAGCTTGGAGAGGTAACGAAGCAAGTTTTTCCATGTTACATTTTTTCAAGGAAGAGACTAACAAGAAAGGCTGTTTAACAAACAGAATTGCATATAACCCGATATTCTCCAAAACCCGCCAAGGTGGTGATAAAAACTGTGCAGATAATAAATGGCTTACTCAAAATTTGAAGAATCCTGAAATGTGTCCTGTGAGATTATACCGGAAACTTATATCGAAATGGGAAACTATTACCAATGATAGACTTTTTCTGACTGTGAATGGCAAGTGGAATAAATATAATAATAGTAATTGGTACAAGAATTGTCCTATTGGTATTAATACAATATCCAAATGGACAAAAATGCCTGCAGAAAAGATAGGATTAGACACTAACAAAGTAAAAATAACGAATCACTCTAATCGTGCCACTGCAGTTAGTCAGTTACTACAATCTGGCGTTAGTGAACAACAAGCTATGAAAATTACTGGACATGGAAGTTCGAACTCGATGAAACCGTATTTACATCTTAGTGCCGAACATCATCAGAACATAGTGAATACTTTTAGGAATACTCCAAGTACATCAAGTAATAATAGCAACAATACATTGTATCCACCTAATAACGGTCATACTATTCAAAATTTTTACAATTGCACCGTTTATAATAATTATAGTCGAGAATAATGTATTTTTTTCGTGTACAAATTATTTATTGTTATAGGTAAAAAATAATTATAACAAATTATTTATAGTTATAATAAATATTTCATGATTATGACTAATTGTGAATTATTCAAAAAATGGGTAGATTTGGGTTACCTAGATCAAATGTATTATTATTAAATTCCTTCCTCTCATTCTACTGAATTTTTGACCTATCATTTTGTTCATGAAATAGTCTAATAAAATACCACTCGTGATTTAATTTAGCTTATAAGTCTGTCTTTTATTTCTAAACTCAACTGAGTTTTTTAAAGAAAACACCACTCGTCCTATGGACTTGTGGTATTTTCAAGCAACTCAGTTTTGTTTAGAAGTAAATCGACGGACTTATCGCGAAAATTGAATCACTAGTGGTATTACTATTGAAAATCCCACCGTTCTGATCCAGCGATCCCGAAATATGGTTCCTGCAAGTAGAAAACCAATTTGCACTAGCAAACATTACAAGTGACGCAACAAAATTAAATTATATAGTTAATCTAGAAACGGCATACATATCCGAACTGAGAGACATCATTGTATCACCACCAGCTACAGACAGGTATGTAAAGTTAAAAACAGAATTAATTAAGAGACTCAGTGCATCACAACAACAAAAAATTAAAAGACTACTCGAGCATGAAGAATTGGGCGATCGAGGACCTTCTCAATTCTTACGACATTTACAATCTTTAGCAGGCACAACGGTACCAGATAATATTAAAAGATCTCTGTGGTTAGGTAGACTGCCATCCTCTACACAGGCTATTTTACCTACCCAATCAAACGCTGATTAAGACACAGTTGCCGAGCTAGAAGATACAGTTTTCGAAGCCGTAGCTCCTAGAACACAAATTTCGGAAACGGCCACTGCTCTTGAAAGCACCATCGAAAAATTAACAGCCGAATTAGTTGAAATGAAATTTCAACTAGCTAACATCGCAACTGCTCAACCACAAACTAATATATACCGTCGTAACCGAAGCACCTCAAGAGGAAGACCATACCATAGAAACAGAAGCCACAGCGGGGAACATAATAGTGACATATGTTGGTATCACTACCGTTTTGGTGATAGTGCTCAAAAGTGCACACCTCCGTAAAAGCAACAGGAAAACAACACGGGCAATCGGTAAGTCTCAAAGTTTCGTCCCCTTTTCGTAACGGACTTTGAAACTAAAAAACAATTTTTAATCGACACCGGGGCAGATTTGTGCGTGTTTCCCAGAAAATATGTACGGAGCGCGCGCAAAAAGACTACATATGAACTATACACGGCCAATGACACTGTGATCGGAGTGGCGGACATTTGAAAGCATATTATAGGAGCTGATTTTGTATCACATTTAGCTCTCCTAGTAAACATTGCTAACCAGTGCTTAATAGACAGTACTCTAACTCTTCGAACGAAGGGACTCTTTAAAGATTGTTTCGATAGCAGCGTAAAGACAATCACGGAAGTGTTGCGTTACCATATGCTGTTAGCTCAGTTTCCGGAAAACACGCGACCCGCCGGTATTCTGAAAGACATTCAACATCAAACCAAGCACCACATAGATACAACACCAGATTCACCCGTTTTCTCTAAGCCTCGACGATTAGCACCTGACAAATTGCAATGGGTTAAAAAAGAATTCGAAAATCTTCTGCGACTAGGCATCATAAGACCATCAAAAAGTAACTGGTCTAAACCACTACATATGGTTCCGAAGAAAGGTGAGGAATGGAGACCCTGCGGAGATTATCGAGGTTTAAACCGAAGGACTATTCCAGATCGATATCCAATTCCACACATCGAAGACTTCGGTCAGTCGCTAGCTGGTAAGATCATTTTCTCTACAATAGATTTAGTTAGAGCATACAACCAGATACCAGTAGCCACCGAAGATATACCAAAAACTTCCGGTACCACACCATTTGAACTGTACGAATATTTATATATGCTTTTTGGTTTAAGAAACGCAGGACAAACCTTCCAGCGTTTCATACATAAAATTTTACGTGGTCTTGATTTCGCCTACGCCTACATAGATAACATTCTCATTCAATCAGAATCCGAAGAGCAGCATATATCGCATTTAGCAGAAATTTTCAAAAGGCTTAAGCAATTTGGTGTTGTGATTAATCCAGCAAAGTGTCAGTTTGCTTTGGAGGACTTCAAAACTAGTTTAGCTGACGCTACTTTACTGAGCCACCCTGTAAACGATGTTGATATCTCCATCACTTGTGGTGCTTCCGATTTTTGTCCTGGAGCTGTATTACAACAAAAAACGGATACAGGTATGAAACGTTCAGCTTTCTTTTCCAAAAAATTCTCACCTAGTGAAAAGAAATATAGTGCGTACAACAGAGAATTATTGGCTATATATTTAGCTATAAAACATTTTAGACATATGATCGAAGGCAAAGACATAACCATATACACTGATCACAAACCAATTACCTTCGGCTTTACACTATTGAAACATAAGAAAAATCGAAATTTTCAATCACGAGTAAGTATTGATTTTTCGAAAAAAAAAATGATAGAAATTTTTTTGCTATATTAGCAATACGTGTGACAATCATAGTAATGATATTGGCGCTTTGTGTCCGATAATATCTAAATATAAGTAGTACATATGAAAAGAATAGGTATGACATTGGCACTTTGTGTCCGTCGATTTTCGCACGTTATAATTAAAGCTCGGATTTATAGGTAACAAAAATTGAAGAAAAAGGCGCCTATATAGGCAAAGATTTTTATTAAAAAAGGCAGGAATATTAACATTTAGGCAAAATATAGGCAATAAAGGAATATAACTTATTATTTATTGTACAAAGTGAATTAACGTAATATTAACTTAAGGCAGGTATATTTACACATCATATTCATAACATTAGTATAAATAAACTAGTAACTAAATAACTGTAAATTAATAATTAAACATTTTAACCACTTAAAATTTTATCATTAATAGAAACAACTAAATGTTTTTCAATATTTTCGGTCTTAAAACTATGTCTTCGATCACTTAAAATTAATTTGTACATTGAAAACGAACGTTCGACATCGACAGATGTAATTGGAACTTATTTCAGATCGGATAATAAATCTGGCATAATTTGAAATTCCTCGGAAAATGTCCCATTCAAAACTTTAGCAACATTAGATAAAAACGAAAAACCTTCATTCTTGTCGAAAACATATTTCATTTTTTTTTTTTTAATGAATTGACCGTTACTTCCAGATGCCGATTTAATTTTCGTCTTTAAATTATCTATTAATTTTACTGACTCACATAAATTGATCTCTTGTTTTTCTAATAAGCTAATTGTGGTAACTATTAATTTATAATTGTCATTGATATAAGCGAGTTCCTGTTTCAATTTGGGATTTTTTAATATTTTTTTTGCTTCTCGAATGGCTTCGGAAATATCATCATCAAATTCTGACATAACTAATTCTATTTCATTGCAGTGTTCAAAGTAAAAAAAAACTGCTTCGGGCCAGGTTTCCTACCTTGTAATTACTGGTTTAGGTGGCAAAGGGACACCGGGAAGTCTTTCTTTATATATTTGCACCCTCAACGGAGCCTGTACAAAAAATTTTTTTATAAAATTTATAAAATTATTTACCAACGGAAACAGATTTCTTATTTCTTCAGCAATTCTATTTACCCCGTGGGCTACACAAGTGCAATGAATTAAATTAGGATAAAAAATCTTTAAATTAACAGCAGCTTTTAACATATATATGTTAGATGTTTTAGATGCTGCAGCATCTGAAAGCATTAAAACTATTTTATTCACTGGTATAGCGTTGGGTAAAAAGAGGTTTGTTAAACTATCTTGTATAAATCGACTTATTGTTAAATTGTTTGTTTTTTCCAATTCTTTAACGGCAACTAAATAAGGTTTTCTCGCAAAGTTTTCGTTCAAAATTCCAATCATTAAATTAGCTATATTTATATCTGCCGCATACATCTGTCGTTTCATCCACGATAATATACAAAAAATTGCCCTCTAACTCCCGCTTAATCTTTGAAATACATTCCACATAACATTTTTCCACAGTATGTTTTCTCAATGTACTCTCATCCGGTAAGGATTTATTAAGATATTTTTCGAAAAAGCATTTAAAACTATTGTTATTAACTTTATATAGAGGAATGTTGGATGCAATCATCATCTGGCATAAATCAAATTTAAATGCGTCTTCCTCCTGTTTTTTTGAACTGCTTAAACTATCCCGCAGAGATATTTGGGCTAACTTAGAGGAATTTAATTTTTCCAAATTACGTTTATGAAGTGGGGTTCCACAATGCTGGTCATTAAAGTACTTTTTTCTACTTGAAATCTGAGAATTAAAAAAAAAAAAAATTAGAATTCTAAAACCGCTTTAGAATTTAGTTGTTGTGGGACGAGAAAAAAAGAGAAAAAATAAAACTTACCGATTTGCCGCATGGTTTACAAAATGCTTCATCTCCTTCTAGAGAAAGTTCCGAATAAGGTGCGATCCATAGCCTTAATTTAGATGTCATCTTTTCACACAAATGTCTAAAACGTTTTAAAACGTGTTCTTTGCTTTTCGGTATACGCAACAAAACTAAACTAGGATATAGAAATTTGTGACTAAACTCTGATACAGTAACCGACTGTACAACTGATAATAAACTAATAAAGCTTAGGGATTTCCAAATAGTTAACCCTCAAGTCTCGATCAGGTACATTGTCCTGGAAATCTGTTATATAAACAAACCATTGATATTTTATTATTGACCAACTATTTTATTATAGAATGCTTTAGTAATAGGATAATATCATGGGTAGTACCATGAAATTTTAAAAAAGGCACAAATAGAGCGCATGGGCATAGACATTGACGTCCTGGAAACTATAGAATGCAAAAGGCTGAAATGGTATGGCCATGTAGAAAGGATGAATGATCAACGATGGCCAAAGAGAATGTTACAGTGGATCCCCACCAACCGCAGGAAAAAGGGAAGACCAAGAAGATCGTGGAGACAAGAAGTAAAAGGTGCAATGGAAGATAGGGGTCTACAAGTAGATGACTGGAAAGATCGCAAGCGTTGGAAGCTAGGTTGCGAGAAACGGCGGCAGCTGTAATAAACTCGTTATATATATATATATATATATATATATATATATATATATATATATATATATATATATATATATATATATATACAGTGGGTGGCCAAATTATTAGGGACAGTAAAAGATTTCTTAATTTTTTAGTGTTACTGATTTTTTTTTGCAATTTGTTGGCTTTAAGGCTTGCATTTATTTTTTGTATAAGAGATTGAGAAATTAGGGTCACAAAAACATTAAGTTTTGTTAGTAAAACCATTTATTTTTTTCGCAAAATTTTTTTTAACATAATATGACTAATTTTAATATTTAGTGATGCCACCCTTTGCTGCAATTACAGCTTCTACGCGTCAGGGCATGCTCTGAATACAAACTCCTGCGTTGTGTTTTAAGTTAGGGTTATGATGCCATTCTCTAATAAGAGCTTCAATCAACTGCCGCTTCGTGGTGATAACATCTTTGGCGATCTCCCGTTTGGTTAACTCCCACATGCTCTCTATAGGGTTCATGTCAGGTGAGTTTCCCGGCCAGGGCAGAACTGCAATATTTTCTTTGATCAGATATGAAGTTACACTCCTGGCTTTGTGGCACGGTGCAGAATCGTGCATAAAAATGTAATTTTTTTCACCAGGGAACCATTCTTTGAGCTGGGGCAGTAGCCGAGTTTCAAGTACTCGCTTATACTGGTCCTGTCTTATTGTCCCTTCCACGATGTATAAGCGTCCCATACCCTTTGCCGAGATTACAGACCACACCATGACACTCACCGGATGTTTAACTCTCTCCACAATGCAATCTGGATGGAACTGCTCCCCAGGACGTCGTCGGACAAACGCACTTTTATCCACCAAAATCTGAAATGTTGATTCGTCGGAGAAGCATACCTGTAAAAATGATAATATTCGCTGTTCACAAACTTCATTCGTTAAAAAAAGTCATACTTACTCGACTCCAGTCTTCAACAGTCATACTTCGGTGTTCTTTGGTCCATTGGAGTCTCTTTCTCTTCATGGCTTCGGTGAGCCGTGGTTTTTTCATAGGCCGGCGACCTAGCAGATTCTCTTCGGCCAGTTTTGTCGTTTTTACGATTTTGGAGACAAATATCCCTAATTTCACGATCAGTATGAGGAGTAGTAATCCTTTTCCTGCCACATTTTCCAACACGGCCCGGTTCCAATGCCTCGTTTGAATTCATTTTTATTTTTATTCGATTAACTACAGACTTTGAAACACCTGCAGTAGTTGCTATAACTCTCTGGGAAAGCCTCGAGTACATAATAATGTTTTTATTTCTCTAATTTTCCCTGGAGACAAGTCTGCAATTTTGCCCATGCTAAAAAAATAATTTTGAATTTAAACAATCTTTTTAAATAAACTCGTGTCATTAAATGTAGCAAAAATTACTAAATAACAAATATTACTTACCTGTTAAATATATCTGACACGAAAACCGACCAAAAACAATTTAAAACGATTTGTAAATATTTTTAAACCTCACTGCGGTGACAGCCGATGACCAACTGAGATGCAGATGCAACAATAATTATTATTTTATAGATAAGCAGCCTGCCAGTGTTGCCGCTTATCAAAAATTTTAATAGTTATACCAGAAGAATTACCAAGTAAAATACAGATATGAACACCAATTTTTTTGGTCAAAAAAATAATTTTAAGTAGAAAATACAAAAATATATGCAGTGTCCCTAATAATTTGGCCATCCACTGTATATATATATATATATATATATATATATATATATATATATATATATATATAATATATATATATATATATATATATATATATATATATAATATATATATATATAATATATATATATATATATATATATATATATATATATATATATAGGCGGAATTTACGAAAAAAGGCAAAAAGCGCAAAAAACAATTATAATAGGCAAAATAGGCAAAAAAGGCATTTTGCCTATAATCCGAGCTTTAGTTATAATACATTTAATCATCCACGTTAGTTTCATCGTTAGTGTTTATATCAGATTCATCATAATCTTTTAAATAATAATTTATTTATTAACAGAGACTAGGAATTTTTTATAATCCTTTTCTGTTGCTATTACTTTTTTAATTACACCTTTCCGGTTTAATTGATCAATGGTTTCAAATTGTTTTTTAATAAATTTTACTTAATTCCAGGAAAATTTCGGCAAACATTTTTATTGCATATTTTATGTTTCAATTGAGTCCATAACAGTCCAATTGGATTTAGCACACAATAATATGGAGGTAGTCTTAAAACTGTCTGTCCATTATTCGTTGCAAAGTTGTAACAGCATACTCTTTTTCGTAAACACGGGTGTGAAGAATTTCTAGTAATTGTTTTTTGTATAAGTTTCTTCAAAATATAAATCCTCTCCAATTAAAAAATTCTGAATTTACAATTTCAATGAATTTGAACTTGGAATTTCTCTGGCGAGTCATGAGTGATGCGGGGCATTGTCAAGTACAATTTCGGTGTTGGCTGGTAATTTAGGAATCAAAGTGTTTTCAAACTATACTTCAAATATACTGCTGTCCATATCATTATGATAATATAAAGACGAATATTTAATGTTCTTAGCTGACAGTAACAATGCCCCATCTATCTAACCGTTCTCAACCCCACAGTATAAAATACTAATTCTTTTTCCCTTATTACAGCGAATATAGTGTCATGGGTGTCGTACCATGTTTTATCTAAATAAAGGATATTTCTGCCTTCTTCGTGGTATTTACAAATACCTCTTCTGTAGTCGTTTCTTAACGACAGTATTCTGCTGCTCTCTTAAGTTACGTTCTTTTTTTGATTTTTTTTTATATTTGAAACCAGTAGCTTTAAGAATTTTTTTCCAATTAACTCAACACGTAAACTTCGTTGGAAAATTATTAACTGCGTACATTTCATTGGTCTGGTTTTTCGAGCAGTTTTTGTTATATATCTAGCATATGCTCTGTGTTTTCTTAATATTTTAGTTTTTCCTATATGTGTTGTTTTTAATTAAATGTTAAGCTCCTGGGATAACTCACTCGACGTATCCGTGTCGAGTTCTTAATCCTCGTATTTGAGTTTTCTTTAGTGGACACTCGGATGTACCTGAATGGATTTTGGATAAGAGTTGTATTAATGCTTGAGTGTCTGAGGTATATTTATTTGTAACACTGATAACATTTTTAGCTCCTTAAATGTTTTCAAATAAATCAACTGTTTCTTCGAAGGTTAATATTTGTTTTTCGGAATCGAATAATTTTTTGATCGGTTGCATTAGGGTTTCTAAAGGCATTGTCGATGTTTTTGTTTTTTATTCTTTTTTGTTTTTGCTATTCCTATTCGCAAAAATGACATTGATGGAGTTAGTTTTACCCCTAAAGATAAAAGTTCTTTCTCTATTATCTTATGCGGCATAGTGGGAGATACATTGGATAATAAGAGTCTTTCACTTGGAATAATTAGTCTACGGACTTAAATTTGTATATTGTTTACAGTGATGAAACCTCAGTTGGTGATTCTTGATGAAAAAAGAATATGTTTTGGACTAACTAGAGTACCTATCACTAACAAGTATTCTTCTAATTTGACATTATTGAGAGAATTAAAAACTATTGCTTGCAGTTTGAATGGATAAATTGGTTCTTGTTGTTTACTTGCTGCAGCTGAGTAAGATAAAGGTGGTTGTGAAGTAGATTAAGATAGTTCATCTTTATTCTCAGTAACATCAAATTCCATTTTTAATCACCATTTGATTATTCTAAATACTGACCTCCGGTTCATGTTTTGGTAATTACCTTTGATAATAAAAACTAGTGTTGATAAATGGCTTGTATAATAATTTATGTACTGTGTTTCTAAGATACTGTGATCACGGATTACTTTATTAATAATAAAATACATATTCACAGATCTTATTTCTTCGACGCACAATAAACTAACACGATAACACTGTATGATAGTGCAGTGTAAGAATTTTACGATTGTTATTACTCCGTAAATTTCACAATTTGTCAGGATATATTAAAATAGCGTCTATGCTTATTCGATATCGGCGCCGAACTCCTCGTGCTTAAGTGTTTTGTTGCTTTTGTTGCGAATATATAGTTTGCTAACGTTTTTACTTTTGCTTTAATCCTTGTATGCTCTACAATGTTTTAAATACTATATATTTGCGCTTATCCTCCAGGAATAAATCCTTTGACCTGACTGTCCGAGCTGGAGAATGGGACACCCAAACAACGAAAGAAAGGCTACCATATCAAGAAAGAAACGTCAACCAAATTATCGTCCATGAGGAGTTCGTTCCTGGAATTTTACATAACGACGTCGCGCTTTTAATTCTCGAAGAAGCAGTAAACAAAGCAGACCATATTGGTACCATTTGTTTACCGCCCCAAAACGCTAAAATAAATTCGAAAAACTGTTTCGTTACTGGATGGGGTCAAAAGGATTTCGGTAAGTTAAACATATTAAAATACATTTACAATATTTTATATATTAGGTACTTTGTCATTCCTACAGATATTTTTATTTATTTTTTATTACTTTCCTATAAAGGCACCATTTTTATTTCTTTTTATCGTATTTGAAATACAAGGTAAAAGTAATCTCGTGCTACTTGAAAGAAATATTTCCATACTTACAAGTAAAAATGTAAGTATAAATTTTGTTCCGGGTTTAGACCGTGTCTTTTTAGATAAAGCAAACGTGAGTTCATTTCAATGTTTCAGTACGTTTGTAGGTAACTTCTTAAGAAGCAAAAACTTACCGTAGATCGAGGACTTCATATCTGGATGCTACAGTTAATAACCGGAGAAGAAATTCACTCACAATAATTCAAATACTTGATGTGAAACGTCATCATCATCATTACTAGCCGTTTTGAATCCGCTGCTGAACATAGGTCTCCCGTAAATAATTCCATTGCATCCGATCTTGAACACCTTGAATCCAGTTGTGCTGATTGGCTTGATGTCGTCCGAACACCTTGTTGGAGAACGTCCTCGATTACGTTAAGCATCGTGTCTAGGTCTCAATTCTAAAATTTTCTTGGTTCATCTTCCATCTCTGACTCTGGCAACATGTCCTGCCCAGTTCCTTTTCAGCGTTCTTTCCTATTTCAATTTAAACTCTGTCTCTGAGGGATATATTCAACATTGACCTCTTCATTACTCTTTGTGCCACTTGTATCTTATTGATAGTTCCATATATTAAAAAATATTAACATTGGACATATATCACGTGTAGATGATATGGAGAGACTAGTAGTCCAAGGAAAATTGGAGGGAAGAAGTCGAGAGCGATCACCAACGCGATGAACTGATACAGTCGAGAAGTAATTAAACACGAATTTGGTTAATGCGGTACGTGAAGACCAAAATAGAAATAGATTGAGAGACAGAGTAAAAAGAAAAATACGATTCCTGGAAGAAACGCAACATTTATAATCACTACATAAATTACTCTGTGACTTCATCTGTCATTTTGAAGGATATGTTAGGGATAGTTGGAACTATGATATCATAACCGATTTTGTGTAAATGTGTCAATGTTAAGATAGACTGATAATTGCAATTACGTGCCAATACTTGTTGTGGGTAATCTCGTTACAGGGACGGACGACATCGTTCATTTTTTCCGGGAAGTCATTGAAGAGAATAATGGACATGAAGTGGATTCTCGACTGTATGTCCGAAGAGAATTCGTATGTCGGAGACTGCTCGTGGTGACTTGTTGCGTTTGTTGGGTAGTACGTAGTGGGATTTTTCGGTCTGAGCATCTGAGAGAACAAATTTCACTGACAGTTGAAGCACTAAAGTGTCTGGTAAATGAGTAGTCTGGAATCGTCGTTCTCTAGAGCTTTGCCTGTTGTACGTAAAAGAAAAAAGAAATATTCTAATTTCTTTTATATAATATGATGCAAATATTATTTTTCATGCTGGAATTTATTACTAAAACGGTTAGTTTCTTTATTATTCAGCTCTTAAGAAATATTAACTTAGTGTGATCTTCTCTATTATAGATTTATTAATTATTCTTTTATTTTTCTTAGGCAAAAAAGGAAAATTCCAATCTATATTGAAAAAAGTAGAATTACCTACAATTGACAAACGTATTTGTCAAGATGCCTTAAGAACTACCCGACTGACATCAAAGTTTTCTCTACATAGCTCCTTTATGTGTGCTGGTGGAGAAGAAGGAAAAGATGCGTGCACAGTAAGTTATTACTTTTTAATAATTGTCATTATTAACTAGTTGGTGTATATTTGTCACGATAACTAGTAGACGAGTTTGTGTATATTGTTTGATAATCGCGTGACAAACTGCGAGGTACCGTGAATTCGAAGAAAATATCTATAACTGGTGGAATCCGCTCCCAAAAATGAATAGCGGGAACTTGTGGGTATTATAATATTCTCTCACAACTAAAGTTTTTAAATCTCTATATTTTTAATTAAAAAATAATTGCCCGTGTTTAGGATTTCTTCTTCTTCTTCTTTCTCTTCATAAGCAGTTCTGCTTGTTATTGGCGGATTAATACCTCTATGGAAGGAACTCCACCTTTTGAGTGATCGTCCGATACTTCTACTGCTGATTGGTAACTTATCTCTTGCTATTTTGATGAAACTGGTCTCCCGCTTTTTGCTTATGTAGTTTTTCCATACTTTTTTTTCTATTTAATGTCAATTAATTTATACACTGTACATTACATTTTCTTCTAATGTCTTGACTTCTCTTTCGATCTGTCTGCATATTTTCTCTAATTCTTCTCGGTACTTTTATCTCTGCCGTTTCCAATGGCCTTTGTGTTATGGCTGTGTGGGTTTTGTTTCTAACGCATATGGCATTATTGGTCTTACACTGGCTTTATAAATTCTTGACTTTATCTCAGTGTTGTTATGTATTTAATGAGGCACCGACTATTGTACAAAACTATTTATTAAAAGATACAGTGGTTACAAACATACATTATGGATGGATCCGTAGACCCACGGCGTTCCATCACCTAACCTCACTATCAACCCCTAGTCTTTTCCACAGTGTCCTTATTCCGCTGCCGGACTCATATATAACATCTCCTCCCTCGTTAGAGATCAAGTTTAATGGGAGCTTTTACTAGTCTTCCAGAGCGCGTTCTAATATTGCAATCATTGGATGTTTCATCACTCGGTATATATGTGTTTGTTTCTTCTTGTGATGAACTTGGAATGGGCTCTTTCGGTTCTAATTGAATAGGCTCGTTTTTCAAATTTGGATTCACTGGGATTTCAATTGTAACACTGTCACGTAACACTGGCACATCATCACTCACTATAGGAGGTTCTGCTTGAGCTTCGTTAGAATCTGGGATTCTATCTTCACCTCTGTCTTTTCTCATATCCTTTGCGTGTGTAAATTTTATTACACCATTACTACATACTAGATAAGTACAGTAACTTAAAATTTTCATAATCTTTCCTTTCTGTCATAATTTTGTTTGTTTGTTTTTAATATAGACACTTTCATTTACTTTATACCATGTATGCCCATTTTTAATTGGGATAGATGCATGCTTACGATTATGACAAGAAGGTTTCAACATATTAAATCTAGTTCTAGGACGCACTTTAAAAATACTTTCACTTGGAGAAATCCCTGTAGCTGTTGTAGGAGTTGTTCTATAAGAGAATAAAAAGTTTTGAATTTTCTGAATAACCAATCGTTTATTAATCTCCTCTCTCTTAATAGTCAACAGGGCTTTTTCCAAATTTTTCTTTACTATTTGAACACTACGCTCCGCATCGCCATTACTTTGAGGGTGATATGGAGGTGTCTTCAATGGTTTAATTCCATTTGCTTGACAAAATGCCACAAATTCACTGGAATTGAAAGGAGGTCCATTGTCTGAGACTAATTCGACAGGAAGACCAATTACAGTAAACATATCTTTTAATTTTGATATAGTTTCTGATGCCTCTGTACCATTTGACATTAATTTTACATCTAACCATTTTGATTTCTGATCGATTAAAATTAAAAATGTGTACTTAAATTTAACAAAGAAATCTATATATACTCTGTAAAAGTTGTGTGGTGCAGACGGCCACGGACATAATTCCTTGCTTGAATTTGTGAAATTTTGACATTGTTGACGTACATTACAACATGATATGAATTTTTCAATATGTTCATTTACATTTGGCCACCAACAATATGAACGTACCAACATTTTAGTACGAACAATACCATTATGTTGTTCGTGAAATAAGTCTAACACCTTATCTTGTAATTGATTTGGAATAACTACTCTATTTCCCACTAGGATACAATTTTGTTCAATTGACAATTCATTTCTACGTTTAAAGTATGGTTTCAAAGATTCATCACTCACTGTCCTAGGCCAACCTGATAAAATGAAATCTTTTACTTTTAATAACAACAAATCTTTGTTTGTTTTATTTGCAATATGACACGCGTTTAAAGGCATTTGATCTACCAAACTAAAAGAATACAAATAGTCTGTAATTTTTGTATTATCACTACAGGGTAAACGTGATAACCCATCAGCATTGTTAATTGCTGCCCCCTTTTTGTACTGAATATCGTACTGATAACCTGACAGAGTGATAGCCCATCTTGTAATTCTTGCAGCCGCTGAAATTGGAATTCCTTTATTTTTTTCAAAGATAAACTGTAATGGCTGATGATCTGTAATCAGTATAAATTTACGACCATAAAGATATTTATGAAATTTATTTAAAGCAAACATAATAGCAAGGGCTTCCCTTTCCAAATTACTATACTTTTTTTCTGTACTAGACAGTGTACTTGATGCAAACATGACAGGTTTCTCTACATGACCAATTTTATGACTTAAGACACAACCGACACCATAACTACTTGCATCACATGTGACATAAATTGGAAGAGATTGATCATAATGAGTAATAACACTATTAGATGTTAACCACTTTTTACTTTCTTGAAATACTTTATCACATTCAGGTGACCAGCTACTACTGAAATTAATATTATTTTGACACAGTTTGTATAATGGTTTTAATTTGGAAGACAACATCGGGATAAACTTTCCATAGTAGTTTAGCAAACCTAAATATGACTTTAATTCAGTTGTATTCTTTGGTGTTGGAGCTGAGTTAATTGCTAGTATTTTTTCTTCAGTAGGATGTATTCCTTTGGCATCTATAATATGACCTAAAAATTCTACTTTAGTTTTGAAAAATTTCCACTTATTTACATTAATTTTTACATCATAGTCATGTAAACGTTTCAACACTTTTCTGACATTCTCATAACAATCTATAAGTGACTCACCATATACTAGAATATCATCTAAGTAACATTTAGTATTTTGTACCCCTGTCAAAATACTATCCATCACCGACTGAAAAATACCTGGTGCAGAGCTGATACGATAAGTTAGTCTAGTGAAGTCAAACAAACCTATATGGGTGTTTATTACTAACATTTTTTGTGTATTTTTACTGACCTTTAGCTGTTGATAAGCACCTTTTAAATCTAAAACCGTAAAGTATTTATGTCTGCTTAGACATGCGAAGATATTTTCTGGTAATGGTAATGCACAATGATCACTATCTAAGACTTTGTTTAATGTTTTTTTAGAATCTACACAAATTCTTAGTTCCACAGACAATTTTTTTGGAACTACTACTATGGGACTAGCCCAGTTACTGTAACTGACTTTTTCTAAAATTCCTAACTCCACTAGTTTTTTTATTTCCAATTCAACTTTATCTTTTAGGGCAAATGGCATATCATAGGCCCTATGAAAAATGGGTTGCGCATTTTCTTTTAATTTTAAATCAATTTCAAAACCCTTAATGAATGAATTATTATTCTCATCAAAATCTGATTTAAATTCCCTTTTTAATTGTGAAATTAAACTTGAAGTTTCAAGGTTTTCCAATTCCAGCTGACTAACAAATTCATTATGTGAACAGTTAACTATTTGTCTCCAATTAGGATGCAATACATTTAACCAATTCCTACCCAACAGTGGAGTAAAATTATGTTTACTTTCTAAAATGACAATAGGTAATTTTATAGTATTGTTTTTATGTTTTACTAATACATCAGTTTCTCCCACAATTTTTACCCCCTCGCCAGTTAATACCTTTAAACAATACTTAACAGAATAAATATTTAAAGCTGATAAAAACTTTTTAGTCCTTTTATATGAATTACTGTACGACATGCACCTGTATCAATGTCAAATAAAATTGAATTACCTTCTACTTCTAATACTATTTTCTCTGGAGCTGAATTTTCAGGTTCCAATGAAGACAAGAAACCTAGAAATAATGAATTTTCCTCCTCAATTTCATCCTGTACATCATCTTCTTATAACAAACTAACTTTCAAATGACATACTGCACTTGTATGTCCCACTTTCTTACAACTGAAACATTGCCATGCTTTAGCTGGACATTTTGATGAGTCATGTTTTCTACCACATCTAAAGCATGACTTGGGTTGGACATTACTTCTACCAGTTTGATGGCCATCATCTTTCTTCACTGTAGCTTCCCTCTTTCTGAACATTACTTTATCTAACTTCCCTTCTATTGCCGCTACATTTTCCTGTTCCATCCTTCTAACTTGACCTTCTGTAAGTTCTATTGACAAGGCTATCTCATAAGCTCTTTCAAAGGAAATGTTGTCTTCTGCCAGAAGTTTACGTCTTATTTGGACTGATCGTACACCGCATACAAACCTGTCTCTGAAACATTCTTTCAAAAATTGCCCAAATTTACAATATTGAGCAACACTTTTCAGTTTTGACACAAAACTTTTAATATCCTCCTGAGGCTCTTGATTTGTATTGTAAAATTTATACCTTTCAGCGATAACTAACCGCTTTGGACTATAATGTTCAATCAGAACTCTTTTTAACTCCTCAAATGTTTTTGAACTTGGTACCTCTGGTGCTTTTAAGATACTGTAAGTCTCTCCGCCAATTAAAGAAATCAATAATGGAACTTTATTGTCTTTTTCCACTACATTACATATAAACAACTGCTCAAGTCTCTCTATATAAGAGGTAATATCACTTTTCGCAGGATTGAACTGCTCAATGTATCCAATTAACGACATTTTTCGACTTTTGCGTGGATTCATTTTGTGACTCGTCGCCAAATATGTTATGTATTTAATGAGGCACCGACTATTGTACAAAACTATTTATTAAAAGATACAGTGGTTACAAACATACATTATGGATGGATCCGCAGATCCGTGTCTGTTTCGCTATATAGTGTTAATAAGACATCCTGCCAGTCTATTTGCTTTTTGTACTTGATCTCTCACTTCTTTGTATAAGTATCCATAGCAGGTCAGTTTAATTCCAAGGTATTTTATTTCCATTTTACTTGTTCAGTACTGATGCCATCAATTTATATTTTACTGTGTTTAGGGTTTATAAAGAACAAATTTAATAGATATAATAATACCATATAATGGAGTATTGAAGAACTGGATATAATTATTGAACGTAACGAAAACTAATTCCGAAATCTAACGTCTAACCGAAATTTAAAATTCTAGTCATTTCTATCCGGAGTTATCTGCAACATTGGAAAACTTTAACATTCTTTTTCTTCTGACTTTACAAGTTTAAGTAGATATTTGCTTGTCTGGCCATATCCTTTCATTCAATCTATCTTGTGCCCTTCTCCTAAATTCTCTTAAATATAACGTTTTCTAGCGAAATTTTTGAAATTAAACAATAGTTTCAAATTTGTGACCCTTTTGGGTCAAAATCCAAATAACTTCTTGCAACAATATATTATAGTCATTATTTTTTATTTTAGGGTGATGGAGGTAGTCCTTTGGTGTGTCCTGATCCTACAAATGCACAGAGGTACGTCCAAGTAGGAACAGTCGCCTGGGGCATTGGTTGTGGTACTTTGAATATTCCAGGAGTATATGGTGACGTTGCCCAATTTAGAAATTGGATCGACCAAAAATTACAAAGACTTTCAATTAATAGTGCCCCTTATACCGTGTAATTCTGTACTTATATATTTTGAATATAATTAATTTTTTAGACTTCTTTATGTATTATATATATATATATATATATATATATATATATATATATATATATATATATATATATATATATTTCGAAAAACGGCCTAACAGCTTGAACACGCGCGATGACGCGAAACGATTGCCGGCAACATGGCGACCCCTGCTTCAGCGACCTCCCGCCCACACCCCTCAGGCCACGTCAGTTCAGACCACGTCAGCGCATACCGTTTCCGCGCATACAGCAAGTATAAAAGCAGCCACACAGGGTAAGACGGCCACACTCGACACGGAGGAGTAGGCAGATTGAGAGAGACAGTTCTTGCAATACAGAACACGATACTGGTGCGTCTCGAGTGGGAGTAGGCAGATTGAGACCCCGAACTCGAACCGAACCGTATCACTCTTGATAATGGCTCCAAAATGGGTGACGAAACGTCGAGTAATAAATTCTCAACGCGGTTCTTCCCGAGAACTAAGTAATTTTCATATATATATATATATATATATATATATATATATATATATATATATATATATATATATATATATATATATATATATATATATATATACTCTAAAATAACAGCTGATCTGGTAGATGAAAAGGGGGTTGAGGTTAATTGGGTATACAGCTGATTGAAAGCCAAGTGTACTCTGTCGCCAATTTTCATTGGCATCATCAGATGATAGCTACAATTATTTAAAATATGGTAAAATACAATTTAGTAGTTGTTTGTTATTTATATCTTACTTGATTGAGGTTAACGGCAGTCTGAGTTTTAAATAACATCAAGTAATGGTTTGTGGATACAATGTGGGTTGCAGCTATATTCTACATGTAACATTTACTTGTATAATTTACTTTAACAATTAAAATAAGTACAAACACAATTCAAATTAAAAACAAAATAAACACAAAAACATTTAGTTGATTGACTGTCATTAAGGTTAAGTACCAGAAATACCAAATATCGAATGTTATTGATTGACTTATGCCAGAAGATAATTAGTTCCATGTTGATGTAGTAGTTGTTTATTTGATAGAGATTTACTGTAAAAGTGTGTTTTGGTTGAAAAATTTTGAAATTACATTTTGTGTTATATTAATTATTTAATAGTCATGTGTGTCTGTTTATAATGTTTGTTTTTCAATGTGTAATAAATAAGCATAAATCTCACTCAGATGCTCAACATCTGATTTCTTATTTATTAAATTATCCATTAAATTATCCATTTAAGTGATAAATACCATCTCGAAGAAGAGTCTTTTATTAAGATTATTTTTCATTGCAAGAATCTTTGTTTCGCTGTATTTCATTATATGGTGTTCATCATGTACGTGTTTTGCAAGGGAAAATCTATCGGGATATATAATCTGCTGTCAGTCTTGTGGGAAGTGATACGATTTTTTAGGTATCTGTTGGTTTGGCCAATATGTTGTTTGTGCAACTTCCGCAAGGAATACGATAGACTATATTGGATAATTGGTCTGTAGGTGTTTTATCTTTTACTTTCGTGAATATGGAATTAATGTTTAACACTGTGTAATTAAATCATCAACTGATTTAAAAATTCGTGTAAGTTTCGGTGTTAAGTCTTGTATGAACGGTAATTTAAAGTATTTAAATGGAGTTAATTTGGTGTTAGTGGTTGTGTTTATTGTAGGTGTAGTATTTTGTGGTGTATGGTTAGGGATGGTTTGTAGTACAGATAATGTATCATTTGTTGTACTAAATAGTATTTTAGTAAGTAATGTGTTTGGGTATGAATTATCTAGAAAGAGCTGATGAAGGATTTTTCTTTGTTTCGTTGTGATATATATATATATATATATATATATATATATATATATATATATATATATATATATATATATATATATATGTATATATGTATATATATATATATATATGTATATATATATATATATATATATATATATATATATATATATATATATATATATATATAGTAAAATGTAATAGCATGTCTCGCAAAACAGAAAACCAAAAAAGGTATATTGATGGAAGGCGTATATACGTATTTCTGACTATTGGTCTTCTTAAGTACGGTGCAGCCAAGTTCTGCATCTTCTTCCTGTGCTATGGTCCGCATCAGCGGCAGCTTGACGGCAGCACTGATAAGGGTTAAACCATTCCCTCAGATTTCATGACGTTTTTCTTCGACCTGGTCCCGTTTACAGTAATTAAGTGAGCCCTATGCTGCAGGTATGTAATTACTGTAGATTTGTTGACTGAACATGACTCATATACATACATACATATACAAACAAGTTTTGTTTGTATCGTTGCTCCAGAGAGCTGGCGAACTCTGGGGGATTATAACCTTAGCACATTAAGGGCGCACTTCCGTTCCCGACACTACTTCTTCCTAACTCGTGGGGACAAAATGAGACAATAAAAAGAGATAGCTAAGAATAGAGCTCAGAAATCAATAACATAACGGGAATAATCGGAGGGGCTGCTCTGGTCAGAAGTCTGCCTTTGCCCTAAATATTGAGATAGAACGTGTGTCAAGGGGAACAGACTTCGTCAATTAGAAAAATCGCATATCTAGCGCTCAGTAGTTAAAAAATAGGCATTTGTACTAATTGCTCTTGAAAATCTGATTGGCGTTAGCATCTCGAAGGTAACCGTATGCCGTCATCTTTTTTATTGAGACAATTTGGCCTTTTTTCAATTTATATGGCTTCTCGGATAATTCTTGGTGTATGGATGGGGGTTATGGAACTGGAGTTTTTAAAATCAATTTTGTGACCTGTATGAAGATGATGTTGACCTAGAGCTGAAATTGAATCAGAATGGCGAACAGAAATGGAATGTTTATAATTCATTTTTTGGATTCTACGATTTGTTTGTCCTAAATAAGATCGAGAGCAGTCTGCACAAGGATTTTCATAAACTCCGTGTTGCTTATTGGGAATGCTGTCTTTGATTGATCGGACAAGAGATGAAAGTTTTTGTTGTGGGTAAATATTGTCTTTTTTCCTCTTGATTTAAGAATTTTGTCGATTTTGTCAGTGACACCTTTGATGTAAGGAAGAAAAGCTGTCGTATGATGAGGGTCTGAGTCTTAGGGTTGAGATTGATGTCTGTGGCTGCTCCTATTGATGTGATTTTCGCGGTAACCGTTTTGGATGAGCGCTTGTTTTAAACTAGAGAGCTCAGCGGGTCTACTTGCATCGTTAATATGGAGACAAGGGTATTAATGACTGAATTAATTTGTGAAGGTGGAAGATGGAAGTTGACATGCAAGTAACGATTGGTATGGGTGGATTTTCGTTAAAAACAGAGTGATGAAAATCTTGGGATTGGTTTTTTTTTATAATAACATCGAGAAACGGTAGGGATGAATCAGTTTCCACCCCCATCGTTAACTGCATGCTAGGATGTATATCATTCAGATGGGTTTGAAAAGACACCAAAGTGTCCCTGTCATGGGGCCACATGACGAATGTATCGTCAACATATAGTAACCAACATGTGGGTTTGAGCATTGATGTGGATAGTGCTCTGGTCTCGAAGTCTTACATAAAGATATTGGTAATTACTGGAGATACTAGGGAGCTCATGGGACACTATTTAGTTGTCTGTAGAATTGATTTTGGAAAATGAAATAAGTGTTGGACATACAATGTTTAATGAGAGATAAGTGGTCGTCTTGCTGTAAGAGGATATTGTATTTAGTTTTTAGAATGTTTAGAGTTTCGTCTATAGGAATGTTTTTAAAGAATGAAACGATATCAAAATTTACTAGAATGTCTGGCGGTGAGATAGAGTATTGCTTAAAAAATTCGATGAAATGAAAAGAATTTTTGACGAAGGATGAAGCATTTTCGGCGAGAGGTTGTAGAGTTTTGGCCAAGTACTTTGCCAATGGTTGTGTAGGGCTGTTGTATGCACTGGCAATGGGACGCAGAGGAATGTCGGGTTTGTGAATTTAAGGTGGGCCATATATTCGAGGTGTTCTGGAAGACTTTTCACGAGGAATTAGAGATTGTTTTATGTCAAGAGGAAGAGAGGTTTTATTGATAATGGCTTTATTGTTTTCTACAGATAGGTTGTTGGATTATTAGGAATTGGTCTGTAGTCTGGAGTATAATTGAGATTTAAAAGTTTATTAATGTAAGAAGAAGCGTTTAGGATGACGGTGGCATTGCCTTTATCTGCGGAAAGTTTGACTAGTTTTAGATTTGACTGAAGTTCTTTCAAGTTGTTTCAAAATCGACAATGGACCAGGTCTATGAACCACGTGACCTTCTCATTGGTCACTTAGGTCACGTGGTCGATAAACCTGGCAAATTAGAAACAGATGCAGGGACTGCTTTGCGTCAGTTTTCTATGTCGCACTGGGGGAACGTGACTGTATTGCAGCAATCAGTCTATTTGTATCATAGGTCTATGATCACGAATTGCGCGTTGTTTCTTGAAAAGTGATGTTATTTTACTCTTACAGTTTAATATCGAATAGAAGCTAAAGTTCATTTTTTTAACATTAGTATATAAATTGACATATTTACTATTAACTGACAGTGAGTATTTAGTAAATGCACAATTTGAAACTGATTGTAATCATCAAAGATTTTGTTGAGTACATATTTTGAAATATTTCTGTTTCAAACGACTACGAAACATATTTACTAAATATAACTAATACCTATCTCTTCTATTGAGGAATATGATAAGATGAAATGGAAGACGCTGATTATATACCAAGTTGTTCAGAATCTGGTATGGGAGATACATATGAGGAAGACTATGAGGTTATTGGTGATATCGCGCTATCGCAGACGAAATTGTTATTGATTCCGGGCATGACGTTCCTTCCTCTTCTTATACAGCTAACGATAAAGTTCTGGATACCAATGGGAATTCACTATACTTGATGTATTACTGATATTGATTTGAATATTTTATAGTATCACTTTTCAAACTAATACGTACTACTACTACTATCGGTTTACAGCATTCTCCGACGCCTTTCGACTCCTAACCGCCATTCTTCTCTATTCAGCCATAGGCCTGGAGGGATTTCTCTTTCCTCTGGTGAGTGGCAAAACGTAATTTAGTAATTACTAATACGTACGCAAAACAAAAATATCAAAAAGAATAACCAACACATTCATGTATAGTAACGGGCCCACTCAATAGTATCTAAAATAAAAACTTTCATCGGACAAAACCTACTTATGGGTATTAAAAGGTCACCTAGTTATCGTGATTATTGATCTACAAGCAAGGATTACATGATTCGTATATACCACAATTTACGAATGTCAGCAGATTTAGTTGGCTACTGAACCACCTACACTTGAATTATATAATTAACTAAAGAATACGATGGAGAATCTGTACAGAAAAGAAATCGTAATGTACCTCCAGAAGTTAGATTTATTTCATCTGCGCATCAGCCAATTATATCAACTCGTAAAAGATGTTCACTTTGCAGTACAAAAGCTAAACATATGAGATCTTAATGAGCATGCACTATTTCTGTTGTAATATTATGTATTGGAAAAACTAAAGATTATTTACAAAGATATCACAGAGTTATACCTATACCAATTTTAGTAGTTGCTACTTTAATAATATGTACAATATGTAGACCACCCTGAAACGCCATTTTGGAAATATTTTTTAATGATAAACTTCTTTGTTTGGTAACATTATGTTAGATTACATTAAAAAGAAAAGCTTTTTTAGCTTGACTTCATTGATTACAAAGATCTGTTGTCAAGCTGCGTTTAAACGTTGTCCGTACTTCATGTTTCCTATTTTTTTATCTCCTTGTAGACGCTGTACACAAACTTAAGTAGACCAGAATGAGCGCCAAGGACCAACAAGTCATGAAATGATATACTACACAATGTATGTGTAATGCAAATGTAATTTGCTCACAGATCATTAGAGCAATACTCCAGTTACAAAAAGATAGGAAGAAAAATAAAAAATTCTACCCCTCACAACAAACGCTGTTAGGTAAATACATCTTAGTTTACATAAATTAATTTCAAAAATAAAAGATATACACAGGACGTGTAATCCCACGAGGTGTGTCGTAACTTTTGAGTTTTAACCTCCAACCTCTCAGGAGTATGTGGGTTGAGTATGTAATGATACTAAAGCTAATATTACTTTTCAAATATCCTATATCATTGAACCGGCTCTAGCTCATTTCGGTTCAAAATATCAAAGCAATGATTAACTTTTAATTGGAAAAAAACTACATTTTGGCATATATCCTGAGAAATATTTGACACGGCAAAAAATAGACAAGAGACAACAAAAGGAGATGACCGCGAAAATTGACTTTTCTGAGACCATAAATGGAAAAGAGTACCAGATATATGACCATAGTTGCGAACTCTGTCTGTATCGGTCTCAGATAGGTCTTAATGACCCCAATCAAGGCCCTACAGGCGAATCTTCAGTACAATAAGGCAGCTACCGCAGAACTTATTGTTGCTAAGGGAATGTTCGATGTCACGTTGAGTATACAATGGCTAAATATAAGGTTAATCGGCTATTGGCGGAAAATTTATATATGGCAGGTTTACCGGAGTTCCCAGAACCTAAATAGTAGTTAATTGAACATGTATAATAAACTAATTGGCTGCATTACGTACGGTGCATAATTCACGACTTCAATACGGTAGAAAGAAATAGGGAGTATTTTAAATATGACAAAAGATCGTTAAAAATTGTACAGCAGCAGATTTTCTACTGCTTATATTTGCCAACGCATCTTTCATTATAATATACTCGCGGTCCGCTTATATTGTTTCATCCTGCAGTAAACTAGTAATAGTCATATAGTATGATGCCATTTATCTTTCTTTCTTCGAAGACTTGTAGAAACCACTTTAAAACTAAGAATTTCTTCTGGAACTTGAATTACACATTTATTTTGCTTTTATTGTTGTTTATTCAGCTCATGTCTAATCCATTTAGTCTAGATTTAAAAAAAAAAGAAATCAACGTTTATATGGCACAAAATAACTGACAGTCTTTGAGGAATTTACTACATTAGTAAACTTGTTAATTATTTGCAAATCCACATCCACGTTATACACTCGTCGCCTGTTTTGTGTACATCGGATATTGAGTACAGTGTACAGTGACAAGAGTGTTGAAGATATGTGACATAATGAGTGTAGCTTTGAACGGGCAGGTAATCATTGTTGTGATTATTTTAATCTATCGAATATTTTACAATTAAAAGTCAAACATTGAAACAGCTGCAACTAATGAAAATGAAATATGTTTTGGTATGTAAATGTTTATTTAAGAATACAATATTCTAGATAACCATTCAACGCATATATTGTACAAATACAAAAGCATACAAAGTTAATTGTAATATTAAAAGAAAACAAATATATATTTAGTAACAATGTGCAAACTATATTTTAGGAATTTTTGTTATATTAATTATTACTGGAGCGTGCGAATGATGACGTTTTGCTACAAATTATATGTAGATTTTTCAAGACAAGGAAGAGCTATTGGTCACAGTTACTCAAGTACTCAACGCAGCCAGAGAAACAGAATATATATATATATATATATATATATATATATATATATATATGTGTGTGTGTGTGTGTGTGTGTGTGTGTGTGTGTGTGTGTGTAAAAGATTAAATCTTTTAGCGAAAGCTGCTATCGCTTTATTGAATTAAATGGCCAAATATATGGCCTAGAAGGACAAATTCGTTAAACTTCCCGTGCTCGAATCGGTATCAATAAAGTGTTATGATCATTTCGGCCTATCCCAGCCTCATCAGACTGTGATAGGCCTATACAAATTGGGCTGATACAAATTCAAACTCGGAAAGTCCAACGAATGTCTCCCAAAACTTCACTGCAACAGTGTGTTTTTCCACTACAGAATGGGAGACAAGTCTAGATCTAATACATCTTTAATGTTCTTGGATTGAGTTTTGATGGAGCGACCACAGTGGCTACATGAAAAGAGGATGGAATATACAAAATACTGAGAGGCGGTGGTGTATCTTTCACCTCTGGGTACCTGGAATACTTGAATTACTTGCGTGCATAAATTTTCCTCGACAATTCCTCTCAAACCCACCCAACCTCCACATGGGCCATCCACAAAAGATATTTTATCTATTTTTTGTCATATGTTGTCTTTGAATATTAATTAATAATATATTTATGAAATTATTGTTAAAGAAGTAAAAAAAGGAGAAAACCTACTAATAGGAAATAAAAAAATAATTTTTTTTTTCAGTATTAGGGCATGTTTAAAATGTTTTCGGCCTAGTCCTAATTCGTTTATGACGCTATTATAAAATAAATTACTGTTTTATAGGTTTATTCATTTGTGGCAAAATAAACCATTTCGATTGTGACTTTGAATAGACAAATAGTTTGTCTTATGCAGGTACTTAAATAAAGTCCAAATGAAAAACAGAAAAAAGTAACTACCCAATAATATACCGAGCAGACACATAATGTTGTTTTTTATGATCTATTAGCTAGCTGCGTACCTTGAAGAGAATTTGAAACTTTTAAAGCGATAGGTAGAAACCAGAGACTCAACTCCAAATAAAGCAAATAGTTTCAATTGAGTAAATCCAGTCTTGTCAATTTATTGCTAGCACACTACCCATTTGTCTTATATTTAATATCTTCCTGGCAGAAATAATTCAAGGGGTCAGTGCAAAAAGTGGCTAAGTCACATTTTTATGTTTCTGAGTTGTAGGTGTTTAAAAGTTTTAAATGGTTCCCACCTCTAGATTTTTAAAAACTAACACGTGCGATTTTTTTATAAACAAAGTACACCTATAAGCTATATACTAAACGAGACAACATAATTATAAATTCATTTATTTATGAGAAAAAAATATTTTTAAATATGGACTTAAATACTTTTTGTAAAAAAAAATCTATATATTAAAAACTGGAATTATGACAAAAATATATTTCTGAAAATCTTAAGTATACATCAAATTTTACTCATATATATATTAACATCACTTTCGATATGTTCCTCTTTATTTCCAGGGTCATGACGGCTAGCGGTTCAAAAAGACATCAAAAAAAGTCCTCGCATAGACTTCAATATTACCTGAAATAACTGCTTTGACAGGTTTTGTAACAGCTTCAAACTTTTTGCCAGAATTTGGATTGTGGTAGCATGGAGAGACGTTTCCACCAAAACAATTGAAAAGTGTTTCATTAGGTGCGGATTTTTAAAAAACGATAGTAATTGAGAAGAAATTGTGGAAAATCTGGAGCTACAAGTCCTGAAAGATGATGATTTGCCATTGTCAACCTTTTACGAAAGGCATGAAGTTGAAAATTTTCTGAACTACCTAGAGATTGACGCAGCCCTATTGACGAAAAATCCTGAAGTAAACTTAACTAGTTGTGTTAGTGATTTTAAAGAAAACGAACAGGTGTCCAATGTTTACGACAATGAGAGTGACGATGAACTAGGACTTACAACTACTGTAAGTAATTTAAATAATGCTTACCTCAAAATTAAGAGACTTAGAATTATTTTAAAGGTGATGCAAGAGTAAGTCAAAAAAGAATCTATGTAATTCTAAATGTTGAGTCAGAAATTGTGAAAAATAATGTTCAAAACAAAAAACAAATCAAAATTGATGATTTTAATACCTTTTTTACATTAGTATTTTATTTGTGTAATATGCTTACGCAAATATGTACGAAAATGTATAAATAAAGATCAAGCAAATCTAAACCTCTTTTTTATTTCAATTGATTAAGATTAAACGATAACTCTACACAACGGACAACTCTATACAATGGACAATTATTTCCCCGTCGGTGTCCGTTATGGAGAAGTTTCACTGAATTTTATACAGTGTTATTTGCACTGTACAGGGCTAATAGCAGATAACGAAAGCACTAAAAAAAGCCTACGAATTCAAAAACAATTTAATAAAACAGTCAAATGTTTCAATATGATGATTTTTATCTCTAAGACAAAATACATGATAATAAATATCAAAGATACATACGAGGATAGATTGATATTAAACTAGCCTTTGATAGATGGCGCTACTTGATACCGAATTGGTTTCGGTGTTGACAGTTGCCATTCATGACATGAGGTCTGTCAAAATTTTAAGTTTTAAAAACAATTAGTTTGGCTTTTACAGCCGTCAAAAGCAAGCAAATTTTGTGTTTTCGGAGAAATGGAAAAAGTCGAGTATCGTTCGGTGATTAAGTTCCTCCACAAAAAGAGTAAAACGAATGTGCAAATGAAAGCCAACCTGGACGAAGTTTATGGTGAGGTTGCACCTTCGTTAGCAACAGTAAAATTTTGGAAAGCTGAATTTGTTCGTGGTCGTACGAGTGTTTTTGATGATAAGCGTCCCGGGATGCCAAATGAGGACACCACGCCGGAAATGATCAGTACAGTCCATCACATGATTATGGCAGATCGTCGAATTAAGCTCCGCGAGTTAATAGAGGTCCTAAACATTTCCGTTGATGAAACCAAAGAACAGTCGAAACAGTGGTGCAAACGCGGCGAAGGGCCGCCGAAGAAGGCTTGGAAAAGGAAAAACAATCAATGGTGAGTACTACGCAGCATTATTGGATCGATTCGATGCCGAATTGCGTCGAAAACGCCCCGGTTTGGAACGCAAAAAAGTGCTCTTTCACCAAGACAATGCACCGGCTCACCGATCGGACGTCGCCATGGCAAAATTACACGAATTGGGCTATGAATTGGTTGAACACCCACCGTATGTCGCAGATCTTGCCGCCAGCGATTTTTTCCTGTTTCCAAACCTAAAAAAATGGCTCGGAGGACGCCGTTTTGCAACAAATGATGAAGTAAACGCTGAAACAAAAGTACTATTCGGATGGGATAAAAAAATTGGAACATCGTCTTACTAAGTGTATCGAGCTAAAAGGGGACTATGTTGAGAAATAAATCGATTTAATTCCAAAAAACTTGTTTTTTCTATCAAAGGCTAGTTTTATATCAATCCAATTTCGTATTATTATGATAGTTTGAAGCATATGGAGTAATTTATCACATAAGAAATAAAATTTAAATATTTACATATATCCAAATACAACATAGCATAATTTAGAAAATAGACCACATACGTCAAAAAGCAAAAGACTAATGCAAACAGCAGAATCTGATATAGGTACTTCGCAGAATAAATTAAACACTACTAGACAGAGAAACAAGGCACTCAAGGTTAAGCAGATCAATATATGGGTATTAAAAAAAAGCGAACTAAACACACTCATGGAATTAAAGAAGGAAGACTGGTGAGAATGGCTCGAGATAAATCATCAATTGTGATTTATCTCCAGCAGAAGTCGATAAATATCTGAAAGGATGACGATGTATGAAGTTGAAACCAACAATATGTATTAAATGCCTACAAGAAGGAAAAACAAAGAAAGCAGAATTTTAGCAGAAAAATGCAATTTAATTTTAAATGAATCTAGAAGAAATTAGATAAATCTTCAAGCAACAATCTGATAATTGTTTTAATATTGGACTTCTGAAGTCTTCATATTGTGTTCCAAATCCTGTCATCCTTTGTTACTCTTAAATGTGCGAGAGTAACTTCAGTTTATACCTAAAAAATAATAATTCACATTATCATCAAAAAAAAAAAATGTAACTCAATATAATATAACATTTAAAGGGTTACCCATGTATTTAGTGGTTCTAAACATGTACATCCAGATAGCACTGATGTAGCCCGATAGGGTTTTTATTATTATACCTTTTATAAAAAAAATTTCTAAATAAATTTTTTGTGATACATGGTATACAGCCAACTACAGGAATTTAGTTTCCTTGTGAAATTCACATTAATTAAATTCAAATAAAGAATTTTGGATGGTATCAACTGAAATAGTAAATAATCGATGTCCGGGTTCTAGCACGGCACATGTTACGTTAAAGTGGTTTTTGTCAACTGGAAGGTCGGAGAGTTGACCAACATTTCGAATTTTAAATTGGTGGCTAGGGGCTTACAGCACTGCCAACCAAAAATTGTTCCGTTTAGAGCTTGTCAGTTATTTGTGACGTAACCTCCATTACAGAAAAAACGTCGGTCATCTGCTCCAATTATTTTATGAACCTCATTTCTGATGCCTAAGCAACTTGCAAAGTATATACTCTGCTCTCTGACTTCTACTACTTCTACTCTAGACAACTGTCTAGTATATTGGGTAATTTTTTCTAACGTTCGACAAATTTTGACTTCCACTGAAAGACACGTAATCAAGCACACGTTCTCATGGTCAATACTAAATATAACTTAAAGTAAAAAATTAATCACTTACAGTTTACATGCAAAATAAAACTATATTAATTAAAACAAATGTTAATGAATATACACCCATTATTAATGATTATAGTTCTTTTTTCAATTAAATAAGTCTGCAACATTTTCAGCTATTAATAAAGTGCGGTAGGAATGTTTGTGTTGTATTGTCACCGTACGGGATTAGATTGAAACTAATGAGCATTTCGGTACACATCGCCCCTCTTCACGACAATATTAAAAATTGCTATTTGCGGTGGTACTAAAAGTGCCCATATATCGTTGTTGTTAAAACAGATAAATATGAGATACAACCTTCAAATTTCTTATCAGGGACATACAAACTTGGGAATATATCTTTCATTTCTTCGTCTCCAAACCCTTTCTCGGCCATCGCCAGACTTTAAATAGAACCGCGATTCATCAGTAAATAGAATTCGGCTCCAATCCTGCGTATCCCAGTGTTGATGTTGTCGGGCAAAAATTAATCGATTTCTACAGTGTTTGGGTTGTAATTCGGAAATATATATAGCCGGCCTTCTTGCCATTAGTCTTCTTTCATTGAGGCGTCTTCTAACCGTTCTCTCACTTACATTTACATTTCGAACCTCCTGCAGACGGTTTCTTACAGCAATTGCAGTGGAATGGCGATTTCTTAAAAATTCCAAGACAATAAAATGATCATCGCTTTGCGAGGTAACTCTTCTACGACAAGAACCAGGTCGAGGTGAGTATGTACCAGTCTCCATAAACCGATGGAAAGCTCTCTGTACTGTAGTTGACACTTGACTTCTTTCGTCTTGTAGCAATGCAATGATTCGAGGAAGATCTACTGTAGATAACACCATATCTTTATTATTCACTAACAAGTCAAAAACAAGCATACATGATGGCAATACATTTTTAAATTGAGACGCAAGTTATAGTACAATGACCGCTGGAATCCAGTATATTCGACCACGGGAATTCAATAAGAAGTTGCCGCCTATCAGCACCGAATATTTCGGAGCCTTACAACATCAATTGCGACTTGCTAAAACAGCAAATTCAGCAAGTGGAATTATTATAAATAAACCTCATTTTTTTAGGCTGACAGTCTGACCTTTAATGTCTGACATTAACCTGTTATATTTGTATTTGAAGTTTAAATAATATATTTTGAATTGTAACTAAAATCTTTGCTAGTGTAAATAAAAGTTTATTTTGAGTGTTTGTGCTTTTTAAAAAATGTTTTTTAAAAGAACATTCATAATTAATTGGCGCAGAATCAGTAAGGAAGTGGAACAGTCTTTAAAGATCCTCGTCACTTTTAATTGTTTGCCCACTATTCCAAGAACCAGCCCCAGGGAAACCGCTTGCAGAGAGTTCACCCGAGGGAATTAGAAGTTAGAAGTCTTCAAGATCGAAGGTATGCACAGCAGCATCATCTTTGTCTTGCAAGCGAATTTTATTACTTAGAATTAAGAAGATATATATTTATTAAAAAAGATTTTATGTCAGACTCCTCTGAGTCCTTAGACGACTTTGAGTTAGATTTAGAAGATAATTTAAACAAAAAATTAAATAATTGCGAAGAGATAGATTTAATAAAAAGATTAAATATCTTAAGAGTATCACCTATAAATATAGATTATTTTGAAAATAATGTAAGAATATAGAATAATCGATAATGTAAAAATATGGCAGTTCCACAATTTGACGTAAAAAATTTATGCATTCTTCCAAATTTTGACGGAAATCCGAATGAACTACATGAATTTATTAAAGTTTCAACAATATTTCTAAACCATTATTATAATAGACTTAATCCAGCTAATATACAAAATAAATTTTTACTTCACGGTATTATAAGTAAATTAACTGGTAGAGCAAAAGAAGTAATATCTGTATATGGATGTGAAACTTGGGATGAAATAAAAAATACATTAATTCAAAATTTTGGAGATCAAAGAGATGAAAACTCGCTTACAACGGACCTAGTACATTTTAGACAAGTCTTAACAGAATCTATCATGCATTTTTACGAAAAAATAATGGGACTTTTAACCTGTATAAACAACTATATAGAATTACATACATGCTGATATAAAAAGAAGCAAACAAGAATTTTTTCATCAACAAGGTCTCACATTTCTAGCAGGGATACGAGAACCAATGGGTTTCGTTATAAGAGCAGTGAGACCAGGAAGTTTAGCAACAGCAATGGCAGCTATGTACGCCGTTGCTCCCGCTTGGCGGCGCTAGTGTAGTTGGGGGTCAACGTCATATAATATTATTTATCTATGGTTAACGTTATGACAGTTCGTGAAGTTTGTACATGGTGTTTTTGTTTACGATTTAATAAATAATAAATTATGGCAGAAAAATACGGATCTTGGACTGTTTGTGCGTTAAAAAACGAATTAAGGAGAAGGAATGCTAAAGTTACTGGAAAAAAGGAAGCCCTTATGGAAAGGTAAACTATATAAATCATCTTCTTAATGTTTTATTTCTATAGATCAGACCAAAATAAAAATATTTATGTTCATCTGAGTTTTATAGTGAAGTATTTGTATTTGGGTTTCAGCTAATACAGTCATGTAACGTAACAGTGGTGACTTCTTTTGTATGTTAGTATATTAAATTAATTTAGTATAAAAACATACAACACAAGTCTTTATTTCATTTTAATATGTTATACCTATGGCATACAGCCAACTACATTTTCCCTATTAAATTCTTAGTAAATATGGCTGCAACTAAATATTCTAGAAAAACATGAGTATTTTAACAAATACGTGTATTTATTGTCGGCACATATTTATCAAATTAAATTTTATTTTCTCAAATTAAATTCACACAGCCAAATAAACGCAATATTTACTTACAAGTACATTGAATTGAAGAGTTGACGTGACCTCCAACTACACAAGCTCCACCTACGTTGAGCTTTTCAGATTAGCTGCCATGCAATATGTGCAAAAAAAAAAATAATGTACGATATCTTAAAAAAATCAGATAACTCAATCCACAATATCAGGAAGGAACGAAAATTACCAAGAACGTCGACCGCAAAGAACAACTCATCAAGTACCTATCCAAAAACTATTCTATCAACAGCCAAATTTTGCATCTCCGCAATGGCAGCAACCGGTTAGACAATTCTACCCACAGAACCAGTTCCAATCTCAGTTCCAACAGCCACTCCGGCCAAGTCAAAGTTCCGGTAAAAGAAAAAAAGGGAACTATCATTATTCCCAGACAAATTTTGCAAGACGTCGTAGTACGAGAATCTCTTACCAACGCCGAAAACCATCTCGCTTAGACCTAAATTGCCAACTTCACGTTAGAACCTATTCATCTTTCCCTTACAGAACCACTTGATACTAAGGAAATACACATCGAAGATTTTCATATATATTCCATGGAAACAACCTCCGGACCAGGATACAGGCAACATATCAACGATTTGATTAAAACCAAACATCTTAACCACGAAGAAGAGGATCAAGTTCGCCGCCTATGCCGAAAATTCTCTGATATTTTACCATCCAGACACTCCTCTAAGCTTTTTACCAACGAAGTTAAACACCATATCAAAACCAAAGATGAAGAGCCTGTATATACGAAATCATACCGGTACCCATATGTACATAACGAAGAAGTAAAGAAACAAAAATATCTTCAATGTTATATCAAGGCATCATTAGACCCAGCCAATCACCATGGTCATCGCCCATATGGATCGTGCCAAAAAAAAACAGATTCCTCCGGTAAAATAAAGTGGAGAATAGTGGTAGATTATAGAAAGGTCAACGAGAAAACAATAGAAGACCAATATAAGATTCCCCATATTATCGATATCCTCGACAAATTGGGACGATGTCAGTATTTTACTACCCTCGACTTAGCGAGCGGATTTCATCAAATTGAGATGGCTGAAGAAGACATTCCCAAAACAGCATTTAATGTGGAAAATGGACACTAAAAATATGTAAGAATGCCATTTGGACTTAAGAATGCTCCGACCATGTTCCAACGCATAATGGACAACTTATTAAAAGGACTCCAAGGAGAGATCTGTCTCGTCTACATGGACGACATAATCGTGTATTTAACATCACTGATAAGTGAATTCATCACTGAATAAAAGTTTATTTTGAGTTTTTGTGTTTTTTAAAAGAACATTCATAATTAGCAATATGAAACAGTGCATAAAACTTAAAATGAATTTTTACTTTTGGAAATTTATAGGGTGGCCACTTTTTTGCCGTTCAGTGTACATAACTTGGAGTAAATAAATAAATAGATAAAATTGAAATAGAAGTGAATATGAATGAAATGGATAGATAAATGAAATATGGAAATGGATTATTAAAATAATAGATGGATTACTTAAAGTCAGATCCAACCTCATTGATCTTCAACACTCTACATTGGATTCCTCCCGGTGATAGTATGTTTCCAACAATGACTGTCAAAATATTCCCAAACTGATTAAAAGATTTTATCTAACACAAAAGTACTGATTTAGTTCTTCCCTACATTACTTTCGGTATAATCTAAAAAAAAAAAACTAATAACTCACCTGTAAAATATCTACTGCGATGTCAATGGTAAAACGGTAATCATTTACTTCACTTAAATCGAACCCTCCTTGTAAAAAATAGTTACTGTCATTTAGGCAGTTAATTTTAAATTACGTAATTTCATCGCATAATGTTTTCGCTATCATCTCTTTTTTATAATTTTTATGAAGAGATGAAATAGACATAATTATGTCTTCTTATGTTCTTCTGCTGCCATATGGTCTAAAACAAAAAAATGATTAATTGAATATTGAATAATAATTCAATGACAATGTGGGTATTATAATATCATCGAAGAGTCGAGATATGTTTTGTATGGTACACAGTTTTAACAAAAATAGTTTGTAAGAGATCAATGATATTTGATTTTTTATTTAAGGAATTAAATTTAAATTTCACATGAATCAGCAATTATACATTTTGTTACTGGCAACCAACATTACACGTACCGAAATAAATATATATTACAATATTAATTTGCGTATACATTTTATATTAAAGTATTATTCATTTGATTGGTTTCTATGTATCAATGGGCTGGGCTGTTTATGGAGTGAAAGTAAGCTAAAATAACTTTAAAAACGGTAATGTGCCGTAACTTTAATTTTATTTCACGCTTCCTATAAACTAACACAGTTGATTAATGCAGCTCTTCCACACTCTGGTTAAAAACAAAATACTGAGCTACCTTTGAAAATATATGAACTGTTAGGATTTGAAAAGGTACTTAGAAAGAATCTAAGTAACCTAATAGCTTATTTTAGTTGTTATGCAATCCAATGAATATGCCTTCCTTTAGGCGGAAAATTAGTCACTCCGCCTCGAGTTATTTATCAAGAAGGTATTAAAAAAGATTATATAAATTTGATTTACATGTTAGCAGCTTATTTTAAGCATTTTCAAATGCTCCGAAGGTATCGAAATACTGCTAAATAAGCAGGAGCCTTTACAAGAATAAACCCTATAACATTCACTACCAACGAAATATGGTACTAGATTAAATATTATGCTTATATGGGATTAAACCACAATTGATTTTAATAAAAATTACATTTTTAACTTTTGACGTTTCGAGTTCCACTTCGAAAATCGTTTTCAAAAAAAGATTATTTAAAAATTATGTGAAAAGAGTATAACCGCCAAAGTTGTTGTAGGGGTTATGTTTTATCAAAATGACGGTTGACATACTTGGCGACGGTGTTACAGGCAACAGCCATGCTTTTAATAGAAAAAATCTGAGGGTGGATTTTGTGCCCTCGGGGCATACAATTCTGATTATTTTGTGTGCTTTTGTATTATGCGTTTGTGTATAATTGCAGACGATATCTCTCCGCCTTTCTTAATCCGCTATTGTTGGTATATTCCTATTGTTCCTATCTTCTTTTAGTATGGGCAACCAAAGCCTGCTATATTCTGCTGACATGTCTATTACAATTTTTGTTTATTAAGTAGAATGGGATCTGCTATTTTGACTTTTCTCTTTTTTATGTACGTTTCTTTAATGATTATTGACGCATCTTTCCATTGTACTCTGTGTTCATTGTCCCAGGTATGTTTGCATATCTGTGATTTGTCGAAGTACCTGTTTTTATGTATGTTTCATATTAGTTTATCCTGATAGATAACAAATAATTGGTAATAAAAATATTAGAGCAGGAATCGTCAAACAAGCAAATACTAATTAATTAAATTTATAAATCCCTAAATTTCGATGTGGATACAAAATGTGAATAAAGAAATAATTTCAGTGTCAGATATAAATTAGAGGAGATAATACACCTGCAAAAAGGAGACAGCTTCATATTTTTTACCATTTTTTGTTTTTAGTCGATAGAGATAATTCTAATGGGCTTCATCGACTATAATCGGTTATATCGGTATTATAGTGCTAAAACTGGGCAGCTCCGCTTAAATTTAATGGAAATAGCTGCCTCGTTTTTGCACAGAATTAATTCATATTTTAGTCGTTTTTATAAAGCATCTGCAAAAAATGTGAAATACGTCGGTATCCCATGGTAAAAAAACAATGATGTTGATATTGCGCACGCCACTATCAGCGGATCCCTTTCTGTTCACGTCACAAAGAGTGACCGCCATTGTAATACATATGTTTATAACGGGAATTTTAGCGATTGTTTAAATTTTGGCAAGCTTGTTATAGATTTTATGGTATTTTTGTGAGATTCAAGGTAATTTGTAGACTTTTTAGTGTGAAAGAATTATTATTAACCCTTGAGTAGTCGGGTGGGGCCTGTGAGATCAACGACAATCTATTTCTAATGCCTCACTGCTTATTTTATGTTGGAGTGCGCTGCGTTCTTCAGTACTTTCCGTCCACTTTTGTGAGTTCGACAAGTAAGTTTATTTTCCTACTTTTTGTGAAGCATAACCCACATAGAGTAAGTATTTTAATTCCTATGGTTATTGAACACAGTAATATTCCAGCCTTTAATTTTTTTCTCTTGTATTCCAGATTTCAGTGATGGATCCTTATCTGAAAGAAATTAGATTATGATGAAGTAGAAGAAGAAAATATTGATTTGGAAAGCGAGACAGGTGTGAAGAAAGTGACCCTAATACAGACACAGAAGAAGAATGGGAGGAAGAATTGGAAACAGAATTGGAGAAAGGATTATTGGGGGAGGAACTTGCAACTTCAAAATATTTTGAAACAAATACGGAAAACCGACGGCTCTTTTATTATACAAAAAAAGGGGTATTCTTGAGAAAATATGCACCTCCAAAAAGTGTTCGGACAAGAAGTTCTAATTTAATTTCATACCTACAGGTTCAAAAGGAAATGCTCGTCAAGCAGTTGATCTTTTAGAGTGTTGGAAATGTTTTATTATGACAATATTCTCGAAACCATTGGAAAGTGGTATGGTGCCAATTACCAGTTTTGCCAAATGAAAAAACAAACACTGCAAGAGAATTAGATACGCGTCTAGCAAAACCAGCAGATACTGAGATATTGAATTTATTCTATTATCTTGATTCACCACCATTTCTATTCTATTATTTGTCTCATATAACCACCTGTAAATGCTAAGAATTTTAATAACTATAATTAAATTAGCCAAATTATATTAAAAACTTAAAATAAGGTCTTTCCTATACAGCTACATTCAAATGTTGCGTGAAAACGGGATATTTCCGAAGTCATGCGCGAAGCGAACCGATTTTGGAACATTATGTATACCTTGAACATTGAACATTGGATACCTTGTGTTCATTGTACCATGGTGCTAACTGACAGGGTACCGAATAATAGGTATGATGCTCCCGACTGCGAAATTACGACGAGTTCGTAAAACGGGGTGTTGCGGAAGTTTATCCAATATTTCAGTTTATCCAAAGGTTTTTGAAAGCACCTTTTTTAACATTATAACAAACATTCAAAAATGTAACAACATGGCAGAGGTAAGATTTACAAGTTTTACAAAAAAAAACTACTATACACTGTAATAAACTAAACAGTAACTAAACACGACAAATACTTTGCAAGCCTATAGGATCGACAGGCCCTATAATGCCTTAACTGAAGGAAAATCGCAGTAAATTGCTACAATGTCAAAAAAGTCGTTAAACTATCATTGCAAATAATGGGTCCGAGGGATCTTTGCTACGTCACACGCCTGGCTCAGCTGTCAAATGTCATGCGCAATATCATACCTTGTATTCATTGTACCAAGAGTTAGAACGCGTTTACTTGTTTATGTTTAGTACTTCATTCAGCGTCTTCAGGTCTCTTTGTTATTCTGTGTATTTTGTGAAATTTATAATTTATCAAATAATTTAGTATTTGTAAAATGCGGCAATAATGTCTAGCCTCTACGACTGTAATGTTCGAAACTAGTATCTTATTAATAGGGGAAGGTATCACATGTCAGCGCACTGTATAGTTTGTTTCACGAAAAATGGTTGAGTGCTTAATGGTTACCTGAGTTGATCCTATTGTGTATAAAAGAGTCTCTCAATAAACTACCGAAGTACACAGGGTCGCACTTCAGAAAGTTTGTTATTTAATATATTTCATTGGTAGCTGTGTAATACACGATTATAAAAATTTATTAAATTATTTCATATGGTATTTTCAGGTTGTTCAAGTGAATATACTTGATAATTGAACAGTTTTTAACATGAAGAAAGTAGTTTTTTTGTTCTACGTGAATAATTGTAGTATATGGATCTAAATTCAGAAAGGTACTTTCCTTCACACTTTTTACAGGCTTAGGACTGTCAGCGAAAAACTGGCGTATTTAAAAGTTTTTGCTCTTCCTAATCGCATATCGTTAAAAATGTACAGTAATAATAGTTCTATTTACAGTATATACATACAAACGAATACATAATGTACAAAAAATAGATGAATTGAAAAAAAATATAGAAAAATATATACAAGTTAATATTTACAAAAAAAATACTTAATTATGTTTCGCTGTCGCTATCCTCTTCAAGATTAATAACAATTGGTTTAATTGTGTGATTCAAAGTAACATATGAATTTTCTACGTTCATTACATGGCGTACTGAATTTTTCCAACTTTCTGGGGAGATATCATCAACACATTTCCTTATTAATTCGACTACACTACCACCTAAAGTCGGAGAAACATTTGTGACCTAACATTTGACTTTAGTTGGTGCCACATGCTCTATGGGATTAAATAAACAATAGTAGGGCGGAAGCCGTAACACTGTATGTCTCATGTCCTCGGCCAATGCGTCACAAACATATACTTTTTTAATAGAAAATGATTTTAACACTTCTAACAGTTCATTTTTTAAATAACTTTCTTCAAAATATATATCGTTTTCTAACAGGTAGTTTTGAATTTCAATTTTCGTGTTATTTGCACTTGGAGACTTATGTAATTGACGACTGTGGTAACTTGCATTGTCCATTACTATCACACTATTTTAAGGAAGGTTAGGTATAAGACAATTCTTAAACCATTGCTCAAAAAGCACTGCCGTTGTATCCTCATGGTAGTCCACGCAGGAGTCTTTAATGTTCTTTGCAGAAAGCCATAAGGCATTTGGGACCCAACCATTTTCTGATCCTGCATGTAAAATTGTTATTCTTTTCCCTTTGTTTGATGGAGCTTTTGTTTGACACCTGTTGGAAGAATCGGATCATCCTTTGGATGGTGTTTCATGAGTGTCAAACCATGTCTCGTCCAGATAAATTATTGGTATCGGATACTTTCTTATGGAAGTTATATATATTCAGTACGCCACTTTTGTAAACGATGGGACTCCATAAGCACTTGCCTTTTGTCAATTGTACTATATCTGAAGCCCATTTTAGACAAAATCCTCCAAAGACTAATGCGGCTACAGTTTATTTGTGTACCCTCATTAGTAAGCCGTTGTTTTAAAGCATCTAATGTAGGTATCCGTTGCTCTTCATACATTGTGTAAATTTTTCGTCTTATTAAGTCCTTATTACTTTCGTCAATACATTTGGTAGAACCGGCATCCTTACGCTTCCTTCTTGACTTAATGGGATTTGATGTAATTCTTTTCACTGTGGTTAGAGGTATTTTCGTTAAATCAGATATTTCACTGGCAGCAGTATTAGCAGTAAGTCCTCTTGAAAGTAAAGAACTATATAGTGTTTTTACGATTTCTCTAGCGTCAGCAGATAAATGCTTTTTCTTTGCTGAAATACTGGAAGAGGCACCATCAATGTTTTTCCACGGACGCCACATAATGCTGTTTTATAGGTATAAATAGGTATAACACTGGTAACACTTGTAACACTTTCAACTAAATGAAACAAAATGTATATTTAAAAATTTCTCATCGGTTTTATATACTTTTACAAATTATACAGAATAGAGGGAACCTGTATAATTATTCCAGGAAATACTTAACGATCAACAAATATATTGTGGTCATCAAAAGATCAACCATTGATAGTGAAACTCACTGTTAAAATGTTTACAACTTTATGAAATAAAATGTATTCTAATCGTTTTTATAATTTTATACGATTTTTTAATCGTTTTAATATTACCAGGAATTTATTATACAAACAAGATAACGACACTCCACAGTAGCTTCAATTTTACCTGCATACTTACCTGCTCAACTAATGTTGACTAAGCTGGGGTACTTGCGGTCGGGTTTTATTGCAATCATTAAGCACTCAACCATTTTTCGTGAAATAAACTTTATATAAAAGTTTTAATTTGATTTTTTTGTATGTATACTTAAACAACATAGTTTGTTAGAATTTATGCGATAATACGAGTTGGGAGTACTTATTAAAGGACGATACCAGTTAAAATAAATAATTAAAACCAAGGTTTTATTTATTTAAATATTAAATAAAACACTTTCAAACCCCGCCACTGAACTGAATGCAATAATCTACATAGATTATATTTATGTTGAACGCTTATCTGTATTCCCAGCCGGTTTATAACTAAACCTTGTTTCGTTATTTGCTTCTCGGTCATGATTAATTTCATATAACTAGAATTGATCTATTAATAAACATTTTTAATATAATTAATCGATGCAGATACAATTAAATGCTTCGTGTCGTGATACTATTTCCAACATTTGACCCATATCAATTTAAGGTACTATTACCGTCTAGAATGTTACAAATAGGGTTTTAAAAAAGAAGTACAATACGTGATAGTTTACCATAAAAACTGAAAATTCTTAAAAAAATCAAAATGGCGGACATTTGAAAATATTGTTCAAATGTTCATTACCTAACATTTTTTCGACTTTTTTTAGTCACAAAAATTTTATTTTATTGTTTTTGGTCAAATCGTGGTACCCAAATATATCATAGAGACAACTAAAACAAAATGCATCAAGATTTATTAAAATCGACCGACTAGACCCGGAGATTAAAGATTATGAGAAAAAACTACGTTTTTAAAACTGTTCCGAAAATTTAAATCTCCGAAATCTAGTTAGTCAAAAAAAAATAATAAAATTTTTGTGACTAAAAAAAAGTCGAAAAAAAGGTAAATTTTTGAAAAAGAATTTCAAATGTCCGCCATTTTGTTTTTTTTTTACGAATTTTCAATTTGTCTGATACCTAAACTATCACGTAAGGTCACTTCTTTTTTAAAACTTTTCTCGAATTTTATATTTCGCATTTGCCTTTCCAGGGATTAACTCTCGAGAATGTTTAAGCTGGTTTTCAATTTCGATAGCTTCACGAATGATTCTCGATTTTATGGTGCGGATGGAAGCGATGGTTTTTGCTTTTTCGAAATCTATTTTGTGGCCTGTCTGAATATGATGTTGGGCTAGGGCTGAAGTAGTATCGGAATGTTTTACAGATATAAAATGTTCGTAAATACGGTTATGGATTCGTCGGTTTGTCTGTCTATGTATGTACGTGGTCAACTGGAACAAGGTATCTTGTAGACACCATGGTCTTCATTGGAGAATTGATCTTTTACGGATCTGACGAGATTGGACAACTTGGAGTGAGTAGTAAAGATATTTTTGAAGTTTATAGGGTTAATAGTTCTACTGATCTTGTCAGTGACACCTTTAATAAAAGGTAGAAAGAAAGATTTTGAGTTGATCCGGCGGCAAGGTTTTTTTTGGATAGAATGGAGTTTAGATGTTTTTGAATGCTCCTATTGATTTGGGTTTTGTGGTGGCTGTTTTTTAAGAGTGTTTGCCTTATTGAATTGATTTCGGATGACCTGTGATTGTTGTCGCTAAGTCTTATGGAATGGGAGTTTTGATAACTAAATTAAGTTGGGCGGGGTGATGATGTGACTGGCCATTGAGATAACGGTTTGTATGAGTGGTTTTCCGGTACACGGAATAGGAAAAACTGTGAGGTGGGTTTTTCTGAATAAGAACATCAAGGAATGGCTAAGGCGCTTCAGACTCAACTTCCATAGTGAATTGAATACTGGGATGTATTCCATTCAGGTGGGAGAGGAAGAGATCTAATGTGTCTTTACCATGAGGCCAAATGACAAAGGTCCTTCCGGCCGACAAAGGTAATGCCACCGTCATTCTCAACTCTTCTCATTATTTCGACAAAATGTTCGAACTTCTCAATACCACAGAATACAAACGCGTCCCAAACGATACCACCACATATCTATAAAAAACGACCAAATCCATCATAAATAAATCTACTCTACCTCTAGACATCAAAAAATTTCTTATAGCCAGAGAAAAATCATCCTGAATTCCAAGGATATACGGCCTTCCAAATATCCATAAGCCATCATCAGTGCATACAACTGTCCCACTCAGAAATTGGCAAAACATCTCGCTTTATCCTTACAACCATTGGTCCTTTGTTAAAAACTGTTTTCATTTTATTGGTCTTCTGAAAAACATTTCTATTTCACCCTCAGATATACTAGTTACTTTTGACATTGCTTCTTTATTTACCAACATTCCTATCGATATGCGGTATGCGTTTCATATGCAACGTGTGTAAGCTCTGCTGCCTAGACTTTTTTCTGCACCTACTTTTTTGTCAACTGATTTTTCATCAAATCGATCCGATGCATAATTTTTAAAATGGCATTTTGTTTACTTACAAGGATACTTTTGGGCGACATGGTGTACGAAATTTCCGTAACAATCACGTATGGGCTGAGGAAACTCTACATGTAATATTGAAAGCTAATTTTCAGCATCAGTTCTTAGTATGTGTGTTGCTTGGAGTAATTGATAATAACTAACAGGCAAATGCCAGGTGACGGTTACCGTACTTAGCATACATATGAAATCAATATACATATAATAAGAATTTCTAGCCTTACAGACATACATTTACTCGGAAGGTTCACTAGCTCTCCTACTAATAAATCGAGTTAAGGTAAGATTAGGTGTGATAGCCTACGCCAATAAGTAATCGAAAATAAAAATAATTTACTTACCATCAAAAAATAATTTGAAAATGCAACTTTTCGCAAGATAGTATGATATTCAATTTTGCGAGACCATATTAGTATTATAAGTCAATAGTTACGTGGAATACCGGCTATATCTACCGTTAGTGACAGACTGGTATATTTTCACTGATAAACTTGACATATAAGATTTACTTTATATTGAATGATAAAAAGTCAACGAAAACTAACTCAGAATCAAACTTTTTATATACTAAAAGTAAAAGATATCATTAAAAATATCTGAAATCTCCGACAATTCGCTCTAGACAAAAGCGATAAACTTTTCCCGTCTTGGAAGGACGAACAAAAAGAAAACGAGAAAAATAACCCTCTTTAGAAGTTTGGAAAAAGTCGTGTGCTGGAACAGTTAACAACTTTATACAAGAATTTGGTAGTTGGTTTTAAAAATTATAATATTGTGTTTTTAATATTGTGTACATAAGTTTTTAAATGCTCGAGAATATACTCCAGTAAATGACCGTTTTGGAGTGTAATTTTCATCGTTACGACCGATTTGCTTAAAAATTTGGATTTACGTTTCTCTTACATTCTACTTACTAGACTTGATGGAACAAAGAAGAAAGATGAAGAATTATCTTGACAAATACAAAGAAATAAACAAACACATAAAAAAGAGAATAAAAGAAGCCAAAGAAGCGTGGATTAAAGAACAGTGTGAAGAAATGGAAACCTATGAAAAAAAGTACGATGCGTTCAATATGCACAAAAAAGTGAAGGAGATAACAGGAAGCATAAAGAAATGCCAAATAGGTAAACTTAAAGACAAAGATGGAAATCTTATTGTAGATCTAGAGAATAAAATAAAAAGATGGACAGAATACCTGAATGAATTATTTGAAGACGACAGAAACAACTTAACTCAGATAATCAATGCAACTGGGCCAGACATATTGAAAGAAGAAGTAGAATACGCAATAAGAAACGCTAAAAATGGAAAAGCAAATGGACCTGATGAAATTCCTACAGAACTGTTGAAGCTTTTGAATGATAAATCCGTAACCATAATATTACATCTATTCAATACAATATACAGTACTGGTATAATACCTCAAGAATGGTTGCTGTCTACGTTTGTCACCATACCGAAGAAAACTAAGGCAACGCAATGTTCTGATCATCGAACAATCTCTTTGATGAGTCATCTGCTTAAAATATTTCTTAGAGTCATCCACAACCGAATCTACCAAAAGTTAGATATCGATATTAACAATACACAGATGGGATTCAGAAAAGGATTAGGTACAAGACAAGCTCTCTTTGCCTTAAACGTCCTAACACAGAGATGTCTAGAGGTTAACCAAGAGGTACACGCCTGCTTTATAGACTTTGAAAAGGCCTTTGACAAAGTACGCCACAATATACTCAAAGAAATCCTGGGGGGTAAGATCATCGACACCAGAGAAATACAAATAATATTAAATCTGTACTGTACAAACATCGGACGAAATAGAAATACGTAGAGGAGTACGACAGGGTTGTATATTGTCACCGCTCTTGTTTAATATCTACAGCGAACAAATATGCCAACAAGCTCTCTCACATGCAAACGAAGGGATAATAGTCAATGGAGAAGTTATCAATAACATTCTATATGCTGACGATACTGTGATAATGGCAAGAACAGCGGAAGATCTACAACATCTAGTTGAAAGTATGAATGAGATATGTAATAACTACGGCACAACGATGAACGTCAAAAAAACCAAATAAATGACCTTCAGTAAGAATCCAATACATGACACTAGTATCGCAATAAATGGTACCCAACTCGAAAAAGTAAACGAATACAAATACTTGGGAACCCTCATCAATGAAACAGGTGACCAAAATCACGAGATAAAAAGACGTATTGAAATTGCCAGGTCTACCTTTATAAAAATGAAAAAATTATTTTGTAATCGTGATATTAGTATCCAGCTACGAACTAGAATGTTAAAATGCTATGTATTCAGTACTTTGCTTTACGGTGTTGAGGCATGGACTCTTAAACAGAAGAATGTTAAAAATCTTGAAAGCTTTGAGATGTGGCGCTACCGCCGTATACTAAAAATAAGAGGTGGATAAAATTACAAATGAAGATGTAATACGCAGAATAAATAACGATCCAGAAGTTATACTAAATACAAAAAAGAGAAAACTTGAATACTTAGGCCACCTGATAAAAGGACAAAAGTACACATTCCTACAAAATATAATGCAAGGAAAAATCCAAGGACGCAGAAATCCAGGCCGTAGAAGAATGTCCTGGATGAGAAATTTAAGAGAGTGGTTTGGCTGTACCACTAACGAATTATTCAAAACAGCAGTAAATAAAATTAGAATCGCCCTAATGATATCCAATCTCCGATAGGAGAGGCACTCAAAGAAGAAGAAGACCCTCTAATTCACTTTTGGAAATGAACCCAGGGCTGCTTTAACTTGGGTGGTGAAAGCCACCCCTTCTTAGAGATGAAAAAACATAAGTTAAAAATAAGCCCGGAAAAGGATAAATTGACTAATTTTTTAGTTGAGTTGAGTTGAGTTTTTTTCACAAAGTTAATACTTTTTGAGTTTTTTGCGTGTGAAAATGTTCATTTTTCAAAATAAAAACCACCTGTTTAGACGGTTTTTCACAAATAACTCAAAGTAAGTTTTTATCAAAAAAATTTCTTAACAAAATTATAACTTATTAAAAAAAACAAAAAAAATGGAGTACTTACTAAGTCTGTAGACCCAGCCCAAGCAGAGTTGTAGCTCATGAAAAGTAGTTTCTTATTTGTCAAATTCCAAATAAAACACTTCAACGTGAAATAACGAAAAAATTAAGCACTTTTCGGTAAAACATCATCAAAACTTTTTGAAAGTGTTAAAAAAAAAGCTTTATGTGGTTTCTTTTTTTAAGTTTCTGTCATCAAAACTAAGCGAGTTACGCTCAACACTTTATAAAGTACTTAAAAACATTGAAAAAATCACCCCCTAATTAGCACCCAAAATAAAATGAATCGTTACTGCTTTATATTTTACTGGGTCTATGTATTTTTATATGATCTATAAGTTTGACCGGTTCAAAGTGTTCATTTTTGAAAAAATTTGGTTTTAAAGTAAAAGAAATTTTTTTAAAATTTTGAAAAAAATGCGTTTCAAAATTAAAAATAATTAGCGATACGAAAAATCTTTTCACGGACAGTAAAAACTATAGGTTTTGATTTTCTGATCATTTCTGTTTTTTTCTTGTTTTCTGTAAGACATGGACAGCCGGAGTGTGACGTCACGGCAGCCATATTGTTATTATTACTTTCCAAACAAAAGTTGAAATGCCCAATCTCAAGACTTTTTAATTTCTATAAAGTTAACATTTTGCTTCCTCTGCTGCTTTTTCTTTTAAGTATAGTGTTTTTTACGATAATACCATCATAATTCAGTGTTCTATTTCTATGAAATATGGTTTAAAAGTTTAAATTAAAGAAATTCTAACCTTACTTTATTGATACATGCCTTTTATTGCTATTTTTATAAAACAACATGCTTTATTATTTACACAACCTTGTAAAATTGTTGTAGTAACTATTAGAATCCTTAGATATTGTAAAAAGCGGAAAGATTCTGTAAAAAAAAACGAAAAATACAAATTATCCACACTAAACAAAGTTTGTTTCGAAAGTGAAACTGACAGATGTCAATAAAATCTACGTCATCACTCCGGCAGTCCATTTATGTTGATTGTAGCTCAACTTAACGCTAAAAATCTACCCGCAGTTCAACTTTTCTTTACTAGATGTCAGTGTATTCAATTTGTTACTGTATTACCAAAGAATATAGACGCTGAGCGTCTATATTCTTTGGTATTACATTCAACAGTTTGGAAGGAAAGAATATTAACGAATGTGCAAATTATGGAAACGAAATTTGAGTAAGCAGTTTTATTAGTTTACTATTAAGACTTTCCAGCAATAGAGTATGCTAGGTTCGCTTTTCAAAGAATCAAAAAATTCTTAATAAACTCTATCTTATCGTTGGATATCCGATACCAATTTGTAAAAACATTCATTTATTCCATATTGCTATACGGAGTGGAAACATGGACTCTCGAAATCACAAGTATGAGACGTGTAGAAGCCTTTGAGATGTGGGTTTTTCGAAGGATGCTGAAGATCTCTTGGACAGCGCCCGTCACCAACAACGAGGTACTGCGAAGAATGGGGACTGAGAGAAAACTAAATATTGTAAAAACCAGAAAAACCAGTTATCTAGGACATATTTACAGAGGAGAAAAATACAACATCTTACGTCTGATAATGAAAGGGAAAGTGGAAGGAAGAAGAGGTCCAGGAAGAAGAAAATGCTCCTGGCTGAAAAATGTAAGAGACTGGACAGGCATGGACACATATTCGATACTAAGAACAGCTCAAGATAGATAGCAATTTGCTGTAGTTATAGCAAACCTTCAGTAATGGAGAGGGCACCTTAAGAAGATTGATATAGTTAAGGAAGTAGGTTATAAATAAAAAATGTTACCCATTAACCCATTAACATAAAATTTACATGGGACTGAATCACACTGCTACCAAATGGTCACACTAGGCTAATAAGAGATCTAATTAATTTTTTATTTACAGGAGAGGTTTGAGGCTCCAGGAAGCCCTGGATATGGTTTATAACGATGACAATGATCTAACTCCACCTGATCCAAATGTATTGACTGATGAAGATTCAGCTGACGAGGATAATGGTGGATTTGTAGATAACCTGTCCCGAAGACAATTATTAGCAGAAGCCGAGCTGGGTTATTTTGATGGTGCACCAGAAGACAATAGTGTTTTTAATGAGATATAAGACGAGCAAAAACCACGTATGTCATCACTTGATACAGAACCTAATACTAGTTTTTTGAAATTACTAAAGGAAAAAAAGTATACTAAAAGAACTTTCCCAAAGCAGACTACTCACAATTTAAAAATATGATCCCTATAAATTTATTTGAGTTGTTTTTCAATAACGAAATGCTAGGCCATATTTTAGAAAATTTAGAAAAAACCAGAAAATACGCTCTTTTTGTGAATTGTCCTTATCCGACTATTACCTTGAACGAGCTCAAATGCTTTTTGGGTATTTTGATTGTGTCTGAATCATGTGAGATCTATCAAGGGAAAAGTACAAATTCGAACGATTTTTACTAACTTGCATTTGGAAACGCAGCCGCTCCCGTAGATAACCTTTTTAATGTATTCAAGAGAAAAATGGTGTATTTAAGAGAAAAGGATATGGTGTCACAGGAACAATAAGAGAGAACAGAATACCACAAGATGTTCCACTTGTCGATAAAAAAACTATTCAACATGTGTGCATCCTATTCAACAAGTAAAACGTTATTCACATTCTGAAAAAAAAAGTTGTCCAAGTTCCTCGCCCACATGTTGTTGGAATGTATAACAAGTTTATGGGAGGCATTGATAGAATGGATGAGGATTTAACAAGATACCGTATAAGTATTCGTAGTAAGAAATGGTATTGGTCTATACTTACATGGTTAATTGATGCTGCAGTGCAAAATTCGTGGATACTTTATAAAAGTTCAGAAAGACCGACAACTAATTTGAATTTTCGACGTGAAATCGCGTCTACTTACCTTACCAAATTCAGAAACATTCCCAGTAGACATGGTAGACCAACAACAAGTAGAAATAGTCTATCTTTTAACATAATCTCTGACAACATTAGGTACGATGGTATTAACCATCTCATACCTATTCCTAACAAAAAACGCAGGAGAAGGGTGCTGCTCAGTAGGACGTACGCAGTGCGAGAAATGCGATATTGGACTTCTGCATTGAATACTTTGCCATATTTCATAAAGAGTAAAGCTTATATTTTTATAGTATTTTGACCTAGTGTTACCATATGGTCACAGTTTGTAATGTCATATATTCGATAAACAAATACAATTTAATAGGTTTTTCTGCTTATTTGTATTTTTCCTAAACTAAACTTGGTAAAAAACCACCAGTTTAACAAAAAAATTAATTTGATGGGTTAAGATATTGCTGTTCAAAGTTTACATTCACTCAAGCCCTTTTAACTACAACCCTTTTAAAAACAAGGGTTTAAAATTTTTTTACTTAAATGATCTTATTGCCCTTAAAAAAACCTACAAAATAGTTTTTTGAGCACTTCATAGCTTAAAATCTAACCGAGTATGAGTAAAAAACCAATCACATATTTTAGGAGATATCAGAACGCGTATACTGGAGCATTGTAAGATACACATATTGTGCTATTAAGGCACGACATACTTTCAACGATCCTCACATACAAATAAAGGTTGTTTTTTAAGTTAAAATCAAATAAATTCATAACATTTTTTTATAAGGGTATCAATTATGTGATAAAAAATTAAAACAGTGAAATCTAAATTTAATGTCACTCTATAACTAAGTAATTCCAAATTGCTTGAATTTACTAATATATGATTTTTTTCCTATAGTTGTCACCCGTAATAGTGTGGAGTCCAGTGGAGGGTAAGTATAACCTAAACCAAATTTCCATGCAAATCAGTGGAGATCAGGTATTCAAAGACATTGTTTTAATTACAACTATTCTAGGAGGGGAGATTTAGGAGTTAAGCTGTGATGACGGAGATAAAAACATAGTACGTACTAAGATCGAGTGACGAAAGACTCCTGAACGCCACATTCTGGGAAAGGCCCGATGGCAGAAGGTAAGTTGGTCGCCCAAGAAAGAGATGGAAGAACGCAGTAGCCAGTGATCTACGCAAAATGGGAATACAGCAATGGGAAACAGCTGCTCAGGACCAACAACAATGGAGGGCAATAGTAAACGCGGCCAAGACTTACATAGAGTTGTAGAGCCAAATTATAAATGATGAATGTTAATTGACATTAATTCACTTCATTAAAAGATGTTTTGAATCAAATACCCGCTTTAATTTACAATTATACTGTTTTTTTTTCTAATCTACCTCTACCTAAGGGGTAGTTTTCGCCCCTAAAAAATAATAAGCAACCAACGGCACAAGTCCAAATGTAAAAAGGGGGTAAGTAGAACCTAAATCCCAATTGTCATGCAATTTGGTGGTAACACTAAAAATTATACCGTTTCGCCGTATTTCACGTTCATTTACTGGAGTAATAACAGTTAACGCGTTAATTACTCTAAAACTATAAAATCTCATTTTTTCTCGTAAACTATACATTTGTTACAATCACTTCATAAAACTCTCACTTGAAAAAATCACTTAATAGACTCGAACTGTAATCCTTATGGATCAGTGTAAATTAAATAAAATTTTTAATAGGTACAGTTTCTATATAGACAAGGCGAAAAGCTCTTTCGGAAAAATATTCCCATGAGATTTTTTTGCATATTCAATTTCATTAGACTCCCCAAAATGAGGTTCAAGAGGTCGCCCAGGCGTCAAAATTTTTGAATTATTTGGACCATTCTGAACAAAATAGGTCTATTGTAATTTTTTTGTAAACTTGATCGTTTTCGAGTTGTAAACAATTTAAAATTGAACAAAAAAACCAAATTACGATTTTCAAGGCTCAAAAACAACTAAAAAATATTATTTTTGAATTCACCAAGGACCTAAATTAAAGCTTAAACCTTGTTTTATTATTTTCCTATAAGTATTTTTGGCTTGTTTAATTTTAAAACATTGTTTTTTAATCGTTAATAAACCGTTTATGACAGGACTAGCGCTCGGGCTGTCACGTGTATGTTCATATTATATCAGTTGACTTCCTATATTAGTGATCAATTGAACTTTTGGTCAATGTTCAATTTAGCATCGACTTTTGAAATGTGCAGATCACCATGATTGTGACTGCTCATCCAAGTTGTCATATGTCAGATGTTACTTTAACATTTTCGTTAAGACCAAGAGCCATTCTCTCTCTTGCTGTCACCCACAATGTAGTTTCTAAAAATATTTTTAAAAACATTTTAAACTGTTTGTCCTTTTTCTAGTGTTATTTTATTCCTCGGAACAAGTCCATCGGCATATTCTGATGAAAACAGTAATAAAACGCAGTTATCGTGGTATGTATTGCGGTACTCCGCCGTATTGTCGAGCAAAAGTGTAACAAGTGTAGTTATTACAGTTTAATTTAGAAGTGTTGTAAACTTTAGTTTCGTGTTTTCCCGGTAAAAGTGTAACATTTCGAGTTGCTACCCTTATTATCGGAATATTTGCCAATATTTCCGCTTTACATCCGCCGAAAAGTGTAATATTTGTAGTTATTGCTGTTTAGTTTGGAAGAGTTTAGACTTTTGTTTTGTATTTTCCGAGTAAAAGCCTAATATTTTTGAGTTGTTACTCTAATCATTGGAATATCTTTTAGTTTTATCACTTAAATTGCCAAAAAGTGTAGTATTTTTAGATAATACTATTTTCTTCAGTAAGTTCTGAAAAATCTATTTATGTGTGTACATATTAGAATAATGTAGTAATAGTCTCGTACCGCGAATAAGGCTATTATTTATATCTGTGGATGTAATTTTTGAGGCTTTAAGATCAACGTATGATTTGTTTTTAGTTAATAACAGAATAGTGAAAGATTTGGGATTTAAATGGAAGAAAACGAAAGATAATCGACGTTTATTAATTAAACGAGATGATATTCGTGCTCTATGCATTAAATATTCGGACAAAATTAAATATTACAGAAGCGAAGGTAAGTCAATGGTATATGTTAATGAAACCTATGTACATGCAGAAAACACTACGCCAAATAGCTGGACAGATGACAGTGGCAAAGGATGGTTCAAAAACATTTCAAAATGAAGTAGGTTGGTTATCGTACATGGTGGTGGGAAGATGGGTTTCATACAGAATGCCCTTTTGATTTTTAAGTCA